>NC_136425.1:28745000-28852500 GCF_052625555.1 Lactuca saligna | reverse complement strand
ATCAAATATATTAGAAAATAATTTATACCTGAAAAGAGAGAAAGAAAAGAAATTTAACCCACAATGATCATAAGGCGTCGACGAAGGTAAAAGTGAAGGAAGGTGGCGGTGGTTGGGTGATTAAAAGTAGCATCCTTGAACTCAAAGAGCACTTGCCGTTCATCTTCTCCATCATTGCCATGGTTTCCATTACTCAATAACAACAATCCCCCCATCTAATCAGCATAACTTCACATTTTACTCACAGCTTTTCTTAGATTTCTCACTCCTCGTCAACACATAAAAATGTATGTATGTATGTGTGGACTTACAATTGTAGAAGAAACCTACAATTGCTCCAAGAATTAAGGATTTCGGATTTCGTCATTGAGATGTAATTGAGATCAAGAATATGTAGAAGTTCAACATAGCGATGCAAGTTCTTTGGTCTTTCGCTCTCTTAAATAATTATTATTTAAAAGGAAGGGTATAAATGTCCATACATAATTTTTTTAGTGTATTAATAAAAGCTCTAGTTGAAATATCATGACCCTAAATTGATTTGTTTTTTTTTAATGTATTGTAATTTAATGTTTAATGAGATTTCTAAAAATACATATTTTTATGGGAAGTGATTCTTACACAACAATTTTTTATCATATATAACAATTTATACATTATAGAGTTGTATATCATTTTAAAACACCAATTATTATGTATGGAAAAAAAATTACTGTGTACAAATCATCTTATTTTTTAACAAATTATTTGAGATAGTTGAGTAGATAATGTAAGATTAAAACTAGTTCAAATAGGAATTCATTTAACGTGTTAAAATTTTATATTATACTGTTAGGCTATTTTGGTGGTGGTAACCGTTTCTTTTTCATTTCTTCTTATTAGTTTACTGTTTGCTAATAACTAATTTTGAGTTTGGAAGAAACAGAATAAAAGTTTTTATTTGCTTAAATATAAAGTTTTTTATAACTATCTAGAAATACTTTTAGTTTACTTTTTATTTATTTATTTATTTATTGTTTTAGGGGTGTTTGTAAATTGTGATTGCTTATTTGAAATGTTTATTGACTTATTTCAATTTGATATTGGCAATAATTAGTTTTTACTGTTTGAATAAAATGATTTCATAAGTGTTTATTAAGTTAAATAAGAAGTATTTGATAAGTTGTTTCTTACTTATTGATTTATTTAAGAAGTTTTTGATAAGTTGATGTATTATTACACATAAAACAAAAGTTTGTCAAATACTTAAGATAATTTATCAATTTATTTCGTTTTTATACCGCATAAACTAATACAACCGTTTTTTCTAAAGCTCCGTTTTGACACCGGATAAGTTAATAAACATTTTTTTTTTTCAAAAGATAATGTTTTTTGTTTTTTTGAGAAGACTAATAAACACTTCTACAAATAAGCATAAGTTGTTTTAAATAAGCAATCTCAAACAACCATTTAACCTGAAAAATCACATGAATTTTAAAATTAACAATGCAAAATTTAATTTACTATTTTTATCGTTGTCTATTTTTGTCATTTATATGTATATGGAGAATTTGATAAACACTAACAAATATTATTGTGTTTTGGTATTGCATAAGGTAATGCAATTACTTTTATAAATTTCATTTTGATATTATATAAGCTAATAAAAAATTAAAGATAAAGACAAACTATTCCAAATAAGCAATCCCAAATATCCTTTTATATATATATATATATATATATATATATATATATATATATATATATATATATATATATATATATATATATATATATATAGTGTTTTAGGGCTGAACATCTAGACTGGGACCATTACCATTTTTATGTTGTAGGACCGTTATCGGTTCTTGGTTTTACGCATCACTGGTTATGGGTTTTTAATGTTTAGGTTCGTCCTAGTTTTTGGACCGTAATTTTAAGAAATAAAATTTATTGAACTTTTCAGTTTTTCTGTGATATTGTGTAATTTGTGAGATTTTTTAATATTTAATAACTCATTTGTTTGAAATCGGAATGATATGATATTCTCTTCTACATGTAGTTTACTGTTTGTATTTCAATTTAAGCTATAATTTCAGTTTTTTAATTACATATTCATTGAGTTATAATCCTCGAAGACGAAGTATCAAAGTTGAAAATTTTTCAATTTTTCTACATAACGTGTAATCTGTGAATTATTTTAAAATATCACAACTCATTTGTTAGAAATTGTATTGACAAGATAGTTTTCCAACATATAGTTTTTTGATTTTGCTTCATTTTAGGATGTAATTTGATTTTTTTTTTACACATACATTGAGTTACAGTCGTATGAAGACGGAGTATCAAAGTTAAAATATTTTTTTAGTTTTTTTTTTTTGCATATTGAGTAATATCTGAAATACTTCAAGATATTATTACTCATTCAGTTGAATTTAGATGAACATGACGCATTTACTAACATGTATCGTTTGTAGTTCATTTTATGCTATAATTTCACTTTTTTGGTCACCTATTCTTTCCGTTACAATCTCGCAAAGATAAAAGTATCAAAGTTGAAAGATAATTTTTAGAAAAAGTAATATATTTGTTGTTTGACTTGGGTTGAAGGTTTAATTTTGTATGTGTTTGTCGGAATAATTATTTTGTAAATTTTTTATATACGTAATTACAATTACGATATTTTCATAAATAAACATCATCTTTTGATTGCATGATCCACACTAGAAATACTATTTAAGTAAACTATGTATTTTAAAAAAAAAACATTAAACACATTCAAGACAACAACTTAAATGTGATATCCTCATTTTCACAGCCTGAAAATACTGATTTTGTTTATGCTTTTATAATAAAATCATAGTAATATTTCAATTAAAATTGTTGTGGAATTTGTTCCCAAAACAAAATATGATAAAATTTATCAAAACATTTCTTAAATAAATATATTTTCATTTCATTACAAACTTGGGATGTCAACGTCGATACATATCAAAAACATAAACAGTACAATATAGGACTTACAACATTTATTTACATCTACTGGCCTATAATCTAAAATCTATCGTCAAATCATCCGACTATGCTCTTGTTCCACTACCTGTAATACAGAACGCTGAGTGGGTCAGGCTTGAGAGCCTGGTGAACACATAGGGTTTTCAACCCACAATAAATAAATTTATTAATTTCATCAACCAATAATAACCCTGATTTTCCGTTTCCATTATCCTCACTTTACGTCCCTAAACAACTATCATAAGGGACCTAGCCTAAGGATCATCATCGAGATGGACACTAATGCTAAGAGGATTCCTTAGCCATATATGTCCGTAAGGCAACCATGAGGGGATGAAGTACACTGGTGAACACATCGTTCACAAACATCTACAGGTTGCGAGCGTGCTAGTGTTCAACTGGACTGTCTAGAAAATTTTGTGGACGTCATCTATACTCCGCTAGATGACTGGAACATCGTCAACTTCAAGGCCTCTCATTATTTTATTTAATCACACATTAACTATTTCATCTACCCATGTTTTACCCAATATATTTGTATATAAAAATACATATACAGTTTAAATCATTCTAAACGTGTATAACACATTCATTCAACATACATCTCGAATAAACAAACTATATATATATATATATATATATATATATATATATATATATATATATACATACACACACACACAAACACTTACATAGCTTATAATTTACATAAATTACATCATATTTATATGTAAGATGAAATTGACTATACACTCACATTATAAGGTGGTGATTGGACAAAAATCGGACCCTTAAACAATCTTTTTGGATGAAACCAGGAGGTTTGCTCAAAAATCGGGCTCTGCGCGGGTAGAGTTTCCTCTCGAAAAACTCTTTTTCTCGGAGACTTCGGGTTCTCCGCGGCTTTCTTCTAGTGCTAGGAATGTTCCCTAGGCTTCGGGGGGTTTAGTTTAGCTTAAGAGAAAGTAGAAGGTGAAAAAGTATAAATTTTCGTAAAATAATTCAGGGAAGCCTCACACCCCTTTTATAGGTGGCCGAAGCCTCTTCTTACGCGGGGCGTACAGTTGTACGTTGCACGAAGGATCGGGGGTATTTCGGATATGTCATCCATACGAAGGGTATATCGTTGCCACTTCTGGACCAAGCAAATATGATACTGCTTGGCGTATAGATCTCGTACGCTGGGCGTACCCCGGTACGCTTAGCGTACCCCTTCGTATGTTGGGTGTTCCTTAGGATAAGCCTCGAAGTATGTGCCTCGAACTTTAAAATTTCATAACTTTCGCATGCGATATCCGTTTTCGACGTTCTTTATATCCACGCGTAGGTAAGGCCATGCTCTATAACTTTTGTTTAGACTCTATTGGCTAATTTTGACTTTATTTTTAAAGTTATATTTTTAACACGCCGGGACAAGAAAAAGTCGATTAAAAGTTCATAACTTCTTCATCCGACGTCTGTTTTCGTCTGTTTTTTTACCGTTGAAATACTATCGACAAGATCTTCGATTCTAATTTAGGTTATGTCGGCTAAAAATCGCTCGATCTATAATTCGAATTTCGAGTTGCACACTACTACGCTAAATCTTAAAAAATTCATAACTTCCTCATACGAAGTCAGACTTGGATGTTCTTTTTATACACGCTCTCGGTTTAATGTATACTGCGACTTTCATTTAGATCACTAAGGAAAAAAAAGCACTTTATCATAAACTCACTTTTTACGTCACACAACGTCGTGCCGGTTTTGTCGCGAAAGTTCTACAGGTCATAACTTCTTTGTTATAACTCGGATTTCGGCGTTCTTTATAACTCCAGAATCCTTGTTACGACCACTACAACTTTATTCATAGATATCGGGTTTATCTAACATTTTACTTTTGATGCTTATTTTTATACTTAATTTATTATATTATCATAATTAAGTTTAAATCAGATAATACTCAAAGTCAACCATCTTGCGTCATAACTTCTTAGTCTTACGGTCAATAATTGCCTCGGAATCTTTGATTAGCCTCTTATTTTCATCCATCCTTAACTCTAAAATTGGAATTATATCAGGAACATCTCCTGTGAACTTCCTCAAATAACACACATGGAAAGTGTTATGAATACAATCTAGTTCTTCGGGTAATTCAAGCTTATAAGCTTAAATCCCAATCTTCTGAAGAACTTTGAACGGTCCAATAAACCTTGGACTCAACTTTCCTCATTTCCCGAATCTTATAAGTCCCTTCCACGGTGAGACTTTAAGTAAAACCGAATCTTCAACTTCTAATGTCATCGGTTGTCTTTTCTTATCAGCATAGCTCTTTTGACGGTCCTGAGCTACTAACATCCTTTCCCTAATTACTTTAAGCTTTTCAGCAGTCTTATGGACTATCACGGGTCCCATAAACTGCTTTTCTTCAGCTTCAAGCCAACATGACGGCGTTTGACACTTTTATCCATACAAAGCTTGATAAGGTGCCATCTTGATGCTTGAGTGGAAACTATTATTGTAGGAAAGTTCTACAAGAAGTGAATGTTCATCCCAGTTAACTTGGAATTCTAGGGTACATGCTCTTACCATATCCTCCAATGTTTGAATCGTTCGTTCATTCTATCCATCGGTTTGCAGATGGTAGGATGTACTTAGACATAACTTCGTACCTAATTCCACTTGTAGACTTCTCCAAAACCTTGACGTGAAACGACTATCACGATCAGATACACCGTGAAGGCTTAATATCTCCTTCACGTAAGCATTTGCAAGTTTATCCATTGACCATTTTTCATTGGCTGCTATGAAGTGTGCACTCTTAGTAAAACGATCCACGACTACCCAAATCATCTCGTGACCATTCTTTGTTCTGGGCAGTTTAGTCACAAAATCTATGGTGATGTCTTCTCATTTACCCATGGGTACAGATAAAGGTTCTAAACTCCCATACGGTTTCTGATGTTGTGGCTTAACCCTCGCACATGTCACACGCTCGGCCACATACTTTGCAACATCGAGCTTCATCGTCGGCCACTAGTAGTAGGGTTTCAGACCTCCATACATTTTCGTGCTGCCGAGATGAATCGAGTACATGGTCTTGTGAACTTCTTCCATTAGAAGATCTCTTATTCCTCCTGTCTTAGGTACCCAAATCCTATATTGGAATACCTTCAGTATTAACCGTTTGTACCAAATACTCACGTTTTGCCCAAACGTTCTTCCTTTCGGTTATTTTTCTTTGAAGCTTCTTCCTGAGCTTTCTTGATGTTTTCCACAATCGTTGAGACAACTTTGATTCTTAATTCCTTGGCCTTTTCCTTTCAAGGCTCCCTTTTCGGATTAAAGCATCAGCTACAATATTTGCTATACCAGGGTGGTAAAGTATTTCACAGTTGTAATCCTTAAGCAACTCTAGTCAGCGGCGTTGTATCATGTTCAATTCCTTATTATTAAAGAGATACTAAAGACTCTTATGATCAGTTAAAAGTTTGCACTTTGTGCCACAAAGATAATGCCTCCATATCTTTAGGGCGAATACTACCGCTGCCAACTCCAAATCATGAGTGGGGTAGCTCTTTTTATGTTCTTTTAATTGGCTCGATACGTATGCTATCACTTTATCCCATTGGATCAGAACACAACCTAACCCAACTCCAGATGTATCACTATAAATTGCAAAGTCTTCAACTCCATTGGTTAAACAAAGAATCAATGCTTCACACAACTTCTTCTTTAGCTTCTCAAATGCTTCCTCGTGCTTCTCATTCCAAGTATAAGTAGTTCCTTTATGGGTCAAAGTTGTCAATAGAGAAACTATCAAAGAAAAGATGTGGATAAATCTTCATAATATCCGGCTAATCCCAGAAAGCTTCGGATCTCCGAGGGACTTTTTGGCTGTTCCCACTTTATTATAGCTTTAATCTTAGCTGGGTCAACCATGATCCCTTCTTGGATAACCACATGACCTAAAAAATGGACTTCTTGAATCCAAAAATCACATTTGGACAACTTTGCATACACCTTCTCCTTTTTCAGAACTTCTAACACTTCTCGCAGATGCTTGTCATGCCCCTGCTTGCTTTTTGAATAAATCAAAATTTCATCTATGAACAATATCACATATTTATCAAGAAATGGTTTACAAACCTTGTTCATCAAATCCATGAATGTTGTTGGAGCATTGGTTAGTCCAAACGACATAACCAAGAACTTGTAGTGTCCATATCTTGTTCTGAATGCAGTCTTGTCAATATCCTGCTCTCTCAACTTTAGCTGATGATATCCTAATCTAAGATCGATCTCCGAGAAATAGCTCGAACCTTGCAGTTGATCAAACTGGTCATCAATCCTTGGCAATGGGTACTTGTTCTTTATTGTTGCATTGTTCAACTCTTTGTAGTTTATGCACATTCTCATGCTTCCATCCTTCTTCTTTACAAATAACACCGAAGCTCCCTAGGGTGATGACCTAGGTTTAATGAAACCATTATCCAACAATTCCTAAAGTTGCATCATAAGCTCCTTCATCTCCGTTGGTGTTAATCGGTATGGTGCTTTTGCTATTGGTGTTGATCCTGGTAAGAAGTCTATCAGAAACTCTACTTGTTTATCAGGGGGTAATCCATGAAGATCTTCGGGTAAGACTTCCAGATAGTCACACACCACTAGTATTCTTTGTATCTCCTTCTTCTCCTTCTTAGCATCGATAAAAAAAGCCAAGTATGATGTGCATCCTTTGGACGAAGATTTTCTGGCTTTCATCAGGGAAATGATTCCATAATTTATTCTATGTTTGTCCCCGTACACCATAAATGACTCTTTTCCAGGTGGGTTTACTCTTACTATATTTTTCTTGCATCGTATCTCAGCATTGTTGGCGGTAAGCCAATCCATTCCCAGCATGTCGTCGAAACCATTCAACTCAATGGGTAACAGCTCCTCGTCGAATTCGTTTCCGTTCAAGTCGATGTCAATGTTCTTAATGAAATCGCTAATAGGCATGAGCATTATTGTAACAACGCAAATTTTCAAATAAATTTTTCATTTTAAATAAAGTGAGTTCATTCAACCAATAATATTTATTTCATGTTTCAAAACAAATACATCTGTAAAATCCCCAAGATCTCAAATAGCAGCAGTGTGTATGCATCATGCCGGCGCCTTCCCACGGTCCTCGCTAGTACCTGAAATACATACATAACAACTTGTAAGCATAAATGCTTTGTGAGTTCCCCAGTATACCACTTACACATATACGCCTTTCCAGGCCCGGACCTTCCGGTCCACAGTACAATGCCTTCCGGCCCATATGATAATCGCCTTCCGGCCCATAAGATAATCGCCTTCCGGCCCATAAGATAATTGCCTTCCGGCCCATAACATGATTGCCTTCCGGCCCATAAACATATATAACACATAATACATTTACTCTAACACATATATCACATATATCATATATCATACCTGACCTTCCTGTCACATAATACATTGCCTTCCGGCCCATAGAAACATACATAGCATGCATAGCAACTATTCCTTTCAATTATAGCATATATAAAACACATAATATATCCGACCTTCCGGTCACACAGTCAAACCCTTCCGGGTACAGTATAGTGAGAAGACTCACCTCGTGGTAATGTAAGCTATCAACTCTTGAAACTACTCGCACTCGATCCGTCGATCTGCAGACTCCCTATAATACCATATACCCTTATTAATACTCTTATCATTCAAGACAACTAACCCTAAGAATTTACATGCAAGTCAACTCTGGTCAACGGTCAACTTGACCGGACTCATCGAGTGCAAAGGCGACTCGGCGAGTCTAGACGTCCTCCCCAAATTTCCCTGTTGTTCCCTTTCTACTCGTCGAGTATCCCTCTTGACTCGACAAGGTCCTCGTGGAAGAATCGCGGGGCCACCCCGACTCCACTCGCCGAGTCTGAAGAACAACTCGGCGAGTCCCAGTGAATCTTCAAGCTACTCGCCGAGTCTGCTCATTCGACTCGACGAGTCCATGCCATGCAGTCGATCAACTGCTTCCTGAAACACGTATGGTCCCGAAATACACACTCATGGGACTATCTGGACCTCTAAACATCCTATTACTGGGGTATAAACACTTGGGTAACAACATAATAATCCCTCTAATCATCAAATGGGTTCTATAAACCCTAACTTCATATACACATCAATCACAGAAGAACGAAATCCGAGATATTACCTGATTGATGCACTTTCTGTGTCCCCAATCCTCAGAACGTGATTCTCTTGCTGTTCCTTTAGCTAAACCTTCCTCTTCCTTGCACACAACTCTTCCAAACCCAACAATGGTCTTCAATCCTTGTTCCAGACGCACACAATCGTTCTAGGGTTCTTCTCAGTAAGCAAAAACGAACAATGACGGCCTAAGAGGCGTTATAAACGATCCAAAACCAAACGGCTAGGGTTTCTGCTGAACAACGTCGACTCGCCGAGTCCCTAATGGACTCGTCGAGTCCAGTCGCGAATCTGCGACCAAGTCTGTGGTCCTACTCGGCGAGTCAGGCACCAACTCGCCGAGTCCCTTCCTAAAATGTCCCCAAAAATAGTTTTAAAACAATACCAGAAATTCCGGGCTGTTACAACTCTCCCCCACTAGAACTAGACTTCGCCCTCGAAGTCTCACTCTGCGAATAACTCCGGATGTTGCTCCCGCATTTCACGCTCCGGCTCCCAAGTCATCTCCGATCCCTTCCGGTGTTGCCACTGAACCAACACCAGAGGTACTTCCTTGTTCCGCAGAACCTTGATCTTCCGATCCCTAATAGCTACTGGTCTCTCGGCGTAATTCAGGCTCGCATCTACCTGAATATCCTCTAACGGAACCACCGCCGATTCATCGGCTTTACACTTCCTCAACTGTGATACGTGAAAGGTATTGTGAATCTGTCCCAACTCTGCTGGCAACTCCAACCGATAAGCTACCCGACCTACCCTTGCAATTACCCGAAATGGACCTATGAACCGGGACCCCAACTTTCCCCTCTTTCTGAACTGGATCACTCCCTTCCAAGGAGAAACCTTCAGGAGAACGAAGTCGCCGACCTGGAATTCCAGCTCGGACCGGCGTCTGTCTGCATAACTCTTCTGTCGGCTTTGGGCGGTCAATAATCTCTGCCTAACCTGCTGAATCTGCTCTGTCGTCTGGAGTACGATCTCTGTACTGCCCATCACTCTCGGACCCACCTCTCCCCAGCAAATGGGGGTCCGACACCTCCTACCATACAACAACTCAAAAGGTGGCATACCAATGCTCGAATGATGGCTGTTGTTGTAGGAAAACTCTGCCAAGGGTAAATACGCATCCCAGCTACCCCCGAAGTCTAACACACACGCTCGAAGCATGTCCTCCAATGTCTGAATAGTCTGCTCGCTCTGCCCGTCGGTCTGGGGATGGTATGCGGTACTAAAATGCACTTTAGTACCCAGCTCCTCATGAAATTTCTTCCAGAACCTGGAAGTGAAACGTACATCACGGTCTGAAACAATCGAGATCGGCACTCCATGCCGAGATACTACCTCTCTCACGTATAACTCCGCCAACTTCTCCGCTGATGAACTCTCGCTAATGGCAAGGAAGTGTGCACTCTTCGTTAATCTATCCACAATCACCCAAATTGCATCGACTCCCCTAGCAGTTCTTGGCAATTTGGTGATGAAATCCATAGTAATCTGCTCCCACTTCCACTCAGGAATCTCCAAGGGCTGCAACTTACCATGCGGTCTCTGGTGCTCGGCTTTAACTCTACGGCAAGTCAAACACCTCTCAACGAACCATGCGACGTCTCTCTTCATACAAGGCCACCAATATTCCTTCCTCAAGTCCAAATACATCTTCGTAGCACCGGGATGGATCGAGAATTTCGATCTATGAGCCTCCTCCATCAAAATAGTACGCGTACCGCCCACGAATGGTACCCAAATCCGACCCTGAAACGTCAAAAGTCCTCGTCCATCCTTAACGAACTCTGAAATTAACCCAACGACTCTCTCTTTCTTCTACATTTCGGATCTCACAGCCTCGGCCTGCGCCCCACGAATAGCATCCAATATCGGGGTCATCACTGTCAGTCTCAAACATACGTCTCGCAATGGAGTGCTCTCCGCTCTACGACTCAATGCATCGGCTACCACATTAGCCTTGCCTGGGTGGTATAGGATCTCACAGTCATAATCCTTAACCACGTCCAACCATCTCCTCTGACGCATATTTAGGTTGGGTTGATCCATCAAATACTTCAAACTCTTATGGTCCGTGTATATAGTACAACGAACCCCGTACAGGTAGTGACGCCATATCTTGAGAGCGAACACCACTGCCCCCAACTCTAAATCATGTGTGGGATATCTCGCCTCATGAGGCTTCAGCTGCCTCGACGCATAAGCTATCACATGACCTCTCTGCATCAACACCGCACCCAGTCCCGAAATCGATGCGTCGCAATATACGACAAAATCCTCCATCCCTTCCGGGAGAGCTAACACCGGGGCTTCGCACAATCTCTGCCGAAGTGTCTCGAATGAAATCTGCTGCTCGGGTCCCCATGAGAATGTAACACCCTTCCGGGTCAACCTGGTGAGCGGTACTGCGATCTTGGAGAAGTCCCTAATAAACCTCCGATAGTACCCCGCCAACCCAAGGAAACTCCTGATCTCGGAAGGTGACTTCGGTGCCTCCCAACTCATCACTGCTTCTACCTTGGCCGGATCGACCAATATCCCTGCCTGATTAACAACATGTCCAAGAAATTGGACCTCCCGCAACCAGAAGTCACATTTGGAGAATTTTGCATATAGCTTCTCCGACCTCAGTACCTCAAGGACCTCCCTCAAATGACTCTCATGCTGCTTTCTAGTTCGCGAATATACTAGGATGTCGTCGATAAATACAATCACAGACCGATCCAGCATCGGCCTGCATACCCTGTTCATGAGGTCCATGAACACTGCCGGGGCATTGGTGAGCCCAAAAGGCATCACCACGAACTCGTAATGCCCATACCGCATCCTGAATGCTGTCTTCTGGACGTCCTCATCCCGCACTCTTACCTGATGGTACCCTGATCTCAGATCGATCTTGGAAAACTAAGATGCCCCTTGCAACTGATCGAATAGATCATCGATCCTCGGTAACGGATAACGGTTCTTGACCATCACCTTGTTCAACTCTCGGTAATCAATACACATCCGGTGTGAACCATCCTTCTTCTTGACGAATAGAATCGGTGCTCCCCACGGCGAGCTACTCGGCCGAATAAATCCCTTCCCCAGCAACTCCTGGAGTTGCGAGGACAACTCTTGCATCTCTGGAGGTGCAAGACGATAAGGCACCTTCGCAATAGGCGCAGCCCCCGGAACCAGATCGATACCAAACTCTACTTGCCTCGTAGAAGGTACTCCCGGCAAATCCTCGGGAAAAACATCTGGAAACTCGCGCACCACTGGAACCTCCTCCACTGTCCTCGGTCTCTCGGAAGCCTCCTGCGTATCCATCACATACGCCACAAAACCTTTACATCCCTGCTGTAGACATTGCCTCGCCCTAGCGGCCGAACAAAAAGCTGATCCCGAACGGGTACCCTCGCCGTACACCGTAAGAACTCCCCCACTAGGGTCTCGTATAGTCACAAGCTGGCGTTCACAGTCGATGACGGCGCTGAATCGGCTCAACCAGTCCATGTCCACGATGACACAGACATCACCCATCGCAATAGGAATTAGGTCAATCAGGAACGCAACCCCAAAAATCTCTAGCACGCATCCCCGGAGAACCTCCGTAGCACAAATCACCCTCTCGGCCGCTATAGAAACGCTCAGAGGCCGACTTAACGGCTCACGACTAATGCTGATATGCTGACTAAAAGCTAAAGATACAAAGGATCTACTCGCACCCGAATCAAATAACACAAGAGCAGGCATAGAGTTCACAATAAAAGTACCTACACATATATTAACATAAGCATAACATTTCAACTTTAAATAAATACACGAATTACAGTATACCTGCCACAACATCGGGTGCAGCGCGGACCTCCTCCGCAGTCAGCTGAAAGGCTCTCCCGCGAGCCCTCGGGGCCTCGACCTTCGCCGGTCGTGTCTCGGTAGTCCTGGTAGTAGGTGTAGATCCCTGACGAAGCTGCGGGCACTCGGCCTTCCGATGGCCTGTCTGGTTGCAATGAAAGCAAACCATAAACCCCTTAGGACAATCCCTGGCAATGTGTCCTTCCTTGCCACACTTGTAGCAACCACCCACTCTACACGCCCCCTCATGACTCTTGCCGCACTTTCCGCAAGTGCGGCCCTTCGAACCTCCCGTCCTCGAATCAGCGGACTTGAACCGCTTGGCTGCCGGCTGAGACTGAGCCGGTCGCCGGTCCACCTGCCGAGACTCGGCCTCCTCCCTGGCCTGGGTCTCCAACTCGATCTCGCGCTTCCTGGCATTCGCCTGAAGCTCAGTGAAAGTACGATAGGTGGAGTTTGACACAAACTCCCAGATATCCCTCCTCAACACGCCCAAGTACCGGCTCATCCGTGACTGCTCTGTAGACACCAACTCGGGGCAGAACATCGCCCTCTCATGAAACTTCCGTGTAACCACCGCAACAGAATCAGTACCCTGCTTAAGGGTCAAGAACTCCTGGATCAATCGTTCCCTCTCCACTGGGGGAACGTACTCGTCCCTGAACATCTCAGTAAACCTCTCCCATGTCACCGCTGAAATCTCCGCCTGAGTGAAGTTCGCCGTCACGAACTTCCACCAATCCTTCGCTCCCAGACGGAGCTGGTTCAAGGCGAACCGTACCCTCAGGTGCTCCGGGCATGAACAAGTGTAGAAGCACCCCTCAATATCGGCGATCCACCTCATTGCAGCAATCGGATCCTGCGTCCCATCGAACTCAGGGGGTTTCGTGTTGCTGAATTCCCGGAATAGCAACGAATCACCCCCTTGCGGCCTAGCAGCGGCCACAGCTGCGGTAGCGGCAGCGACTGCAGCTTCAGTCAGTGCGGCGTACCGCTCCTCAAACTCCTCCATCAGGGTGGTCTTAATGGACCCAAACATCTCCGGGATCTCATCCCGAACCGCCGCAACTACCTCCTCCTGAATCATCTGACGAATCTCCTCGTCACTCATACTGCTCGAACTCGCTCCGTGGCGTGTCGTAACCATGATGTCTCTGAAATACAACATAAAATTATCAGAGACTCCATCAAGTACAATTGTACTCGATAACGCAACCCTACTCAGTCTCCGATATCCAGGGATTCTTACTTGGGTCTTCCACCGACCCGGTGTCTTCGGTAGTACGGGCCCAATACCACCGACCACACCGTGTCAGTATTCATCCCAAATCTTCCTCCCCAAACCCCGAATAGTGAGTACTCTACTCCTCGTATGCACTATCTACCTGCACGCTACCGAATATCTCATACAAGCAATCTCCCTAGACTAAGGCATCACAAAACAGGCCATTCTAGTCCTATCATGTATACCTAGTCTTCTAGCATGCATAACAATTCATAATTCAGTGCATAACATAACATTGTAAGGTATTCTGGGGATCTTTACCGTTCGGGCGCTGGCTGATCGTACACACTGCGTCTTTCTTATTTACCACTTTACCATTTATAAAAGTTTATGTATTTATTATTTTTAAAAGATTTTTCCTCAAATCCTCGGTTTGAGTTCAGTTACACCCGAAGGTACACCCCCAATCCCTCAAACCAAGGCTCTGATACCAATTGTAACAACGCAAATTTTCAAATAAAATTTTCATTTTAAATAAAGTGAGTTCATTCAACCAATAATATTTATTTCATGTTTCAAAACAAATACATCTGTAAAATCCCCAAGATCTCAAATAGCAGCAGTGTGTATGCATCATGCCGGCGCCTTCCCACGGTCCTCGCTAGTACCTGAAATACATACATAACAACTTGTAAGCATAAATGCTTAGTGAGTTCCCCAGTATACCACTTACACATATACGCCTTTCCAGGCCCGGACCTTCCGGTCTACAATACAATGCCTTCCGACCCATATGATAATCGCCTTCCGGCCCATAAGATAATTGCCTTCCGGCCCATAAGATAATTGCCTTCCGGCCCATAAGATAATTGCCTTCCGGCCCATAAGATAATTGCCTTCCGGCCCATAACATGATTGCCTTCCGGCCCATAAACATATATAACACATAATACATTTACTCTAACACATATATCACATATATCATATATCATACCTGACCTTCCTGTCACATAATACATTGCCTTCCGGCCCATAGAAACATACATAGCATGCATAGCAACTATTCCTTTCAATTATAGCATATATAAAACACATAACATATCCGACCTTCCGGTCACACAGTCAAACCCTTCCGGGTACAGTATAGTGAGAAGACTCACCTCGTGGTAATGTAAGCTATCAACTCTTGAAACTACTCGCACTCGATCCGCCGATCTGCAGACTCCCTATAATACCATATACCCTTATTAATACTCTTATCATTCAAGACAACTGACCCTAAGAATTTACATGCAGGTCAACTCTGGTCAACGGTCAACTTGACCGGACTCGTCGAGTGCAAAGGCGACTCGGCGAGTCTAGACGTCCTCCCCAAATTTCCCTGTTGTTCCCTTTCTACTCGTCGAGTATCCCTCTTGACTCGACGAGGTCCTCGTGGAAGAATCGCGGGGCCACCCCGACTCCACTCGCCGAGTCTGAAGAACAACTCGGCGAGTCCCAGTGAATCTTCAAGCTACTCACCGAGTCTGCTCATTCGACTCGGCGAGTCCATGCCATGCAGTCGATCAACTGCTTCCTGAAACACGTATGGTCCCGAAATACACACTCATGGGACTATCTGGACCTCTAAACATCCTATTATTGGGGTATAAACACTTGGGTAACAACATAATAATCCCTCTAATCATCAAATGGGTTCTATAAACCCTAACTTCATATACACATCAATCACAGAAGAACGAAATCCGAGATATTACCTGATTGATGCACTTTCTGTGTCCCCAATCCTCAGAACGTGATTCTCTTGCTGTTCCTTTAGCTAAACCTTCCTCTTCCTTGCACACAACTCTTCCAAACCCAACAATGGTCTTCAATCCTTGTTCCAGACGCAGACAATCGTTCTAGGGTTCTTCTCAGTAAGCAAAAACGAACAATGACGGCCTAAGAGGCGTTATAAACGATCCAAAACCAAACGGCTAGGGTTTCTGCTGAACAGCGTCGACTCGCCGAGTCCCTAATGGACTCGTCGAGTCCAGTCGCGAATCTGCGACCAAGTCTGTGGTCCTACTCGGCGAGTCAGGCACCAACTCGCCGAGTCCCTTCCTAAAATGTCCCCAAAAATAGTTTTAAAACAATACCTGAAATTCCGGGCTGTTACAATTATCAAGTTTATCTACAGGCAATGCTAGTCTTCCACCAAATTTGTGTAATATAAAGGATTGATTTGCTCCGGAATCAAACAATATATTGGCAGGCAATCTATTTACAAGAAAGGTACCTAAAGCGACATCTGATGCATCCTTTACGGCTTCCAGGGTCATCTGGAATGCTCAGGCTTTTGGCCTCGGTGGAATGTTAGGCCTTGCCGCCTCCTTCTTCTTCGGGCAGTCCCTTGAAATATGCCCTCCTTTATTGTACCCATAACAAACTTTCTTATTGAAAGTGCATTCATTGGCATAGTGCCCAGGCTTTCCACATTTAAAACAAGTGACCTCCTCGCCACATTTCCCAACATGTTTCTTCTTACACTTGTCACACCATTTTTCTTCGCCTCCTCCTCCCAACTTCTTACAACTAGACTGTGAGAATTTTCTTTTCTTGTTGGACCTTTAAGATCCATCAAACTTCCTTTTCTCTCCTACCTCAGATCCTTCCAAACCCTTCTCCCTTAACTGGGTCACTACATTTTTGGCTGCTTTAACGGTTGTCTTCAAAATAGTTTCCATTTTGACCATTGGTCAAAAGTCCATTGACAATCCATTAGCAAACCTCTCTATCTTTGAGAGTTTAGTAGGCTCCAAGTAGATATCTGAGATGAGAATATTAAGATAAGGAAAGCTTTATTTATGATAGACGTTTAAATCCTCATTGTCACTCCTAAAGGTTACATGATAGTTCTAATATTGTTGTCTTACACTTAGAATCCTGAACACGTAAGGTTTCCAGATCCAGTCAGCAACAAACCATAGATCCAAACAAATAATAGCATATATTTCAAACATATAGCATTTAACACATAAAATCATTTTAGGCATATTTCCTAAAATATACTAGTACTCATGTCTATAATATGGTAAACACTCATCTCACGATCATCACTTAGCATTTTAAGTTTAAGTCTAGAAATCCTACGAATTCCTAGTTCGTTTAAACTAATGCTTTGATAACAATTGTGACATCCTTATTTTCACGGTAAGAAAAGATTGATTTTGCTTATGCTTTTATAATAAAATCAGAGTAATCTTTCAATTAAAAGTGTTGCGGAATTTGTTCCCAAAACAAAATATGATAAAATTGATCAAAGCATTTCTTAAAAAAATGTATTTTCATTTCATTACAAACTTGGGATGTCAACATCGATACAGATCAAAAGCATAAACAGTACAATATAGGCCTTACAGGATTTATTTACATCTACTGGCCTATAATCCAAAATCCCTCGTCAAGTCATCCGACTATGTTATTGTTCCACTACCTGTAATACAGAAAGTTGAGTGGGTCAGACTTGGGAGCCTAGTGAGATCATAGGATTTTCAACCCACAATAAATAAATTTATTAATTTCATCAGCCAACAATAACCATGATTATCCATTCCTGTTATCCTCACTTTACATCCCTAAACACCTATCATAAGGGACCTAGCCTAAGGATCATCATCGGGACGAACACTACTGCTAAGGGGATTCCTCATCCATATATGTCTATAAGGAAACCATGAAGGGGATAGAATACACCAGTGAAAACATTATTTACAAACACCTACAGGTTGTGAGCCTGCTAGCGTTCCACTAGACTGTCTAGAAAAGTTTGTGGTCGTCATCTATATTCCGCTAGATGACTGGAACATCGTCAACTTTGAGGCCTCTCATTATTTTATTTAATCACACGTCAACTATTTCATCTACCCATGTTTTACCCAATATATTTGTAGATAAAAATACATATACAGTTTAAATCATTCAAAACCTGTATCAAAACATTCATTCAACATACATCTCGAATAAACAAACATTCATTCAACATAGCACGTAATTTATATAAATTACTTCATATCTATGTGTAATGTCACACCCCAAAACCAATGATGGTGGAAACGTCCAGGGTGGAGGGCTTCATGTATAGTATTATAACAACGAGTATACTAGTGATCAAAGTAAATACAACCATCATAAATATAACCGAGAAACTTACTTGGTTTCATGAGTTACAGGTGTCAAAATAGATTACAATAAATGATAAAAGAGTTTGTTTGACGCCGTAGCGTTCCATCCTCAAAAGCTGGTAGTTACCTGTTTTATTGATTGCCTGAGAATACAAGTAATTTCGAAAGAGTGTCAGCAATTAAGTTGGTGAGTGCATAAGCTTTTCCATATAGAGTTGAAAACCTTTCTTTGTAAATCTAGTGAATGTTCAAGAAATATCTAATATTTTCCTTATAAAATGAGTTGTAGTCTTAAGACCCAAAGACCGTAATGTATAAGTATTTACCATACTTATGATAGTATATGTAGTTTTAAATAAATAAAATCCTTTTAAATGTAAGAATCCCCGTAAACTATATTTGTCGTTGTTTCCCTATGTGAGTTATTATAACCGTACAATTGACATAGTAAGCCTGTTACGACATACTTCGGGCGTCAGAGTGTTTTGACATTTATCACCCCAAACCTGTCAGTCTAGCAGTTGCAAGTAGCTAAGGTGCGGGATTTCCAGTATTAATATAGATATATATACAAGTATCACGCTCTTCTTACAGGAGATTATGGTTATAATACATGACTTTAACCAGTACTCTAAAGAATACTATGAAGTAATGTCACGTGAATTTGATTCAACGAGTTTACGTGTAGTGTTAATGAAAACCCTTTTTGTAGTGTAAATGGAACCTTCCTTAGTATGTTCGTAGTGTTAATGTACCATAAAATATACCTATTATAGTTTATCATATATGTTTGTAGTGAACGAAAACCCTTTTTGTAGTGTAAATGGAACATTTCATAGTAAGATTGTAGTGTAACGAATCATAAACTATACCTATTATAGTTTATCATAAATGTTTTTAGTGAATGAAAATCCTTATAATGAATGACTATTTCTGTTTCATGAAACTAAACTAACATGAAATACATTCAACGCGTAGTAATTTATTGCTATACACTTTGCTTAACGTGTTACAAAGTGTTAATAAACTTGTAAACTATTTTTACTAGTTTTAACTTTTCCGTCACTATTTTTAGAAAAATCACAGAAAAATCACTGTAAATTGAAAATTGAATCTGTAAACTTTGAGAGTTCATGAAATGTGTCTAGTTTGTTCATAATTTTTATCATGATTTTTAGTGGTCTCTAACTAGTTTGCAAATGTAAATCTTCACAGATTGGTCCGAATTCATTTATGAAATGATAGGCAGTTTTGTAAAAATCACCATAAATTGTAGAAAAATCGTATGAATGTATGCAATAGTCATTAGAAAGGCATAAACTAGAAATAGTTGCATATTGAACAGTTTCGAAAAATATTAAGTTTAAGATGGTCAAAACAGTTTGTGAATTTCCCATAACTTTTTTTTGTTGAAAGTTGTTAGTTGAGTTATAACGTATTTTAGTGTTGTAACATGTATTCTCCACCTAAAAATTTGAAGAAAACATGAAAATATAGGGGTATAAACTCACCTTGAGTGATTCTATGAGCTGGAAGGTTGAAGAAGAGGGGTTTTCAAGTCAAAAATACTTGAAGGATGCTTAAAGATTTGAAGATCCTAAGAACAAATATGTCGCTATTTGTGTGAATGATTCATGATTTGTGTGAATAAATGTAGATTATTTAGGAGTTGAATCAAGGAACTTACCTAGAATGAAGGAAACCTCTTGAATACTTTTTTCCAAGAAGATCGTAACTGATAGAGAGAGAGAGAGAGAGAGAGAGAGAGAGAGAGAAGTGTGTTTTTGGAGAAGGCAAATGAGACTTTGAATGTGAGGAAAAAGACCTATTGGGTGGATTTGTTTAAGGTAATCTGATGGAGTGTTGGGATGAGTTGAAAAAGGATAATGATTTGATTAGGTAGAGTATGAATAGTGACTTAAAGTGGGTGATTACCTTATAAATAAATAATGAGTCTTAGACATTATTCATAAAAATGTGATCTAAATCCTCAAGGTTGGCATAAAATAGGAGTTTAGAGGGTTTTAGCTATGAGGAATACGAGTTTGAGGGTGTTTTCGAAGTTAAATACTCCTAAAATTTCTAAATGGTCCGGAATAGTCAATATACGAAATGGGTTTCGAACCTGCGAGGTTTCCAGAGCTAAAAGGCCAAATTCTGGAGTTAAAAGGGACATTTTCGAAGCATATCCTCGGTTCCGAAGCAGTGGTGTGGAGTCAGTTCGGCCTTCCGAAATAGCGAGATGGTCCAGTGCGTACGAAGTCTTTCGGAGCGAGAGTGTCTAGATGGGAGGTTCCGAAACAGGTTGGTCCGGATGAAGGGTTCAAAAATAGGGGAGATTCCAGAACTTGCGAGATTACCCGGTTGAGAGGAGTCCGGATCAGAAGACCTCCGGAACAAAATTGACCGGTTCCTAAGAAGGTATTCAAGACTAAGAGTGTCTTTTTGGGTTTACTCCTTTGGTTTTGAGCTGTTTTCAACAAAGCAAGGGGTTGGGATACTACAGATGTTTATAAAAAATAATTTGAGAGGGATCTGAGAGAGATTTGGGATACCAAGAGAGATTTGGGGGAGAGAGAGAGAGAGAGAGAGAGAGAGAGAGAGAGATTGAGTAGGAGATATTAAGAGAGACTTTGTTTGTAGCCTTTGTTAGTGTTTGGATCCATAATGCAAGGTTTGTAAACCCCATTATGCCTTGTTGTGATTGTTTTACGCCTCCGAAGGGTCCATAATAGTGCTTTATAGATTCGTTACCCACCCACCTTGGTTAGGGTTTAGAATTTTTGAACAATTGAAACTTCTGAGTGACACTTAGTATTAATATAGAGAGTTGTACAATAGTGAACATAGAGTAAAACCTAACATACAAGTACTAGTCGAGTTGGCCAGTTTGATCCGTTGGCCTTGTTTGGATTTGACTTGACAAGAAATTGACGGTTGTCACATGTAAGATGAAAGTGACTATACACTCACATGATAAGTTGGTGATTGGACAACACTTCGTCCACTAAAACAATCTTTTTCGATGAAACCGGGAGGTTTGCTAAAAAACTGGGCTCTGTGCGGGCAGAGTTTCGACTCGAAAACTCTTTTTCTCGGGACTTCGGGCTCTCTGGGGCTTTCTTCTAGTGCTAGGAAGGTTCCCTAGGCTTTAGGGGGTTTAGTGTAGCTTAAGAGAAAGTAGAAGTGAAAAAGTGTAAATTTTTGTAAAATTATTTGGGGCAGCCTCGCACTCCTTTTATAGATGGCCAAAGCCTCTCGTTATGTTGGGCGTGACTTTGGTACGTGGGGCGTACTGTTGTACGCTGAGCGTACCTTCGTACGCTGCGCGAAGGAGCGAGGGTATTCCGGACGTGTCATCGACGTGTCATCCATGCGAAGGGTATATCGTGGCCACTTCTAGACCAAGAAATTATGAGATCATTGGGCGTAAAGATTTTGTACGCTGGGTGTACCTCGGTACGCTTAGCGTACCCCTTCGTACGCTGGGCGTTACTTCAGATAAGCCTCGAAGTATGTACCTCGAACTTTAAAAATTCATAACTTTCGCATGCGAGCTCCATTTTCGACATTCTTTATATCCACGCGTAGGTAAGACCGTGCTCTATAACTTTTTTTTAGACTCCATCATCTAATTGACTTTATTTTTGAAGTTATATTTTTAACAGGTCAGGACAGGAAAAAGTCTGTTAAAAATTCATAACTTCTTCATCTGACGTCCGTTTTCATCTATCTTTCTACCATTGAACTACTATTGACAAGATCTTCGATTTTCATTTTGGTTGCGTCGACTAAAAATGGCTCAATCTATAATTCGAATTCCAAGCCGCACACTGCTATGTCAAATCTTAAAAAATTCATAACTTTCTCATACAAAGTTAGATTTGGATGTTCTTTTTATGGACACTCTCGGTTTAATGTATACTATGACTTTCATTTAGATCAGTAAGGCAAAAAAGCACTTTATGGTAAACTTACTTTTTACGTCACACAGCGTCATGCCGGTTCTGTCGTGAAACTTCGACAGGTCATAGCTTTTTTGTTATAACTCAGATTCCGGCGTTCTTTATATCTCCGAAATCCTTGTTACGACCACTACAACTTTCTTCATAGATATCGGGTTTATCTAACATTTTACATTTGACGATTCATTTTATCCTTAATTTATTATATCATCATAATTAAGTATAAAGCACATAATACTTATATAACTCATTTTTATTACTTCAAAATGAGTTACAATGGTTGACCTAGACTATTACATCATCATTAATGCTTAGCACAGAAACACGGACATTAAATCAAATAACTCATCAAAACGTGTAAATGGTAAAACAACTCAAATAACTAATTTAAACCATTAGATATGGGAAAACTGCAATAAAGTCCTCACATATTGGTCTTATAATCGATTTAGTTATTATATCTTTTTTTATTCAATTATGTCCTAAAAAGCGGTTATGTAATCAATTTAACCTTTTTACCCCATCAACAAATAATCCATCTTTCAAACGTTACCGTTTTTGCCGAGATTTTAAAATTTTTACGAATTTGGTCCAAAATATACACTTTTCGCCCAGATTTTAGGATTTATTACAAATTTGGTCCAAAATTACTCTTTTGGCCCAAGTTTTAGAATTTTGTTATGAATTCATTTACAACTTTTTTTTCTCAAAATTGTATTTCAAATATGCTTTTTCTTTATAAAATCATATTTATACAAAAGAAAACATATATTCACATAAAAAATCTTATATTTTCTATATTATATCTTTTTCTTAACAAATGTTTATGTACCAAATACCTCTTTATGAAGATAAGTATTTATTGTGTACATAAATATATACAAATTTGTTTTTGTATAAAAAATATATACAAACATGTATTTTACAAAAATTAAATGTGTACAGACACCTATCTTATTATAAATATATTTGTATGTAAACACATATTTATAAAACATGTAAAAAAAACACCTATTTAATAATAATCGTGTGTGTACACACACACACACATATATATATATATATATATATATATATATATATATATATATATATATATATATATATATATATATATATATATATATATATATATATATATGCACACAAATAGGTATGTATCTATATTTGTTATATGATTGTGTTTGTATACATTTCTTTTATGAAAACATGTTTGAATAACGTGTTTCAATACAAACGCATTTATTATAAAATAGATGTTTATAAAAAATATATAAGTATATTTTTACAAAAGAAATGTATACAAACATTTATATGGGTGCATATAAATATGTTTTTACAAAAGAAATGTAAACATTTACTATGAAATACGTGTTTTTTTTACATTTTTTTTTTATAAATATGCGTTTGCATACAAACATATTTATAATAAAATAGGTATTTTTATACATTTTTTTTAAAAAAATACATGTTTGTATAGATTATTTTCTAAAAACGAATTTGTATATATTTATGTACTTAATAAATACCTATTTTTATAAATAAGTGTTACATATAAAAAAATAAAGTTTTTATATAGAAAATATAAGATTTTTTATGTGAAAATATGTTTTTTTTGTATAAATATGATTTTATAAAGACAAAACATATTCGAAACAAAATTTTGAGAAAAAAACTGTAAAACAACTAAAGTTATGATGAATTCATAACAAAATTCTAAAATTTAGACCAAAAAGGTAAATTAATGACCAAATTTTTAATAAAATTTAAAATTTGGACCAAGAGTGTAAATGTGGACCAAATTTTTCATAAATTTTGAAAATTGGGGCAAAATAGATAATTTTTGAAAATTAAATGACCTGTTGATGGGGTAAAGGGTTAAACTAAATACGATTATCGGTTTTGAGGACTTAATTGAGTAAAATAAAAAATATAAAAACTAAATCGATTATGATACCAATATATAAGTACTTTATTGCAAATTTTCCATTGGATATTAACTTTTTCATCGACTTCTACCATACACATTGCATGTTGTACAGGTCGAAACACGCAAAGAACCGGAAAAAAAAACCGGCATTTGTATGCACCTAATGCTTTGGTACATGGTCCATTGATTTCTCCCAAACCCGTTTGGGTTATGGTTGGCTCTGGTCCGGTTCTAATGCTCGTCCCGTAGTGTATACCAAAATTTGATGATGTTAAAATTAAGCATACGATTAATCTGCAAAGTGAAAATTTTAAACAATTCTCAGTTTTGTAAAATCTTTTAGGAATTTTTTTATAAAGATATATGGATTATGGAAGAATGTATCATAAGTTTGGAAAAAGGGTCCTCGGTTTACTAAGATCAGCACCCAACATACTTGAAACAAACATATCACAAACTGTCTTTGACTAAAGAAAGGTAAAAGGTAAAGGTTTTAACAAGTGAGTTCTCTTCCTGCCAACTTCCAACATCTTTACCCAATTCCAAAGTGCTTTTCCAAGTTTCGTTAATTCATTAGTTGCATGTTTTATTAACATATTGAATGAGACGTCGCGATGTATTTTATCTAAAAATTTATTGTTGCATAACTTAATTATCAAAACTAAAAGGCATTATATATATATATATATATATATATATATATATATATATATATATATATATATATATATATATATATATATATATATATATATTAGTTTATAACCCGTGGGCATCACGGATTAGAAAGATAAAAATAATTTTAATTAAATTATAAGGTAATTATTGAACAATGATATGTGTAAAATAAAGGAGTAAATTAGTGGAAATTTAATTAATGATGAAAACCCTTAGAATGACAAGTAGTAAATAATTAATGTGAAACTCTAATTGATTGACACGTGACAAATGTGTCACTCTTTTATTAGGTAGGGAGATTAGTTTATAACCCGTGGGCACCACGGATTAGAAATGTAAAAATAATTTTAATTAAATTATAAGGTAATTATTGAGCAATGATATGTGTAAAATAAGGGAGTGAATTAGTGGAAATTTAATTAATAATGAAAACCCTTAGAATGACAAGTGACAAATAATTAATGTGAAACTCTAATTGATTGACACGTGGCAAATGTGCTACTCTTTTATTAGGTAGGGATATATATATATATAGAGAGAGAGAGAGAGAGTGAGAGAGAAGTTTAGGCTATTTTATTCTAAATATATATATTATAAACCAATCATTTTCGTTATTTTAGGAAATCATTAATAAATATTAAGGAATTAAAGATAATTAAAAAATACCATTTAATTTAATTGTAAGGGTATTTTAGCTAATTAACATAAAATTAAAAAAAGGAAAATTATATATTTTAGGAGATATTTAATTCTCTTAATTTAAAAAATATGATTTTTTTAACTAATTCATTTTCAATTCCAACATAATTCGTAAGCATAAACCGAATTTATTCTATCAGAATATTAATTTGTTCGAAGTGAGAATGTTCGGTCAAAATGTTTTTCTTTTAAAATGTTATTGAATAATAATAATGTTCTTAGAATAACAACATTTTGATATATTTGTACAAATCGGAAGTTAAATACAAGTTATAAATATTCTTATAGAAAAATAGTTTTATGCATTTTAATATAAGAATATAAATTCTATCAGAATGTGATAAAAAAATAAATAAAGTTCTTAAAAAATATAATTCTTAAATATATTATTTTTGAACAACCATCCCTTTAGATCCTTCATCATGTTCCCTTCACGTATTTTATGCGAATCCTCTCTCTCTTATAGCATGTTTGTAATCAAGCAAAAAAGAGCTTCATTTTCAAAATAATACTCGTTCATTGATCTAAAAACAAAAAAGGCATTATGCAAGAAAGAGGTAGAATTATTTGAAGTAGTATATATATAAAAAAAAAAGAGTAAATGAATCAAACTATACGTTCACGGTGCATTTTAAACAAATAAAGCTATTAATTATAATAGAATGTGATAGACTTTAAAGAATTGTAATTTATTCTTAAGTACAAAGACTTGATTTTCTTTAAGAAGTATGAGTAAGTGAATGCTTGTAATTAGAAGATTAAAATTAAAGAATGCATTTTAAAATGATAGTGTATCCTAACAAAATATACTATACAAAGCATTATATATTTTTTCAAAATACATTATATTGTGTACATACAAATAAAACAATAAAATATGATAGAGTGGCAGTTGTGAAAATATAGGTTCATAGTGATTCTATAAATTTGTGTGTTGATGAATCCACAAATTTCATAACCTCTAAAGAAAGAAAAAGATGTGATTTAAAGTTACTAAGTATAAAGATAATCACCAAATATTAAATCAAAACCATGAAACAGTTACAAATGAACAAAAGTTCTCTTCCTGTTTACATAACATAAGCATACCCACAAATTCAGTAGAAAGATTGATGAAAACTCGATTTAAGACAACATCAAAACCTATTAAAATACTTTCAGTAGAACTAAAATTAACAGTCTTTTGTCTTCAATATAGTGATATTTTCTTTTTCTTGAACGTAAAAACTAGAATTTAATTTCAGTATAAAAAATGAAAGGTTTTGAGTGGAAAAAAGAAAAATCAAATATACATTCCTTCAACCCATCTTTGGTTAATTTAAAAAAAAAAAAAAAAAACTTCATCAAAATGTATTATTGTCGTGATGTAAGACATGGCAATAACTTCGCTTTTTTTAATCATGAAAATTTGTTATAGGCTTTCTTAATTAAATTTGATAAATTTGTTTACGTTAAGTACATATAGTCATATACATATAGATATAATGAATTTTAGGGAAGGCGTGGGGAATAATGTGTAAACACTAGAAAACCTCAAGAAACATCAATTCATAGGCACAATAACTTACGGTAGAAAAATTATGCGTACCTTTAATGATATTTTCGTTCTTCTCCACTTGATACATGATCCTTCTACCTTTAGACCACTAGTAACACATTTTCAATTTGCAAAACATCTTTTGAACCTCGTGTCTTCTATACAGATCTGACCGTGGAGAGATTTAATGTAACGCCCTGTTTATTTAATAAATAAAATAAAATAAATTAATGAATGAATAGAAACCCCAAATCAATAATTATATAGAAAGATGTTGGTTTCGAGGAGTAAATTGACATAATTTTGGAAAGCAGGGGTTAAAGTGTAAAATCCGGACTTAATTTGTAAATAATTATGAAGGCTAGGGGCATTTTGTTAAATTATTGGGACTCAAAAGCCGGAAAATCACCGAGAAGCTACCGCCGCTACCTGCTTACATGGAAAACGAAGCTGTCACCGGTTGTCGCGACTGCTAGGGTTGCTTTTCCGATCCATTCGTTTTCTCCACCTTCTTCTGTTATTGCATCTAAACTACTGCCCCAGCGGCGGTGCCTTTTTCCGATGGAGCTATTGTTGCTGCTAGTACCACTGATGCCCTCCATTTCGTGCAATTGTTGTCGTCGTATTCCACCAGCAGGGGTGGTTGGGTGCTTTGCAAACAGAAGCGTGTGTGGGTGTGTGTTCTGTTATTAGTGTGTGTTGAGTGTGGTTTGGTTTGGCCGGAAAATCGAGGAAAGGCCACCACTACCACCGTGAGGTGGTGGCTACCACCATGTACCACCGTGGGTGGGTGTATTTTAATGAGTGTGTGAGTGCATTTGGTATTTTCATTGTAACATTGTAGCTGGAGCTAGAATAATAAAAAGAAAACTCAAACCACCACCAGCCGCTATGTTGGGTGGTGGTGTGCTTTTGCTTGCGTGTAGTTGATTTTTAAATGCTTGGACAAATTGGACTAGAAACCATAACCACCACCGTGAGGTGGTGGCTACCGCTGCGAGCCGCCGTTGACCACCACTACCCGATGTGGTAATGGGTGGTGCCCCACTAGCGAAACCCTAATGGGCCTGGTGAAACCATAATGGGCCTAATGAACCCTAATTGATCAAAATACCTAGCTATTAGGCCTATTGGGCTATGATGGGGTTGGAAAGCCTAACTAGGGTTTAGAAAACTCTAATTCTGGATATATGGGCCTTGGACTTATCGGGACCCACTTGGAATTGGACTATGTATTCAGCCCAATCACACCATATGACTTATCTAGTAGAGTGATGGACTTAATGGATTAAGTCCTTAATGGGTTAAGTGTAACATACACGTTCAATTATCGTGTTATGTAATTTTAAAAGTGAATAATATTATTAAATATATGTGATATTGAGTATTGAGTTCTAACAGATAGTTTTTACTAGAATTGAAATAAAACTATGTTTAGAATCACTCAGAAAATATTGGAAGTCTTATGAGATTCCAATCAAATGTAAAATATTGAAATTTAAAGAAAATATAAATTTTAAAATAAGTAAACTTTTATTATTGAAAGTTGTAAAGAATCTCGTTAGAAACATTTAGGCAAAAACCGCATCGAAATCCGAGTTATAACGAAGAAGTTATGACCAATCGAAGATCTGCGACACAACCGACACGACGTTGAATGCCGTAAAGGTGATTTTTTGATAAACTACTTTTTAGCCTTGGTGATCTAAATAAAAGTTGTAGTATTTGTTAAACTGAGAATTTTCATAAAAAGAACGTCCAAATCTGACTTCGTATGAGGAAGTTATTATTTTTCTAAGTTTCGGAATAGTAGTAGACAGCTAAAAACTCGAAATAAAGATCGAGTGATTTTTAGCCGATGCAACCTAAACAATAATCGGAGGGCTCGTCAATAGTAGTACAACGGTAAAAAGACTGACGGAAACGTACGTCGGATGAATAAGTTATGAATTTTTAACGGATTTTCTTGTCCCGGTCAGTTAAAAATAATAATACTAAAAATAAAGTCAAAATTATCCGACGAAATCTAAACAAAAGTTGTAGATCATAATTTCACCTATGCAAGCATATAAAGAACGTCAAAAACAGAGCTCGTATGCGAAAGTTGTGGATTTTTGAAGTTCGGGGCACAAAAACCGAGAAAAATCCCTAGAACCGAGAAATTTCACATGAACAGTAATCGGTCACGTCACTCTCGCTCGTAGTGTTCCGCGTGTCCGACTCGTTTCTAGTCCGAAGCCAAGGTCCAATCGTGAAGTGTCGCGTGTCGCACCAGTGGTAGGTACGAAGCGAGCCACCTGTCTAGCCCTCGCATCTGACGCGTGTTGCTGACTCCTCGCGACCGAAGCCAGCTGTCCGCCGCGTGTACTCGCCTCGCACCAGCCATCTGTCCCTCCCTCGCATGCGATCCACGTGCTCGCTTCTCCTTGCTTCGGATATGAGGCTCGCACCTATATAAAGGGTGCGAGACCTATCAGGTAATTTTGGAAATTTGGCATTTTTCACCCCTAAACTCATATTTTTACTATTTCAACTTCCCCTGAAGCCCCAGGATCATTCCCAAAACCTGAAACACACCCCGAAGTTCCCGAAGAGCCTGATAAATTTATCTTTTCGGTTTGAAGCTCAACCCTTGCAGGGCCCGATTTTCAATAAAGCTCCCGGTTTTCAGCGAAGAAAGTTGTCTATTATAACAAAGTGCTGCATAAATTACTATTTTAACCCCCGATTAATTCATGGTGAGTTTCAATATAAGTACAATTGTATGTTATGTGTTATATGTTCAATGTGCTTTCCCATGTTATTATGATAATGAGTTATACATTAGGTCACGAAGTATATGACATAAGCATCACTTGGGTACTAGTATGCAACCTTTGGCCATTAAGTGTATGACATAAGCATCACTATGGCATAGCAGAATACAAAGACATGGGTGAAAGACTGTGTATTCTAGTGAAATGATATTCTGAAATTATATTCTCTACGCCACTTGGGCTAAAGTCTTGTTAATGTATATTAAGTGTTGTAAAATTGTTATGTCTCATTGATTTCAAATATTTGAATCTTATTATTCGTTGTTATGGAAAGCCTGTCATATGATACTCATTTGCCTATCTTGTTCCTTGTCCCTCTTTGCTTCTTTCATATTGATATATGTATATGGCATAATGTTATATTGTAACTATTATTGAACTCACTAAGCGTCACCCGCTTATCCCTCTCAATGTTTAACTATTGCAAGTGATAAGCATCCAATATAGTTTTGTACTGGTAGAAGATGTAGAATAGATAACGTTATAATTTTGTATTGTATTCCTGGGAAAGTATGTAATATATATAAAATTTTGTAAAAATCTTAATAGTCGGTTTGTATCCAGTCTATGTAAATAAAATATCAATGTAAAATATTATTTTATGAATATGCATGTAGCATGTTTTGGAGTAACAATATTGTGAAGTATGAAAGTTTGGGTCTTTCAGAATTATGATGTAGTTTTAGAAAGAATGGAGTATATGTCTTTCATTAATTGAGAAACACTTAACCCTAATTATCATTTTATGTGAAACCCTAATTTCACTTGGGCCTTGAGTTGGGCCTTGCCATTGGGCTTTGGTAATTGGGTTATTAATGAACCATCCAAGAATAATCATATGGACTAAAATATGTTGATGGGCTTTAGAGTAAGGCCCATATGAGGGTTTGGACCTAATTTGGAAAATTAGGCCATAGATGGGCCATAGTTTGGGACTTCATGATTATAAGATATTGGGCCATTAGAAATGCCAAATGTTGGACTAGACTAAATGTTTGGGCCTTTGAATAAGACCTTGTAAAGGTTTGGGCCCAATTTGTAAAATTGGGCCATATGTTGGGCTTTGATTCCTAGTTTGACTTTTGGGCTTTTGGATTGGGCCTTGGGCTTGAATCAACCCTAGATGGGGTAATGTATACTGTTATTCCAAGAACTTATGGTTATGTGTTAGGACCCAATTATTAATTGGGTGATGTTTTAATATTTACAGTTTAGGAATTTGTCATCCAGCAGCTGGGGTTGTGTCTGTGGGACTTCAACAGTATGAGGTGAGTTACCTTCTAGTAGAAGTGGGTCGAAGGCACCTATGTCGGCCCACTAGTGGTTGTTATAGTTGAGATTATTATCTTTGTGATAATTGTCTAGTTTCTACTACCTGATGTGTTTATGTGCTAGCATGCTATGTTATATGTGATACTGATAGTAGGGGAATATTCCCCAGGTTTGGTTGTTAGGACCGAAGGGTAGGTCGGGTACCCCAGATACGCCTAACAATATGTTTATGCTATGTTTGTGTGGTAATAGTAGGGGTGAAAGAGTATCTAGTAATTGGTTGAGATAAACCGACAGGTGAGTCAAGCAGCCCAGAATGGCTTGACATGGGTAGGTCAGGCACCCTAGAATTGCCTGGCAGTATGTTTGTGTTATGTTATTATGTGGTAGTGGTAGGGGTGAAATAGTCCCCAGTAGTCGGTTGAGATAGACTGACGGGTAATTTAAGCACCCTAGAATGGTTTGACCTAGGTAAGTCAAGCACCCCAGAATGGCTTGACATGGGTAGGCCAGGCACCCCAAAATTGCATGGCAGTATGTTATTGTATGGTGAGTGGTATGATGGGGGAACTCACTAAGCTTTGTGCTTACGGTTTTCAGTTTTGGTTTCAGGTACGTTGTTTTCAAAGGAAAGGAGTCGGCTCGATCGCAACGCATCACACTATATTTCCGCACATGAGATCTTGGGGATTATACTCTGATATTGTTTTATGATAACGTGTTCTGATTATTTCTACTTTGGTTTTGACATTTGATGTTATTATGGATGCTTCTATACTAATTGGTTTTATAATAACTTAATTAAAAATGAAAGTTTTTGGTCTTGAATTTTGGGATGTTACAAGTTGGTATCAGAGCCTTGGTTTGAGGGATTCGGGCACACTCTCAGGTGTGTCTGAACTCAAACTAAGGACTTGGTATGAAAATTTTCAAAAATAAAATCATTTTATAAAAAGGAGTTTGAAAAGAGAAAAGAACAAGGTGTGTGATACGTGCAATCAACCGAGCTCAAGTAAGTTTTCCCCACGATACCCATACATGTTATGATATGTTATGTTAGGATATGATATGATTATGAGAGCTGCATGCTAGATTATGGCTAAGGATCTAGGAGGATGCCTTATATGGCTATTATATGTGTTTGTAGACTTGCATGCTAGTACTGATCAGTCAGTGATAAGATGGTCTGTTTAGGTTATGCCTGATTATATGAGCCTTTGAATTACATGTACAGATTCCTGATTAGAGGATAGAACGGTTTGATTGGATTATGATGGTTAGATTTCCATTTTCTGAATGTTGTTTGCTTTGTGCTTTGTGGGACTCTTGGTGATGTAAGTTAGATACTAAGTGAATATGCTAAGTCACATGGGACACAGGCCGAATAATCTCAGACTTATAGACTTGACCCTATTGTGCAGCTCTTGTCTGAGTCCAACCGTTCTAGGGATGGGTCTTTTACTCGAAGGAGTATCTGATATCTATTGCATGTGGCTATATTTATGAGGTAGCTAGTTGACATTACTGGGAATCTTTCAGCAACTTAGGACTGGGTGAGTTCGAGAACCTAGTAAAGCCTAGGATACGCTGCAGTGGGTTAGTAATATGGTTTAATGAGTTTTGGGGAAGCGACTTAGAGAATTCGGGAGGATTGCTGAGGAAAGTATGGATAGGTGTGGAAGGTAGTATTGGGCCCGTACTACTGAAAGCATATGATCCATACTCGAATCGGTGTGTAGAAGTGATTTAATTGAGTATAACAGAAACAAGAGTAATCAAAGTATATGAACACACAAAGTAAATAAGATATTGTTTATAGCTCACTTATACTTCCGAATACAAAGAGAATGTTTAGACAGAAAGCTTGGAAAAATTCTATCTATCCCCGAGTATCAATCCTATTTATAGGAGAATCAAAAAGTATACAAAAAATACTAAGGACTAAACAATAAGCTTCGAAACATAAAATGCCTTAGTAAATAGATAAAAAACTATCAAAACAGCTAATATAGACTTCGACACATTACAATATATTTGACACTAACATTCTCCCCCTTTGTAATAAGTGTCGAAGTTAATTGATCAAAACTTAAGCAGCTTTATGTAACGTTTTCCGAACTTCAGCATACCTACTCATGATCTTTCTCATTTTAGCTTTATCTCCTTTTGAGTTCTTCTTACAATTATTCATATGAACAATTAAGTTCGTATATTGAGCTGTTGTGTATCTTTCGACATCATTTGCTTGGAACAAAAACTTCGTCTGTTTTCCATTCTTACCCTTCCCAACAAAAACTATCCCATAAGGTTTTAAGCATATTTCACCATCATCATATGCTATCAGATTAGCTTTTATTTTCACCATTGATTGAGGAAATGCAACTTCTTTTCCCAAGGACATAGCTAATTCTATATCAGTCAAAGCTAGACAATCGTAATAATTGGCTATGAAAAGCTTAAGATGTCCTAACCCCAACCTCAACACTTCTTTGCCGATTCCCTGAAGCTTTGAAGCATCTGACTCGTTGAGAATGTATGCAACTTGAATAAGATCATTCAAGTTCATTAATGGAAAATCAGTAATAAAGAAATTACAAGCAACCTTATTCTCCCTTACAACATGATATCTGCAATTTGAAGCATATTTTCAAAAAGTTCATCATTCGTTACACTTATCACTTCGACAATCTTTACTAGTGACCAGACTTCCTCTTGCTCTTTTCCCAAAACCGCATGAAATCTTACCTTCATGTGTGTAAAATCATCTAGATTCTTGAATCTATCACCAATTTTCTACTGAGCAGTAATGAACATCATCTCATTTATTGGGAAATCTAGTTGATTCATTTTAGAATTTTTGATAGAATAACTTTTTCTGGGCTTCTTCTCGAAATCATGCATTTTGTTATATAACACCATTACTTCAATGTTTTCATAACTGTGTAGTTTCCTTGGATCTCCTTTGTTAAGATTTGGAGCATCATTCTATTAAAGTCTCAAAATACTTTGAATTTGCCTTTGCTTTTCCATCTCAGCCTCAACCTCAGCCTTCCTTTCTTCTTTTGATTTTTCAAGAATAACCTTTTTCCCTATGTCTTGAATTGTTAGAATTTATTTAGGTTTTGAAGCAGTCCATTCTCCACTTGTTCCAATCATAATGCCTTTTAAAACTGGCCTTGTAGCAGTAACAATTGAAACTGCAGGATCAGCTTTCGACAATATTGGCTTCGATGAAGCAATATTTGTTGTAAAGAGTTTACCAACCACCTTAGCTTCATCTCCAGTTTTCCCAGAAGCTCCTTCACCAACATTCTTCCTTTCTCCCCCTTGTACCCCTGTAACAATAGGTGGGGCATTTGTTGGTAAAAAACTAACCAACTGAGACAACAGGGCTAATTGTTTGTGAAGAATATATTCGAATAAGAGAAACTTTTGAGACAAAAATTCTGGATTGCTCAAAGGAGAAGACCCTGGCTTCGAAAAAAGTTCTTTTAATTCATTCAACAACTTGTGGATTTCCGAAAAACTCTGAACTTCATCTTTGGACATTTGTTCAACCTTGGGACCAAGGACTTCATATAACTTGACAAATTTTGTAATTGCATCTGCAATTATGTCCATTTTCTGATTTAAAGAAGCATAATCTTGTTGAAAAAGTGCTATCTCCTTGCTCATATCCTCTCGCAATTCTTGAAGCTTGAAGTTCACATCCTCCCTTACCTTCTTGACCTCTTGAATGAATACGATGTGACGTTCTTTTGCAACAACTTTCAGTTCTTGAAGATCAGAAGAGAATGTAGATAATTGATTCTTCACATGCTTCTCATTATTTCTGTCAATATCAGAAGTTGCCTCATGAAGATGACATGCTTGCTTTTTTGAGTAAAAGATCAACTTCCAGACTGGACACCAAATGTTTCCCTCCTCCATCAACTTGAATTTGTAATAACAAATTAAGCTTCTGATTCAGGACTTTGAATTGTTTTCTTGTGAGTATAATATTGTCTCAAATATGCTCCTCTTCTGGATCAGATTGAATATCCCCAAAAGTTCCATAAAAAACATTATCATCATTATCAGATGAAGGATGAGCTTCTTCATGAGTAAGAGGAGGTTCAGTAGATTGTGAAGAAAATAATGATGTAATCGGTTGATTCAGAATATTATCGAATGTGGGTGAGTTGGTGTCAAGAGAAGTGGTAACAAAATGAGGTAATGTGGTTGAAGTTTCTATGGTGGAAGTTTCAAAAAGAGATGAAACAATGATATGAGTACCTTGATGCTGTGTCGTTTTGATATTTGTTACAAAAGGAAGAGAAACAATGAGTGGTTCTGGTTGAGATACTTGCGAAGATATAACAAGAATTTCGACATTGGAAGTGTCGACTTGAGATGTTGTTACCGGAGGATCCTAAAGAACTTCTTCTTCTATAGATTCATCATTTATCATCATCTTTCAAAGTTTCTTTCTCTGTTTCTTCAAAATGTGTTTCGCCATATCTTCAGCTTTGCGTTTCTTTGATGATGGAGAAGTAGGAACTAGAATTTCACGAAGCACCACACCCTTTCTTGTGACATGTGGCTTATGAATCATTTGAGAAAAAATTAGAGTTCAGTCAGAAGAACTTCGTGACTTATGGGCAATCTTCTTGATTCACTTGAACACCCCAGTTTTCGAAGGAACCACTTCCTTTTGGGATTCATCAGTTTGTGGTGCAATTGGTGTTTCATGAGGCTTAGAAACAACTACTTCTGATGTGGGTTTCTTCTTTGGATATTTTGATCATTTCTTCTCCTGAATAGGCTTTGAAGGATTCTCCTCAACCTTCTTTGAACATCTCGGATGTTTGGAAGAACCCTCTTCAGGCTGTGGCAATAGAACACCCATCTCGATGGAGGTATTAACAGTCTTCATGTAAGCTTGTAAGACTGAGTTTGAAGGATCCACCTTTTTAAGCATGCCATCAGGAATCCTCGCAACCATAGGAAATTCCTCTGCATTATCTTCAATAGCGTTTGGAAAATTGTACTTCAAAAATTCTGTTGTGGTCTCGTCATTTGGTACCATTATTCCTTCCTTTTCATATGCAAATCGAAGAATTAAACTTCAGTATCTTGCACATGAAATTCCATCCACCACGTTGGTATTTTCCACACTTTTTAGAAACTCCTTCCACATCTGGGTAGCATAATCCATTGGAAGGTCATAATAAATGCCAGCCACCATTGCATAAACTTCCAGTCTCCCTTTGTCTAGCCCTACACTCCGACCTGTAAGGCATCGAAGATATATGCCAAAAAGAAAATTCCAAATACAAGGGAGGCATGACTTCTTGAACTCACTGATCTTAGTAAGAAGGGTTGATAGGTCATCTCAAATTGAAAGTGATGACATCAAATGTCTTGTTGTATGTGGTCGTAGAACCTGCAAGTGATAACCAAGACATTGGAACTTCATATGAACTGAACATGGCCATCTTTAGAACTGAGTGTTGTAATGCCACGGTTAACATCTACAACTCTTCAGGTTAAACCAAAACATCAATTTCGACTTGATAATTTGTGCTTTAGATTTTCATTATGGGTTGGGAAGAAACATCTTCCGTATTTTGAGATGGAGCATCAACAACAATGGGATTTGCCATGATTAGGGTTTGAAGATGGATGAAGAATACAAATAATTCTTTTGCAATTTGGGAATTTTTCAGAAAGCGTAGCCATGTAATGAACCCTTGAAACCCTTTTTATAGGTGACCCTTGGATTTGAATTAGAATCGGGATCATCATTTAATGATAGTTGATGTGGCACCTTGAAAATCGCACCCACACATCGATAATATTGCCATGTGTGATAAAGTAACCATCATGTCTCCTTGAAACTCGGACAGAATACAAAACGTCATGTCACACAGCCTGGTAACTTGACCCAAGAAAATGTTAACCGTCAAAAACCTTCAGAATGGAGGTTAGGCTCTTTCACTTTTTGGTGGAAAAGCAAAGTCATATACCAGACTTTCGAAATCATCAGCCTGAGTTGGTAATAATCTAAATCTGAAGGATTTCGTGAGTGCAGTGTGCCAAAGAAAAAGATGAGCATCAAACAAAGAAAATTTTGGATCTGTGATGTCGAAAATTAAATTTCGACACAAAAGCAGATAAATCTGGGGCAACGATTGCTTTGTTATTCATCAAGAGAGATGACTAACAGCTTGTGTGGTTTCCCGTGAAGTACAATCGAATACTTGTTGATAAGCATCGAAGGTCCTCTTTTTAATAAGCTTCATGGGTGGTTTACAATTTCGTTACATATCAACACTTAACATAAATGTGAGTAATTGTAACAGAAATAACTTGTTTGACAACTGTAGTCAATGACAAGTAGGCTTTGGAAAATTTTGATAATTGACTCAAGAAACTAATAATACTCACACGGAAATCATATTCAAGAAAACAAAACATCATCTGGATCTTGTTGAGAAACAAATGTCGTGGGTTTCGAACATTTGATCAAGACCACTCAAAACGATTGAATATGCTTTGGAGTATTGAAGATGGGTACATAAACAAGTGTTTTGTTAAATCTGGAACAATGTTCCCCGTTAATTACTTAAGGAGTTCGATATCTAGGGTTTCACTTTCATCACGGTCTCATGATGTTAGATCATTAACACAGAATGTTGATATGTCTACATCCTGATTGGTTTTACCAGAGATCTCTTGGATATATGTCATTGGGTGTGAAAGTGTAAGAACTTTGAGATGAAAAAGATTAGTTAAAGAAATTCAAATGTACCACTGCTATTTATTGGACCAAGCAGATTACTCTTAACTCATATGAGTAGAGTATGGTAGCTCATGGACTAATGTGAATACAGCCTGGTTAGGTAGAAATTTCCATGATGAATACTTCACTAAGGCTTCTAAATCACACATTGAGTCAAAGGAGGCTTGAGTCAACATGCTGCAACATGCTTCTAGGGACATCCTAACTAATACAAAATTTTTTAAAAAATATACCTGACCCTAGAACTGCAAGCATGAACCATCAATGATCTTCACTTTAAGCTGTAAGATTAACTAGAAAAACAACTAGCAATCAAACAAGAAAATCTTTTTAGAGCTTTTGATTTTTCGAAATATAAAGACAAAACAAAAATAAAATCTTTTTGATATTTTTTATTTTTTGAAAAATAAAGACAAAATAAAAATAAAATCTTTTTGGTATTTTTGATTTCGAAAAAGAGAAAAAAAAAATTCGAAAATAAGGAAAGTAAATATACCAAACTTTGTGAAGATGTTTCATTTTAGCTATTCACCAAGATGTTGAAAGCGAAGCTTTGACTATGAACAGTACACATTGACTCCAACAGCTGTCATCCTTTATCACCTTATCATTCTTTCGAATCACATCCTGGAACTGAACCTCCTTCGATTATTCCTAATCCTGCTAAAATTCGAACAAACAATTTTTCATCAAGTGGCTTACTGAAAATATCAGCAAGTTGATTAGTTGTTTTCACGAAATGAACTTTAATATTGCCATCCTCAACATGATCTTTTATAAAATGATATCGAAGAGAAATGTGCTTAGTTTTCGAATGTTGCACAGGATCGTGACAAATGCGTATAGAACTTTGAGAATCACAATATAAAGGAATTTTCTTCATATTGATTGCACAGTCACGTAATTGACTTTGAATCAAAATAATTTGAGAAGTGCAAGCTACAGGAGCTACATATTTAGCTACTGTTGTTAAAATTGAAACGTAAGTTTGCTTCTTCGATTGCCAGCTTACTAACTTTCCATCAAGTAGTTGACATCCGCCACTTGTGCTTTTTCTGTCAAGATTGCAACCCCGTAAATCTGCATCAGAAAATGCTTGAATGAAGAATCCTATTTTCGAATGATACGATAATCCTAACGAAATAGAACCTTTGAGATATCGGAAAATATTATTCACTACTATTAAATGTGGTTCACACGGATTCGATTGATATCTAGCATAATTACAAACAGAAAACATAATTTCAGTCAACTTGCTATTAAATAAAGCAACGAACCTATCATGCTTCTGTATAAAGTAAGATCAACAGCAGGTTTATCTAACGAAGGTGTGAGCCTTGTTCCAACCGCCATTGACACTCACAATTTTGTGCTATTCGTCAAGCCAAAATTTTCAAGTAGATTCTTCGTGTATTTTTCTTGATTTATAAAAATTCCTTCTCTGCTTTTAAGAATATTCAATCCAAGAAAGTTGTTAATTTTACCGATCATACTCATCTCAAATTTGCTTTTCATCAGATTTTCGAATTCACTAGATAAAGCAGGGTCAGTAGAGCCAAAAATAATATTATCAACATAAATTTGAATGAGCATTAGATGATCCCCAACTTTCTTTCGAAATAGAGTGGGATCAATTGATCCTTGTTTAAATTTCGATTGTTTTAAGAAAGAAGTTAAAGTTCCATACCATGCTCTTGGTGCTTGTTTTAACCTATACACTGCTTTATCTAGAATGTAACAATGATCAGGATATTTTTCATTTACAAAACTTGGAGTGTAACACCCATAAAATTTAAGCCAAATTTAAACTTTTCAAAAACACTTTAAATCAACATTTATTACAACTTTGTTTCCAAAATGGTCTATATCAGAGTTTTTCCCCAAAACCATAACAAAAGATGAGGAGTTGTACGATCATGCCTTTGCCTTGCCGCGATCCCCCGATGTACCTGAAACAATAAACTGAAACTGTAAGCCCGAAAGCTTAGTGAATTCCCCCAAAAAAATACCCATACTCACAGTAATATACATAGAATCATAAACAACATACTATGGGTCCAGTCAACCATCGGGTTGGAATACCCCAGGCCCATAACCAACAGGTTGGAATACCCATATACTATGGGTCCAATCATCCTCGAGATGGAATACCCAAGGCCCATAACCAACAGATTGTAATGCCTACATACTATGAGTCCAATCATCCTCGGGATGGAATACTCATGGCCCACAACCAACAGGTTGGAATGCCCAGGTCTATTGGCCTCTGCACAAAGCAGGTAAGCCTCAACCGCCAAACAAACATGTGCACATACATATATAACAAATATTCACATATCATTCTATAGACAACAACTAGTCTAACGGATCATACCACATAACATATAATACCATCCTATCTACCAGGATGTCGATCTAACAGATCATACCACATACTGCATAATATTATCCTACCATCTAGGATATCGATCTAACAGATCATACTACATACCACATAATATTATCCTACCCTACAGGATACCGATCTAACAGATCATACTAGCATAACATACAAGGTAACAAACCAAAGGGTCAGCCTTGGTGCCTTAGACCCTTGAGTATAGTTAGGATAACTCACCTTGCAACTATCGATTGGAAATAGAAAGCTCAACTCTCGGATCACCACCACGAACTCTACCACCTACATCCAACACATCATAAGGTTCATAAATTCCCAGATACCCCAGAAGTCAACTGGTAAACCCTTGGTTAACGTCAAAGTCAAAGTCAACTGCCCGGGTGAACAGTCCATGTTGACCTGAACTCGTCGAGTGTATCCAGCCACTCATCGAGTTTCTTGCATAACTCATCTGCTCGCCGAGTCACCAGAGTGACTCATCGAATTCCTAAGGCTCGCGGTTCAAACTCGTTGACCACTCGTTGAGTTTTTCCCCCCTCGCAACTCGACAAGTTCACACGCATCCAACAGTTGGTAAAAACCTTAACCGACTCGCTGAGTCACATCATTGACTCACCGAGTCTACAAAAATCTTCATCGTACTCGACAAATTTGTTCATCCAACTAATCGAGTTTAGGACCATCTTCATATGACTCGCCGAGTCAACTATGTGACTCGCCGAGTCCCTTCAATCCTTCATCCATACTGATGCTTTTTAAGCCATGCAAAGGCTCCAGATTGTAGATCCAACCTTCCAAGGCCTGCTTATCACGTAAAGTTGCAAACTTTACGTGCATGCAAGGGTCTAAGGCCCTAAAATGACAAAACTAAGCTTGACATGAAGTCCAACACTTGAGCGAAAGCTTATACTTGCCAAAGTTGTTACCTTTACGGATCTAAGGACCAAAGGGAGTCCAGATCTGAAGTTTCAGCTTCAGATCTTGGATCAAACACAAAAGCCTTTCCTAAAACCCACCCAACAAGAGATTAAAGATAAGATGAGCCAAAGATTCAACTTAATACCTTCCAGAAAGTGTCCACTGATGTATATCCTTGCTTTCCACAAGTTCCCTGCTTCAGTTACTTGTTTCCTCAAGTGTTCCTCACCAAGATCTCTCTTAAAATCTCAATCACACCAAAGAATCACACACAAACATGATTTAGGGTTTAAGGGAGCCAAGAAGCTGTAAAGGGGAGGCTGGGGAAGGCCAATGATCCTTTAAATAGGGTGTAAAACCTTGGGATTTAGGGTTTCATCAGCTAGCTCCTACTCGTTGAGTCCCTTCTTTGACTCGACGAGTAGATCACTAAAACATGCGGACCAACCCGGTGCTACTCGACGAGTAGGGCATCCAACTCGTTGAATAGACCTTGAAACTAGTAAAATTCTCACATAAACCGATACCGGATAATCAGGGCGTTACATGGAGGTTGTTTCACATATACAGTTTCTTCGAGTTCATCATTTAGAAATGAACATTTGACATCCATTTGGTATACATCAAAGTCTTTATGAGCTGCATAGGCTAAAAATATTTGAACAGACTCGAGTCTTGCGACAGGGACAAAGGTTTCTTCATAATCGATACCTTCTTGTTGCAAATAACCTTTTACAACTATCCTAGCTTTATTTCGAACAATATTACCATCTTTGTCGGTTTTATTTTGAAAATCCATTTTAATCCGACAATTTAAATATCTTTTCGTCTAGGAATTAATCTCCAAACCTTGTTTCTTTCAAATTTAGTCAATTCAGATTGCATTGCAACAACCCAATCAGAGTGTTCCATTGCAGCCTTAACTGACTTTGGTTCAATTTTCAAAATAAAAACATTAAACATGCAAAACTCTTGATGAGTATTGAGTACCTCATTCTTTGCACGTATTTGAGCTCTTGTCAGCACTCCTTAATGTGGATCTCCTATCAGTTGTTCTTTAGGATGACTTCTAACCCATTTATCCATTGGAGGATATGTTGGACCAAAATCTGTTGGTGCATCTTCGAACATTTCTTCTGTTTCGGAACCTACAACATAAACATTATCAGTTAGATCATGAAATTTTTCATCTTGATTATTATTTGACATATTTAGCTCCCCCTTGACAAATTTATTTGTAGTTTGCTCCCCCTCAACATCATCATCTATTCTTCTATTCTCCCCTCGAAAGAATGTTCCCCCTCAGCATGATAATTCGAATTCAAGTGCTCCCCCTCCACTTGATCATTTAGCATACTTTCGCTATTTGTAGAAGAAGGTGATGCCAAGTTTGCTTCAACTGCATTGGGAGTAGATGTCAAACAATCAGAAGGCTTGGATGATTCTGGAATGTAATTATCTTAGGCATTGAGTTCAGCATCTGCAGCTTTATCTGGAACACCAAAAATTAAATCATAATCAAAATCATACGAATTATGACTTTCAAATTCATCAATGGATTCATTAAGAATTGGTTTTTGTTCGAAACATTTTTCAAATTGTTTTATATAATGATCATCGAATGTAAGATTGAATATTTCTTCAATTTTCCTTGTTCGTTTGTTCAACATTCGATATGCAACCGAATTATGAGAATAACACAAGAAATTCCTTTGTCAACTTTGGACTGAAATTTCAAAAGATTATCTTTGAGATTCATGATAAAACATCTGTAGCCAAAAACATGAAGAAATTTGACATTAGGTTTTCGGTTATGATAATTTCATAAGGAGTTATGTTGAATCTTTGATGAATAAAAGATATGTTCTGAGTAAAACATGCAGTAGAGACTACTTCTGCCCACAGATATTGAGGAAGCTTCACATAAATGAGTATTGTTCGTGCTGCTTCGCAAAGAAATCGATTTCACCTTTCAACAACACCATTTTGCTGCGGTCTGTATGGTGAAGAAAATTATGCGAAATCCCCTTGTCAACTAAAAACGAATCAAGAACATTGTTCTTAAATTCGGAACCTTTATCACTCTTAATTTTTCGAACTTTCTTCTTCAAGCTTGTTTCCATCTTTTTGATACAATCAATCATTTTTTGAGCAACTTTGGATTTTAACCTGAGAAAATAAACCCAAGTAAATCAAGAAAAATCATCAATAATGACTAGAATGTACCACTTCTTGTTAAGAGTTTCAACTGTCGATGGTCCACATAAGTCAATGTGATGTAATTCCTGTGGTTCGACAATTATTGAATCGATGGTTATTGGATGACCTTGTTTATGTTGCTCTCCTTGTTCACAAGCTACACACAGTGTATCATTATCAAACTTTAGAATAGGTAATCCAAGTTTTGAACCGCCAATTTGTTTAAATTTCGAAAGTTCAAATGTGACAGTCTTCGATGCCAAAGACAAATGATATCTGATGAAGCTTTCGAGAGTAAGGATATAGAGGGTTTTCCAACAATAGGATTGATGTCAAGAGTAAACATGTGGCCTTTTCTTTTGGACTTGAGTAGAACTTCTTTTGTATAAATATTCGAAATTATGGTTCCTTCTTCATTGAGCACAACTTGATTTCCAATGCCCACAACAAGCTGTGAAACATTGATCAAATTATGTTGAAGACCTTCAACATTAGTAACTCGATTCATAGTAAACTTCTCATTCGTAACTTTACCATAACCCTTTACTTGACACTTTTGATTCTTTCCAAATTTCACAACACCAATATTTGCTAAACTTCGATAATCACGTAAAATTTCTTTCTTTTTAGTCATGTGACGAGAGAATCCACTATCAATATATAATTTGTCATCATATTGCTCGTCACATAATCACTAACCTGTCACCTTCTCTTCTTCAACTTCTTCATACCTAGCATACATGGCCCCATGGGCTGGATTTCTCATCTCTTCATCATCAGACCCCGAAGACCATATTTGATATGTTCCCTCATTTTCCTCTTCGCCTCTAGCCACAAGTGAAAGATTTTTTTGTCTTTTTCTTAAGCTCTTCCAGCTTCTCAGAATAATAGGCTTCATCCTTCACTTTGTTCTTCTTTTCTTCTTTCTTTCTCAGCATGCAATCATTTGCCATGTGATTGGCTCCATGACAGTAATGACAATCTATACCCGAATCACCCTTCAACTTCTTCACTTGTTTCTAATCTTCAACTTTCACCTCTTTCTTCTCAAACCTCTTCGTATCATTAGCTTTCCCAAAAAACGTTCCCTTCATTCCTCTAGACTTCGTTTTCGAACTGAATGGTTGTGACATCCCCAAAACCACGACCAGAAAAAACTGATTTAATTTATGCTTTTAAAATAAGTTCAGAGTGAATCCTTTCGCTTTTAAAAGTGTTGCGGAATTCGTTCCCAAAAACAAAATATGATAAAACAATATTTACCAAAGCATTTCATAAAGAAATGTGTTTTCGTTATATAATCAAAAATCGGGATGTCATGTTCCGATACAGACCAAAAAGCATAAACGACATATTACAAGCCATACAACTGTTATATACATGTACATGCTTATAAACAAAATAACTTGACGATTCATCCATCTTATGCCCTCGCCCCACTACCTGTATTACAAATAAACTGAGTGGGTCAGGCTTGGGAGTCTGGTGAGCATATAGGGTTTTCAACCCACAATAAATAATTATATTTAATTCAACAATCAACAATAACCTGATTACGCATTCCTGTTATCCTCACTTTAGGCCCCTAAAACAACATCTATCCCAAGGGGTCTAATCTAGGATTTTCATCGGGATGGACATTACTGCAAAGGGGTTTCCTCAACAATAAATGTCCTAAAGGCAATCATGAGGGGATAGTGTACACCAGTGAACATCAAGCCCACAAAACCTACAGGTTATGAACCTGCCAGTGTTCCACGAGATTGTCTAGAAAGAGTCTGTGGTCGTCATCCATACTCTGCTAGGTGACTAGATTAATAACAACAACGAGGCCCCTCATCAAATTTATTTCATCACATACCAACTATATACCCATGTTCTACCCTACATATTAGTAGATAAAATATACATATTTTATGCATAACTTAAAACCTGTATAGCATGTTATTTCAATACTCATTCCAAATAACAGATGATACATATACACATAACAAGTATTTCATAGAGAATCATGTAGATCTATGTGTTAGAAGGTAACTATTATACACTCACACAAATCGTATACTTAATACATTCAATCAATTACTTGTATAAAATCGTATATTTGAAAGGGAGTATGCACTAACTTGATCAGAAGATGATCGGACAGCACTACGGCCCTAAGAGTAGTATTCTTCGGTGAAACCGGGATGCTTCCTCGAAAACCAGGTTTCTCACGGGCAGAGTTTCGGCTCGAAAACTTTACTTCTTGGGATCTTCGGGACTTTTTTTTGGGTCTCGAGAATGATATCGGGGCTTTGGGGTAAAGCCTGCACGTAATATGAGGTAAAAACGAGTAAGAGAGATAGAAATGAGCAACCAAATTCGGCAGCCCACGACTTCTATTTATAGGGGCTGAAACCCCGATTTACACTGGGAGTAAATCCTGATTATGCTGGGCGAAATGCCTCTATAAGATGTACGCTGTGCGTACTCTTCGGATTAGACCGAATGCGTCATGGCTTACAGACTCATGAACTCGAGTTTTGGGTCAGGTTGACGTGGCCCATTTTAGTTCATGCATACGGGTACGTTGGGCATACTCTATTACGCTTAGCGTACACCAACATACCAAACTTCAAAATTGCGTAACTTTCGTATACGAGCTCCGATTTCCACGTTCTTTATATCCACACATAGATGCGACTATACTCTACAACTTTCGTTTAGACTCCGTCAGCTAATTTTGACTTTATTTTTATCATATTATTTTTAGTAGACCGGGACAGGAAAACTCCGTTATAAAATCATAACTTCCTCATACGAAGTCAAATTTAGATCTTCTTTTTATGCACGCTCTCAGTTTAATGTATTCTACGACTTTTGTTTAGATCACTAAGGCTAGATATCGCTTTATCTTAAATTTATATTTTACGTCATACAGCGTTGTGCCTGTTCTGTCGCGAAACTTCGACATGTGATAACTTCTTCGTTATAACTCGGGTTTCGGCATTATTTTTATATTCGGAATCCTTGTCACGACCACTACAACTTCCTTCATAGATATTGGGCTTATCTAATATATTATTTTTAACGCTTAAATTATCTTTAATTCAATTAAGTCACAACAATTATGCATAAATCACATAATACTCAAATAATACGTTCTTATGATTTCAAAATGGGTTACAAAGGTTAACCTAGACTATTACATTGCTATTAATGACAAGCCCAAAAACACAGGCATTACGATTCTCTCCACCTTATGATGTTTCCGTCCCCGGAATCACACATTAACAAACAAATGCAGATAGCGACTCATCATGTCACTCTCCGTCTCCCAGGTGAGATTTGGCTCATTCGTGTGATTCCAACAGACAAGCACTAACTCGACCATCTTGCATCGTAATTTATTACTCTTTCGGTCAACGATTGCCTCTGGTTCTTCAATCAACCTCTTGTTTTCATCAATTCTTAATTCCGAAAGTTGAATCATGTCGGGAACTTCCCCCATGAACTTCCTTAGATAACACACATGGAAAGTGTTATGAATTCCTTTCAGTTCTTCGGGTAATTTTAGTTTGTAAGCTTGGTTTCCAACCCTATGAAGAACTTTAAACGGTCCAATAAACCTTGGACTTAACTTTTCCCTTTTGCCAAACCTTATAAGTCCCCTCTACGGCGAGACTTTAAGCAAAACCGAATCCCCAACTTCAAAAGTCGTCGGTCTTCTTTTCTTGTCAGCATAGCTCTTTTGACGATCCTGAGCTGCTAACATTCTCTCCCTGATTATTTTTAGATTTTCAGCGGTTTGATGGACTATCTCCGATCCCATAAACTGCTTTTCCCCAACCTCAAGCCAACAAGACGGTGTACAACACTTCTGTCCGTACAAAGCTTGATAAGGTGCCATCTTTATGCTCGAGTGGAAACTATTATTGTAGGAAAATTCTACCAAAGGTAAATTTTCATCCCAGTTACCTTGGAATTCCAGGGTGCATGCTCTCAACATATCTTCAAGCATTTGTATCGTTTGTTCCCTCTAACCATCTATCTGTGGATGGTAAGCTGTACTCAAACCCAACTTGGTACCCAATTCCTCTGGTAGACTTTTCCAAAACCTTGAGGTGAAAGTGAAACATCTATCATGATCCGACACAATCATTAGCGGAACACTGTGAAGCCTCACAATTTCTTTCACGTAAGAATTCGCAAGCTTATCCAGAGACCATTTCTCATTGGCTGCTATGAAATGCGCACTCTTGGTGAATCGATCAACGACTACCCAAATCATGTTGTGTCCATTCTTTGTTCTGGGCAGTTTAGTGATAAAATCCATAGCAATGTCTTCCCATTTACCCATAGGCACATGTAAAGGTTCTAAACTCCCATATGATTTCTGATGTTGCGCCTTGAATCTCCCACAGGTCACACACTCCGCCACATGCTTTGCCATTTCAAGCTTCATCGTCGGCCACCAATAATAGGGTTTCAGGTCCCTATACATTTTAGTGCTACCAGGATGAATCCAATACATGGTCTTATGAGCTTCTTCCGTCAGAAGATCTCTTACTCGTCCTGTCTTAGGTACCCAAATCCGATCTTGGAATATCTTCAGTCCACGACTGTTTGTACCGAACATTAACGTTTTACCCAAACGCTCCTCCTTCTGTTCGTTCTTCTCTAAAGCTTCTTCCTGAGCTTTCATTATACTCTCCATAATTATCGAGACAACTTATATCCTCAACGCTCTTGGCCTTTTTCTCTCAATATTGACTTTTCGACTGAGAGCATCAACAACAACATTTGCTTTATCGGGGTGGTAAAGTATCTTATAGTCATAGTCTTTAAGCAATTCTAGCCAGCCTCGTTGCCTCATGTTCAATTCTTTCTGACTAAAGAGATATTGAAGACTTTTATTATCAGTGAACAGTTTGCACTTCATGCCATAGAGGTAATGCCTCCATATCTTTAGAGCAAAAACTACCGCTGCCAACTCCAGATCATGAGTCGGATAGTTCTCTTCATGCTCTTTCAACTATCGAGACACATATGTGATCACCTTATCTCTTTGGGTCAAAACACAACCCAAACCAACCCCAGACGCATCGCTATAAATAGATAAGTCTTCAACTCCGTCGGGTTGAGATAAAATCAGTGCCTCACATAACTTCTTCTTTAGCAACTCGAATGCTTCTTTGTGCTTATCACTCCACACATAAACAGATCCTTTGTGGTTCAAAGCTGTTAGTGGAGTAGCGATCGAAGAAAAGCCTTGGATAAACCTTCGGTAATATCTGACTAATCCCAAAAAGCTTTGGATCTCCGTGGGACTCTTCGGTTGCTCCCACTTTGTCACAACCTCAATCTTTGCTGGATCAACCATTATACCTTCTTGGTTGACCACGTGACCTAAGAAATAGACTTCTCGAATCTAAAAATCACATTTGGAGAACTTTGCATTCAACTTCTCCTTCTTCAAGACTTCTAACACTTCTCTCAAGTGTCTGCCATGCTCCTCTAGGATTTTTGAGTAAATCAGAATGTCATCTATTAATACTATCACCGATTTATCAAGGAACATATTACAAATCCTATTCATTAAATCCATGAATGCTGCTAGAGCATTGGTTAATCCAAATGACATAACTAAAAACTCATAGTGTCCATATCGTGATCTGAAGGAGGTCTTCTCTATATCCTGCTCTTTCACCTTCAGCTGATGATATCCTGACCTTAGATCGATCTTTGAAAAATAAATTGAGCCTTGCAGCTGATCGAACAAGTGATCAATCTTTGGCAACGGATATCTATTATTTATTGTTGCCTTGTTCAGCTCTCTGTAATTGATGCACATTCTCATACTCTCGTCCTTCTTCTTCACGAATAACACCAGAGCTCCCCAGTGTGATGAACTAGGTCTAATGAAACCTTTGTCCAATAACTCCTGAAGTTGCATCATAAGCTTCTTCATCTTAGTTGGTGCTAGTCGATAAGGTGCTTTTGCAATTGTCATCGTTTCGGGTAACAAGTCAATACGGAATTCTACTTGCCGATCCGGAGGTAATCCAGGAAGATCTCTGGGAAACACTTCCGGATAATCACACACCATCGGAATGCTCTGCACCTCCTTCTTCTCTTTCTTAGCATCAATTACGAATGCTAGATACGATGTACATCCTTTGGCCAAACACTTTATGGCTTTCATCAATGAAATAAATCCAGAATTTACCATGCGTTTATCTCCATACACCATAAACGACTCTTTCCCAAGCGGGTTTACTTTGACTATCTTCTTCTTGCACAATATCTCGGCATCATTGGCACTAAGCGAATCCATTCCAAGCACGATGTTGAAACCATTAAGTTCGATAGGCAATAATTCCTCGTGGAACTTATTCCCATTTAAATCAATGAAGATGTTTCTCATGTGATGGCTAACAGGTATAAACGTGCCACTAGCAACTTTGACTAATAAGGCATTATCTAGTCTATCAACAGGAAAAGCTAGTTTTCTACCAAATTCATGCGATATAAAGGAGTAATTTGCTCCAGAATCAAACAAAATTTGGTCATGCAATTCGTTTACGAGAAAGGTACCTGAAGCAACATCAGCTTCATCTTTTGCAGCTTCCACTGTCATCTGGAATGCTCTCGCCTTCAGCTTTGGCGAAATGTTAGGTTTTGCTGCATCCTTCTTTTTCAAACAATCCCTCGAGATGTGCCCCTCCTCACTACACCCATAACAAACTTTCTTGGTGAGGGTGAATTCGTTGGCATAATGCCCTGGCTTTCCACATTTAAAGCATGTGACCACTTCTCCGTCACCTTTCCCAGGATGCTTCTTCTTACACTTGTCGCACCATTTCGCCTCGACTCTTCCTCCACTTCTTATCGAACCAAATTTCGAGAATTTAATTTTCTTGATGGACCCTGAAGGTCCATCGAACTTCCTCTTTTCACCAGCCTCTAAGCTCTCCAGACCTTTCTCCCTGATCTGGGTCTCAACATTCTTAGCATCCCAGATGACGGCTTTTAAGGTCGTTGCTTGCTTAACCATTGGATCAAAGTCCGCTGGTAAACCGCGAGCAAATTTTTTGACCTTTGCTAGTTCAGTTGGAACTAGTTATGGAATAAGTTTCATCTTCTCCATGAAACTTTCAACGTATTCATTAACAGTCATTTTTCCCTTCTTTAAATTCTGAAACTCGTTATTAATTTCCAAAAGGTCCCACTCTGAGTAGTATTGTAATTTATTTCAGTTGTTCCACAAAGTCTTCCCATGACATCTTGCTAGCTTCTCCCTTGGGCATCGAGGCAGCTAGTAACTTCCACCAGCTTAGTACCCCAGATTTTAATAGAGGGATCGCAAGAGTGGTCTTCTATCGGTTGCTGCACTCGCAACTTTCAAACATAGTCTCCATTTCGGAGATCCAATTAATCACTTCCACTGAAGTCGGGCTTCCGGATAGACATGGTGGTTTGGATGCCATGAAATCCTTGTACTTTCACCCATGACCATCATTACCTCCATCTTGGTTGTTTTGCCTAACTATCTATGGGTCAGCTTGACCGGTAACCCCACTGAAGTTCCCTCATTCCGAATGCCCTTCATTCAACTCAGGCTGTTCAATCGGTATTGAAAGTTCTTCATGATTCTGCCGAAGCAGACATCTAGTTTCATCCATTTGACGATCCAACATCTTCTGAATCATCAATTGTACCCCATCTCAGGTGTTGCTGCTACTACAGGTACTTGCTCAATCACGGGTGGTTGATTCCTGTTTTCATATGCGTTTCCAAAGCCACTTCTGGTTCTTACCATTTTTTATCTACACACCAAATAAGGTGAATTTAGATCCTTATTTACCATAGATAAATAAATCATCCTTATCACTCCGAAATGTTTACATGCTACTTCTAATACCGTAGACATACGCTTTGAATCCTACACACATAAGGTCTCCAGATCTGGTCGGCAACAGACCATAGATCCGAACAAATAATATCATATATGGCAAACATATAACATTTAGCACATAAAAGCATTCTAGGCAACTTTCCTAAAATAAACTAATGCTTGTGTCTAAAATACAACAGACACTTAATACACAATCTTTACTTAGCATTCGAAGTTTAAGTCTAGAAATCCTACAAATTCCTAGTTCGCTTAAACTAATGCTAAAATCACGGCCAAAAAAGATCGATTTAATTTATGCTTTTAAAATAATTTCAGAGTAAATCCTTTTGCTTTTAAAAGTGTTGCAGAATTTGTTCTAAAAAACTAAATATAAAACAATATTTACCAAAGCATTTCATAAAGAAATGTATTTTCATTATATAATCAAAACTCAGGGTGTCATGTTCTGATACAGACCAAAAAGCATAAACGACATATTACAAGCCATACAACTGTTATATACATGTACATGCTTATATACAAAATAACTTGATGATTCATCCGTCTTATGCCCTCGCACCACTACCTGTAATACAAATAAACTGAGTGGGTCAAACTTGGGAGCCTAGTGAGCATATAGGGTTTTCAACCCATAATAAATAATTATATTTAATTCAACAATCAACAATAACCTGATTACCCGTTCCCGTTATCCTCACTTTACGCCCTTAAAACAACATCTATCCCAAGGGGCCCAATCTAGAATTTTCATCGGGATGGACATTACTGCAAAGGGGCTTCCTCAACAATAAATGTCCTACAGGAAACCATGAGGGAGATAGAGTACACCGGTGAACATCAAGCCCACAAAACCAATAGGTTATGAACCTGCCAGCGTTCCACGAGAATGTCTAGAAAGAGTCCGTGGTCGTCATCCGTACTCTGCTAGATGACTAGATTAACAACAACAATGAGGCCTCTCATCAATTTATTTCATCACACACCAACTATCTACCCATGTTCTACCCTACATATTAGTAGATAAAATATACATATTTTATGCATAACTTAAAACCTGTATAGCATGTTATTTCAATACTCATTCCAAATAACAGATGATACATATACACATAACAAGTATTTCATAGAGAATCATGTAGATCTATGTGTTAGAAGGTAACTATTATACACTCACACAAATCGTATACTTAATACATTCAATCAATTACTTGTATAAGATCGTGTATTTGAAAGGGACTATGCACTAACTTGATCAGAAGATGATCGGACAGCACTACGGCCCTAAGAGTAGTATTCTTCGGTGAAACCGGGATGCTTCCTCGAAAACCGGGTTTCTCACGGGCAGAGTTTCGGCTCGGAAACTTTACTTCTTAGGATCTTCGGGACTTGCTTTGGGCAACTTCGGAACCTTTATCACTCTTAATTTTTCGAACTTTCTTCTTCAAGCTTGTTTCCATCTTTTTGATACAATCAATCATTTTTTGAGCAACTTCGGATTTTAACCTGAGAAAATAAACCCAAGTAAGTTAAGAAAAATCATCAATAATGACTAGAATGTACCACTTCTTGTTAAGAGTTTCAACTGTCGATGGTCCACATAAGTCAATGTGATGTAATTCCTATGGTTCGACAATTATTGAATCGATGGTTATTGGATGACCTTGTTTATGCTGCTCTCCTTGTTCACAAGCTACACACAGTGTATCATTATCAAACTTTAGAATAGGTAATCCAAGTCTTGAAGCACCAATTTGTTTAAATTTCGAAAGTTCAAATGTGATAGTCTTTGATGCCAAAGACAAATGATATCTGATGAAGCTTTCGAGAGTAAGGATATAGAGGGTTTTCCAACAATAGGATTGATGTCAAGAGTAAACATGTGGCCTTTTCTTTTGGACTTGAGTAGAACTTCTTTCGTATAAATATTCGAAATTATGGTTCCTTCTTCATTGAGCACAACTTGATTTCCAATGCCCACAACAAGCTGCGAAACATTGATCAAATTATGTTGAAGACCTTCAACATTAGTAACTCGATTCATAGTAAACTTCTCATTCGTAACTTTACCATAACCCTTTACTTGACACTTTTGATTCTTTCCAAATTTCACAACACCAATATTTGCTAAACTTCGATAATCACGTAAAATTTCTTTCTTTTTAGTCATGTGACGAGAGAATCCACTATCAATATATAATTTGTCATCATATTGCTCGTCACATAATCACTAACCTGTCACCTTCTCTTCTTCAACTTCTTCATACCTAGCATACATGGCCCCATGGGCTGGATTTCTTATCTCTTCATCATCAGACCCCGAAGACCATATTTGATATGTTCCCTCATCTTCCTCTTCGCCTCTAGCCACAAGTGAAAGATTTTTTTGTCTTTTTCTTAAGCTCTTCCAGCTTCTCAGAATAATAGGCTTCATCCTTCACTTTGTTCTTCTTTTCTTCTTTCTTTCTCAGCATGCAATCATTTGCCATGTGATTGGCTCCATGACAGTAATGACAATCTATACCCGAATCACCCTTCAACTTCTTCTCTTGTTTCTAAACTTCAACTTTCACCTCTTTCTTCTCAAACCTCTTCTTATCATTAGCTTTCCCAAAAAACGTTCCCTTCATTCCTCCAGACTTCGTTTTCGAACTGAATGGTTGTGACATCCCCAAAACCACGACCAGAAAAGACTGATTTAATTTATGCTTTTAAAATAAGTTCAGAGTAAATCCTTTTGCTTTTAAAAGTGTTGCGAAATTTGTTCCCAAAAACAAAATATGATAAAATAATATTTACCAAAGCATTTCATAAAGAAATGTATTTTCGTTATATAATCAAAACTCGGGATGTCATGTTCCGATACAGACCAAAAAGCATAAACGACATATTACAAGCCATACAACTGTTATATACATGTACATGCTTATAAACAAAATAACTTGACGATTCATCCATCTTATGCCCTCGCCCCACTACCTGTATTACAAATAAATTGAGTGGGTCAGGCTTGGGAGTCTGGTGAGCATATAGGGTTTTCAACCCACAATAAATAATTATATTTAATTCAACAATTAACAATAACCTGATTACCCATTCCTGTTATCCTCACTTTAGGCCCCTAAAACAACATCTATCCCAAGGGGCCTAATCTAGGATTTTCATCGGGATGAACATTACTGCAAAGGGGTTTCCTCAACAATAAATGTCCTAAAGGCAATCATGATGGGATAGTGTACACCAGTGAACATCAAGCCCACAAAACCTACAGGTTATGAACCTGCCAGTGTTCCACGAGATTGTCTAGAAAGAGTCTGTGGTCGTCATCCATACTCTGCTAGATGACTAGATTAACAACAACAACGAGGCCTCTCATCAATTTATTTCATCACACACCAACTATCTATCCATGTTCTACCCTACATATTAGTAGATATAATATACATATTTTATGCATAACTTAAAACCTGTATAGCATGTTATTTCAATACTCATTCCATATAACAGATGATACATATACACATAACAAGTATTTCATAGAGAATCATGTAGATCTATGTGTTAGAAGGTAACTATTATACACTCACACAAATCGTATACTTAATACATTCAATCAGTTACTTGTATAAAATCGTGTATTTGAAAGGTACTATGCACTAACTTGATCAGAAGATGATCGGACATCACTACGGCCCTAAGAGTAGTATTCTTCAGTGAAACCGAGATGCTTCCTCGAAAACCGGGTTTCTCATGGGCAAAGTTTGGGCTCGGAAACTTTACTTCTTGGGATCTTCGGGACTTGCTTTCGGTCTCGAGAATGATATCGAGGCTTTGGGGTAAAGCTTGCATGTAATATGAGGTAAAAACGAGTAAGAGAGATAGAAATGAGCAACCAAATTCGGCAGCCCACGACTTCTATTTATAGGGGCTGAACCCCCGATTTACGATGGGCGTAAATCTTGATTACGCTGGACGTAATGCCTCTATAAGCAGTACATTGGGTGTACTTCGGTTATGCTGGGCGTACTCTTCGGATCAGATCGAATGCTTCATGGATTACGAACTCATGCAATCGAGTATTGCGTCAGGTCGACGTGGCCCATTTCAGTTCCTGCATACGGGTACGCTGGGTGTACTCTATTATTTTACGTCATACAGCGTTGTGCCTGTTTTATCGCGAAACTCTGACATGTGATAACTTCTTCGTTATAACTCGGATTTCGGCATTCTTTTTATATTCGGAATCCTTGTCACGACCACTACAACTTCCTTCATAGATATTGGGCTTATCTAATATATTATTTTTAACGCTTAAATTATCCTTAATTTACTTAAGTCACAACAATTAGGCATAAATCACATAATACTCAAATAATACGTTCTTATGATTTCAAAATGGGTTACAAAGGTTAACTTAGACTATTACATGGCTATTAACGACAAGCCCAGAAACATGGGAGTTACAATGGCTTCTTGTAAAACTTTTTCACTTTGTTGTTAGAGTAGAATGCAACAGCTTCATCATCTGAATTTACAATAAGACCTTCATCTTCAAAATCTTCGATTTCAACAACTTCCTTCTCATTTTCTCTACCACTAACCTTCGAAACTAGAGCTAAAGGACCACTCAAACTCATCCTTGACTCTTCTACCATTTCATTCACTTCGGTTTCATGAGTTTTCAGCTGATTGTAAACATCATTCAAGGTAGAAAATCGAAGCCATGCTGTGTCTTAATCATCAAGCTTACATTCCTCAATTCTTTTCTGAGCCCCATTACAAACGTAATGTTGTATTCCATGTTGGTCCTTATGATTCCATACCTTGTGCACTTGTAGATCAACTCATTCAGACAATCGTAATACATTTCAATTGTTTCTCCGTCTTTCCGCTTGAATTCACATAATTCAATCAGACATTGTTTCACAAAACTGATTTTGGTTTTCTCACTCCCCTGGTATTTCTCCTTCAATGTATTCCAGATCTCTTTTGAAGTTGTGCAGGAACGAACATGATTATACATCATTCGAGGAAGAGCACCACGAAGCTCTCTCATGCATTTCTTCTTGTTCTTCTTCAACCTCTCACTTTGTTCAGTTACACTTGGAGTTGTTGATGATGTACCAATGCTTTCAACAGAAGAATGCGGAATTACATCATCATTAATGCATTTCCATAGATCCTCTGTAACGCCCGGGTTTTCAGGGCTAAGTATTTTTGTCAATGTAATAGTCTAGGTCAACTATTGTAACTCTTTTTAAAGTAATAAATATGAAATATTTGAGTATTATGTGAATTATGTGTGTTTATGTATTTATTATTTAATTATAAATGTATAATTAATAAAGAATAAAAATGAGCGTCAAAATTAAAGTGTGAGATAATCCCGATATCTCTACATAAAGTTGTAGAATATGTCTCAAGGTTTCCGTACATATAAAGAATGCCAAAATCCGAGCTATAACGAAGAAGTTATGGCCCGCCGAAGTTTTACGGCGAAACCGGCACGACACCGGGAGACGTAAATAGTGAATTTACGATAGAAGACTTTTTAGCCTTAGCAATCTAAACAAAAGTTGTAGAATATGTTAAACTAAGAACATCGATAAAAAGAACGCCCAAATCTGACTTCGTATGAAGAAGTTATGATTTTTCTAAGATTCGGCTTAGCAGTGCACGGCCTGAAACTCGAATTTTAGTTCGAGCGGTTTTTGGCTTACGCAACGTAAATGAGAGTTGAAGATCTCATTAATAGGAAATCAATGGTAAAAAGACAGACAAAAACAGAGTCCGTATGTAGAAGTTATTAATTTTACGCAGACATTTAACAGTATAATCTCCTTGTACTGTTAAATTTAAGATCGGTCGAGAATTAGCTGACGGTGTCAAAATGAAAGTTGTAGATCTTATTATTACCTACGCGTGGATATAAAGAACGTCAAAAACGGAGTTCGTATGTGAAAGTTACGGATTTTAGAAGTCGGAAGTGTGCTGTGCGAAAATGGGTGATGTGGCACAATCTTGGCCATTGCTTTCTCCCCAAGGCTTGCCACCAGATGGTGACATGTGGCACCAAGTTCAGCCACATTTCACCCTATAAATACCACCTCTCCCACCCTCATTTTCTTCACACCTTTCCCATTCTTTCTTCTCTTTACTCTCTCTCTCTCTCTAGAACCTCTCTCTAGCCCCGAAATCCCCCGAAAAGCCTAGGGAACCTCCCTAGCACGAGGCGGAAGCCCCGGAGTGCTCGAAGGCTCTGAGAAGAAGAGATTTTCGGCTCGGGAACGCTGCTCCAAGCAAAGCCCGGTTTTCTATAAAACCCGCTGTAAGTGAGCTACGCCTACGCTATTTTTAATATAACTTTTATTTAATTATAGTAACGTTATTAGGAACTTATAATAAATACTTGGGCTATTATTATGGGTTATATAAGTATTTTTTTGATGCTTATATAATAATAATAATAATAGCTAGACTATTAATTAGTCTCGACGAATAATAAACTAAACTCTAGTGGTAATAATACTAGGTTTCGTCGAAGAAAAATTCTTTTTAAGAAGCGAAGCGCTGTCTGAGTTCGGAATCACCACCTTTTCCGGTGAGTGCATAGTTACCTTCAACTTACACATAGATATGAAGTATTTTATATAAATTACGTGCTATGTGTGCATATTATCTGAATACTTGCTATCTATGCTAGATGAACGTTGTTATACATGTTTTCAATGATTTAAACTGTATATGTATTTTATATCTACGAAAATGTTGGGGTAAAACATGGGTAGATGTAATAGGTGATGTGTGATAAAATGATGAGAGGCCTCGATGTTGTTGTTGTTGATCCAGTCATCTAGCGGAGTATAGATGACGACCACGGACTCTTCTAGACAGTCCAGTGGAACACTAGCAGGTTCGCAACCTGTAGGTGTTGTGAACGATGTGTTCACCGGTGTACTCCATCCCCCACATGGTTGCCTATTAGGACATTTATTGCTGAGGAATCCCCTTAGCAGTAGTGTCCGTCCCGATGATAATCCTTAGGCTAGGTCCCTTATGATAGGTGTTTAGGGACGTAAAGTGAGGATAACGGGAACGGGTAATCGGGTTATTGTTGATTGATGAAATTAATAAACTTATTTATTGTGGGTTGAAAACCCTATGTGCTCACCAGGCTCCCAAGCCTGACCCACTCAGTTTTATGTATTACAGGTAGTGGCGCATGAGCATAGGTGTGATGTTTTGGACGAGGGATTACGGATATAGGCCTGTAGATATGAAATAATGTAGTAAGGCTTATATTGTACTGTTTATACTTTTGATCTGTACGAACATGACATCCCGAGTCTTTTAATGAATACATTTCTATGGAAATGCTTTTGATAAATCTTTATCATATTATTGTTTTGGGACAAATTCCGCAAACCATTTATTAAAAGATAACTCTGATTTTGAAATAAAGTATAAACAAAACCGGTCTTTTCTGGCCGTGATTTTGGGGATGTCACAATTGGTATCAGAGCATTAGTTTAAGCGAACTAGGAATTTGTAGGATTTCTAGACTTAAACTTAGAATGCTAAGCGATGATTGTGAGGTGTGAGCACTAGCTTATTTTAGGAATTGTGCCTAAAATGCTTATATGTGCTAAATGCTTTATGCATGATATGCTGTTATTTTGTTCGGGATCTATGGTCTGTTGCCGACCGGATCTGGAACCTTATGTGTTTAGGATTCTAAACGTACGACTACGATATTAGAATTAGCATGTAAACATGTCGGAGTGATAAGGACGATTTAAAACGTCTCTCCTAAATAAAGATCTAAATCCACCTTATTCGGTATATAGATCAAGATGGTAAGGACCCGTAGCGGAAACGTAAACGCAAATGGGAACGGACACCAACCCCCCGTGATCGAGCAAATACCAGTTGTGGAAGCCGCTGCCGGACCAATAACGATGGCCGGAGTGCAAGCGATGATCCAGGCAATGTTGGATCGTCAAATGGAGGAAACCAGGCGTTTGCTCCAGCAAAATCGAGAGGAAGCGACTATTCAGCTCGAACAGCCCGAGTTGAACGAAGGGCAGATTGAAGAAGGAAACTACAGTGGGACTATTGGTCAAGCCAACCCACCGATAGTTAGGCAAAACCACCAGGATGGAGGAAATGATGGACGTGGATGCAAATACAAGGATTTCATGGCATCCAAGCCACCGAGTCTATCCGGAAGCCCGACGCCGGTGGAAGTCATGAACTGGATCTCTGAGATGGAGACAATGTTTGAGAGTTGCGAGTGTAGCAATAGGCAGAAGACTGCTCTTGCAGTTCCTCTATTGAAATCTGGAGTACTAAGCTGGTGGAAGCTATTAGCTGATTCAATGCCCAAAGGTGAAGCAAGCAAAATGTCGTGGGAGGATTTTCTGGTACAGTTGAAGATGCAATACTGCTCTGAGCAGGATCTTCTGGAGATCAGCAACGAATTCCAGAATCTAAAGAAGGGAAGAATGAGCGTTACTGAATACGTTGCAAGCTTTACTGAGAAAATGAAGCTTGTTCCTCACCTCGTCCCAACTGAACTCTCCAAGGTTAACAAATTTGCCCTCGGATTACCAGCGGACTTCGGTCCAATGGTCAAGCAAACTACCACTCTAAAAGCTGCCATCTGGGCTGCTAAGAATGTGGAGACCCAGATACGAGAAAAGGGTCTGGAGAGAGCGGAAGTGGGAGAGAAACGGAAATTTGACGGATCCTCGAGGTCCAGTAAGAAAGGTAGATTCTCGAAGTCTAGTTCGAGAGGAGGAGGATCAGAAGCAAAGTGGTGTGACAAGTGCAAGAAGAAGCACTCTGGGAAGTGTGATGGAGGGGTCACTTGTTACAAATGCGGAAAGCCTGGGCACTATGCCAATGAATGCACCCTTAACCAGAAGGCCTGTTATGGGTGTAATGAAGAAGGGCACATTTTGAAGGACTGCCCGAAGAAGAAGGAGGCAGGAAGACCCAACATACCACCAAAGCCGAAGGCGAGAGCCTTCCAGATGACGCTCGAGGCTGCAAAGGAGGCAGCAGACGTCGCTTCAGGTACCTTTCTTGTAAATGGTTTGCCTGCAAATATACTGTTTGATTCCGGAGCCAACTACTCCTTTGTGTCGCATAAATTTAGTGCGAAATTAGCATTACCTGTAGAAAAACTTGATAACGCCCTAATTGTAGAAGTTGCCAGTGGCAAATTCGTACCTGTTAGTAATCGTATTAGGAACATCTTCATTGACCTAAACGGAAACGAATTCCAGGAGGAACTATTACCCATAGAGTTAAACGGTTTCGACATCGTTTTGGGTATGGATTGGCTTAGCGCCAACGATGCCGAGATATTATGCCGAAAGAAGATAGTTAGGATAAACCCACCCGGAAAGGAATCATTTATGGTGTACGGGGACAAACGCAGAGTGAGTTCTGGAATCATATCCTTGATGAAAGCTAGGAAATGTTTGTCCAAGGGATGTGCATCGTACTTGGCATTCGTAATCGATGCTAAGAAAGAAAAGAAAGAGGTGCAGAATATACCGGTTGTGTGCGATTATCCGGAAGTCTTTCCCGAAGATCTTCCCGGATTACCACCTGATAGGCAAGTAGAATTTCGTATAGACTTATTACCAGGAACAACACCGATAGCAAAGGCACCTTACCGATTAGCACCGACGGAGATGAAGGAGCTCATGACGCAACTTCAGGAGCTGTTGGATAGCGGTTTCATTCGACCTAGTTCATCACCCTGGGGAGCTCCGGTGTTATTCGTGAAGAAGAAGGACGGAAGCATGAGGATGTGCATAGACTACCGAGAGCTGAATAAGGCAACGGTGAAGAACAAGTATCCATTGCCGAGGATTGATGACCTATTCGATCAGCTGCAAGGTTCAAGCTACTTCTCAAAGATCGATCTTAGGTCAGGATATCATCAGTTGAAAGTGAGAGAGCAGGATATTGAGAAGACTGCATTCAGAACAAGATATGGACACTACGAGTTCTTGGTTATGTCATTCGGACTAACCAATGCTCCCGCAGCATTCATGGATTTGATGAACAGGGTTTGTAAACCATTCCTCGATAAATCTGTGATAGTGTTCATCGACGACATTCTCATTTACTCGAAAAGCCAGGAGGAGCATGGCAAGCATCTACGAGAAGTGTTGGAGGTGTTAAAGAAGGAGAAGCTTTTTGCAAAGTTCTCCAAATGCGACTTTTGGATACGGGAAGTCCAATTCTTGGGTCATGTTGTTAACCAAGAAGGAATAATGGTTGACCCTGCCAAGATCGAAGCTGTAATGAAGTGGGAACGTCCGAAGAATCCCACGGAGATTCGAAGCTTTCTAGGATTAGCCGGATATTACCGACGATTTATCCAAGGCTTTTCTTTGATAGCTGCTCCATTAACAGCTTTGACCCATAAAGGAGCTACGTATACATGGAGTGAGAAACATGATGAGGCGTTCGAGAAGCTAAAGAAGAAGTTATGTGAAGCGCCGATACTTTCTCTACCCGATGGAGTCGAAGATTTCGCAGTTTATAGTGATGCATCTGGAGTCGGGTTAGGTTGTGTTCTGACCCAAAGAGAAAAGGTGATAGCATACGCATCTCGACAATTGAAAGAGCACGAAAAGAACTACCCCACTCATGATCTGGAGTTGGCAGCGGTAGTATTCGCCTTAAAGATATGGAGGCATTACCTCTACGGCACGAAGTGCAAGCTCTTCACTGATCATAAGAGTCTCCAGTATCTCTTTAATCAGAAGGAGTTGAACATGAGGCAACGACGCTGGCTAGAACTTCTCAAGGACTACGACTGTGAGATACTTTACCACCCAGGTAAAGCAAATATTGTTGCTGATGCTCTCAGTCGGAAAGTCAATCTTGAAAGAAGAAGGCCAAGAGCGTTAAGAATTGAAGTCGTCTCGAAGATTGTGGAAAGTATCAGGAAAGCTCAAGAAGAAGCCTTAGAAAAGAATGACCGAAAGGAAGAACGTTTGGGAAAAACGTTAGTGTTCGGTACGAACAGTCGAGGACTGAAGGTATTCCAAGATCGAATTTGGGTACCTAAGACGGGAGGAATAAGAGATCTTCTAATGGAAGAAGCACACAAGACCATGTACTCGATTCATCCCGGTAGCACTAAAATGTATAGGGACCTAAAACCCTACTACTGGTGGCCGACGATGAAGCTCGATGTTGCGAAGTATGTGGCTGAGTGCGTAACATGTGCGAGGGTTAAGGCACAACATCAAAAACCGTATGGGAGTTTAGAACCCTTACCTGTACCCATGGGTAAATGGGAAGACATCACCATGGATTTTGTGACTAAACTGCCCAGAACGAAGAATGGTCACGACATGATTTGGGTAGTCGTGGATCGTTTCACCAAGAGTGCACACTTCATAGCAGCCAACGAGAAGTGGTCTATGGATAAGCTCGCAAATGCTTACGTGAAGGAAATTGTAAGACTTCACGGTGTCCCTCTTACTATTGTGTCAGATCGTGATAGTCGTTTCACATCGAGGTTTTGGAGGAGTCTACAAGAGGAGTTGGGTACAAAGTTGTGTTTGAGTACTGCTTACCATCCGCAAACTGATGGTCAGAGTGAAAGAACGATTCAGACGTTGGAAGATATGCTGAGAGCATGTACCCTCGAATTCCAAGGGAATTGGGACAAGCACTTACCTCTGGTAGAATTTTCCTACAACAATAGTTTTCACTCGAGCATCAAGATGGCTCCTTATCAAGCCTTGTATGGGCAGAAGTGTCGTACGCCGTCTTGTTGGCTTGAAGCCGGAGAGAAGCAGTTTATGGGCCCCGAGATAGTCCATGAGACTGCTGAGAAATTGAAGGTGATTAGGGAAAGAATGTTAGCAGCTCAGGATCGTCAGAAGAGCTATGCCGACAAGAAAAGACGATCGATAACCTTCGAAGTTGGGGATTCCGTTTTACTTAAAGTCTCACCATGGAAGGGACTTATACGATTTGGGAAACGAGGAAAGTTGAGTCCAAGGTTTATTGGACCATTCAAAGTTCTTCAGAGGATTGGGAACCAAGCTTACAAGCTGGAATTGCCCGAAGAACTCAATGGTATTCATAACACCTTCCATGTGTGTTATTTGAGGAAATTCATGGGAGATGTTCCCGACATAATTCCAATCTCGGAATTAAGGATGGATGAGAATAAAAGGCTGATCGAAGAGCCTGAGGCAATTATTGACCGTAAGACTAAGAAGTTACGACGCAAGATGGTCGACTTGGTGCTAGTCCGATGGAAACATTCGAATGGGCCGAATCTCACTTGGGAAACAGAGGATGACATGATGAGTCGCTATCCACATCTGTTTGTTGATGCATGATTCCGGGACGGAATCATCCTAAGGGGGTGAGAATTGTAACGCCCGGGTTTTCAGGGCTAAGTATTTTTGTCAATGTAATAGTCTAGGTCAACTATTGTAACTCTTTTTAAAGTAATAAATATGAAATATTTGAGTATTATGTGAATTATGTGTGTTTATGTATTTATTATTTAATTATAAATGTATAATTAATAAAGAATAAAAATGAGCGTCAAAATTAAAGTGTGAGATAATCCCGATATCTCTACATAAAGTTGTAGAATATGTCTCAAGGTTTCCGTACATATAAAGAATGCCAAAATCCGAGCTATAACGAAGAAGTTATGGCCCGCCGAAGTTTTACGGCGAAACCGGCACGACACCGGGAGACGTAAATAGTGAATTTACGATAGAAGACTTTTTAGCCTTAGCAATCTAAACAAAAGTTGTAGAATATGTTAAACTAAGAACATCGATAAAAAGAACGCCCAAATCTGACTTCGTATGAAGAAGTTATGATTTTTCTAAGATTCGGCTTAGCAGTGCACGGCCTGAAACTCGAATTTTAGTTCGAGCGGTTTTTGGCTTACGCAACGTAAATGAGAGTTGAAGATCTCATTAATAGGAAATCAATGGTAAAAAGACAGACAAAAACAGAGTCCGTATGTAGAAGTTATTAATTTTACGCAGACATTTAACAGTATAATCTCCTTGTACTGTTAAATTTAAGATCGGTCGAGAATTAGCTGACGGTGTCAAAATGAAAGTTGTAGATCTTATTATTACCTACGCGTGGATATAAAGAACGTCAAAAACGGAGTTCGTATGTGAAAGTTACGGATTTTAGAAGTCGGAAGTGTGCTGTGCGAAAATGGGTGATGTGGCACAATCTTGGCCATTGCTTTCTCCCCAAGGCTTGCCACCAGATGGTGACATGTGGCACCAAGTTCAGCCACATTTCACCCTATAAATACCACCTCTCCCACCCTCATTTTCTTCACACCTTTCCCATTCTTTCTTCTCTTTACTCTCTCTCTCTCTCTAGAACCTCTCTCTAGCCCCGAAATCCCCCGAAAAGCCTAGGGAACCTCCCTAGCACGAGGCGGAAGCCCCGGAGTGCTCGAAGGCTCTGAGAAGAAGAGATTTTCGGCTCGGGAACGCTGCTCCAAGCAAAGCCCGGTTTTCTATAAAACCCGCTGTAAGTGAGCTACGCCTACGCTATTTTTAATATAACTTTTATTTAATTATAGTAACGTTATTAGGAACTTATAATAAATACTTGGGCTATTATTATGGGTTATATAAGTATTTTTTTGATGCTTATATAATAATAATAATAATAGCTAGACTATTAATTAGTCTCGACGAATAATAAACTAAACTCTAGTGGTAATAATACTAGGTTTCGTCGAAGAAAAATTCTTTTTAAGAAGCGAAGCGCTGTCTGAGTTCGGAATCACCACCTTTTCCGGTGAGTGCATAGTTACCTTCAACTTACACATAGATATGAAGTATTTTATATAAATTACGTGCTATGTGTGCATATTATCTGAATACTTGCTATCTATGCTAGATGAACGTTGTTATACATGTTTTCAATGATTTAAACTGTATATGTATTTTATATCTACGAAAATGTTGGGGTAAAACATGGGTAGATGTAATAGGTGATGTGTGATAAAATGATGAGAGGCCTCGATGTTGTTGTTGTTGATCCAGTCATCTAGCGGAGTATAGATGACGACCACGGACTCTTCTAGACAGTCCAGTGGAACACTAGCAGGTTCGCAACCTGTAGGTGTTGTGAACGATGTGTTCACCGGTGTACTCCATCCCCCACATGGTTGCCTATTAGGACATTTATTGCTGAGGAATCCCCTTAGCAGTAGTGTCCGTCCCGATGATAATCCTTAGGCTAGGTCCCTTATGATAGGTGTTTAGGGACGTAAAGTGAGGATAACGGGAACGGGTAATCGGGTTATTGTTGATTGATGAAATTAATAAACTTATTTATTGTGGGTTGAAAACCCTATGTGCTCACCAGGCTCCCAAGCCTGACCCACTCAGTTTTATGTATTACAGGTAGTGGCGCATGAGCATAGGTGTGATGTTTTGGACGAGGGATTACGGATATAGGCCTGTAGATATGAAATAATGTAGTAAGGCTTATATTGTACTGTTTATACTTTTGATCTGTACGAACATGACATCCCGAGTCTTTTAATGAATACATTTCTATGGAAATGCTTTTGATAAATCTTTATCATATTATTGTTTTGGGACAAATTCCGCAAACCATTTATTAAAAGATAACTCTGATTTTGAAATAAAGTATAAACAAAACCGGTCTTTTCTGGCCGTGATTTTGGGGATGTCACATCCTCATCTATGCCGTTTAAGTAATCTTGCATTCTATCAGCCCACTAATCGTAATATTCTGGAATGGGCATTGGAATCTTTTTAGATGATCGAAGGATATGAGAATACGATGTCATTGTGTTCATGTTAAAATTCTCCATGGATCCGAAAATTAATTCTCATAAAAACTTTAGGAATTTGAGAATTAACGGATGAATTGAACATAAATTACAAGAAGAACACTCGATTAAACAACTCAGTTGCAGAATCGAATCACAACTTTAATCTAAGATGATTTTTAGAAAACAAAAAGGATGCGAAATTTTTGAATCGAACAGTGATTCATAATCCTTTTGACACATAATGAAAATTAGATCACAGAAAGATGATTCATGCTCTGATACCAATTGTAGAAGTGATTTAATCGAGTATAACAGAAATCAGAGTAATCAAAGTATATGAACACACGAAGTAAATAAGATCTTGTTTACAACTCACTTATCTTCCAAATACAAAGAGATTGTTTAGATAGCAAGCTTGGAAAAGTTCTATCTATCCCTGAGTATCATTCCTATTTATGGGAGAATTAGAAAGTATACAAAAAATACTAAGGACTAAACATTAAGCTTCGAAACATAAAATGCCTTAGTAAATAGATAAAAAACTTTTGAAACAACTAATACAGACTTCGACACATTACAATATATTCGACACTAACACGGTGAGAGTCTTGGGGAATCTGAGAAGTTTCGAGGAGGAGTTCGTGACCTGGTTTGGGGACAGAGGATGTTCCAGTCGTTGCAGCTTAGCCATTGGCAAGTGAGCTAGTGAGCGTGACAGGGTGTCAGACCCTGAAGGATATGATTTCCAAGAGTTGCAGATGCGAGATCGATTTGGAGCACCGTAGGAAGAGAGGGTCGTGCCAGGTGCGTATAGTAGAGGGTCCCCGGAAGAGACCCATGAATTCTGATCATCGGGTAAAAGGCCAGCAGGGTCAGAGTCAGTTGAGTAACAAATGGACTCAAATAAGCCAGAAGTGCACCAAGTTCAATTCCGTCTACCACAAACTTTCCTCGCATAAGCAAAGTGGTTCGACTGATTTTGAGGTTTATAGAACGGCGAGGGACCAATATCATGTCGAGACCGGTCACGTTTTTTAGCACGAAAAGATTTGGGAGATTGCCAAGGAAGACCTAAAATGGAATAAAACATACATATTTACGGAACAACAATAGAAGAGGTCATGCGGCTTGGTTCCGGTCGATGTTCCGGACGCACGCACGAACATCGACTTCAATGCGGACATGGATAAGATACCAGACGACTTGAACGACCTTGAAGAGATCTCCCCGGCTCGATGACCGATAGGCCGCGACAAAGGGAAGCGTGCTCAACGACACACGGAGGAAGCCGAAAGCAGACGTCGAGAGCAAGCTGAAATGAAACAAAAATTTGACGATCACAACAAAATTGTGCGTAAAAGATATGAGTTGCAATGAGATCAGTTTGAGTTCATTCGTCGTGAAGCCGAGGAATATTGCATTGCGAAAGATTTGATAATTTTTTAAACTAGCGAGAAAAATTTGCCACCGAGACGGTTGGAGGTGCTCCGAAAAATGAAAGCGAAGATCGAACAAAAATATTTAGATGAAGATTAGTGTATTTTTTTCGTTGTAATGTTTTGTTTTTGGTCAATGTTTTTTTTTGTTGTAATGTCCTTTTTATATTTTTTTCATTATAATATCATTTTTAATTAGTATTTATTTTAATTATGTGTTATTTAATTTATATGTTTTTAAAAAATTATTATGACATAAATTAAAAAAATAAAACAAAATAGAAAAGTAGAAATTAAAAACATCAAAGAAAAATAAAAATTAAATAGAAAATGATGTGTTTTTAGATGTTATTTATTGTTGCTTATTTTTATATTTGATGGTATAAAACTAAAAGTATGAATATCACGATGAGATAAATACTTTAAATATGATAACATGAAAATTTTAAACGTAATAACGTGTAATAATATATTGTTCACCCACGTAAAGAGACGCATCAAAGAGTTATTGATGCGAAGGTCATAAATGATTTCTGGGAAGGGTAGATATGAAATATAAAAGAGGGGCAGAATCATAATTGGATCTTATTAAAAGAAACGCCATTCCACCCGATTTACGTCTCCTGCAGTTGTCTCTTTGTCTTCTTACTTTGTCCCACTTACAAAACTGTTTTCTTTGGATCAAATATTTTGATGTAATAATGTCCTTTTTTTCACTATTTATTAATATATAAAAGGACCTTTTAAAGAAAATATATAATTATGTTTTGTTTTTAAAAGGAACCGGTCATCTCATGATATTATATTAGTAAATAATCATTTACACAACGATATATCATTTTTTTATACCAATTTTATGTTTATTTCATTCTTTTTTTTACCAATTTACTAACTAACTATATATATATATATATATATATATATATATATATATATATATATATATATATATATATATATATATATAAGTGATACTTAATATTTAATCATGTTGTAAAGGGTTATACAAGTTACATCTACTTCTAAACTGGTGCATATTTTGGTCTTTGATAGAAAACATATTTGTTTATTGGGAAATTAAGTAATCAAGTATTTTTTTTAAATAACAACATTTAAAAAAAAATCACTTTTCCAAAATAACCATTCCGAAGCATACCCAATGAGCCAACCTAACTACCTGTAACCCACAATAATACGTATATAATACATATATGGGGACCACACATCCAAATCGGAATCACTATTCCGGACGTTGTGATATCCCAAATTTTGGTGCTACAAAAATTTCGAAGATCTTAAACCTTTTTTACTATGAGTTCAACAAAGCAAGTTAGTTCTATTGTTCAATTTACTTGCATTTTAGTTTACAAACGATTTTTTGTATTCTGAAATACGTAGATCAAGTCCAAATTATGCGAATTAACTCCTCAATAACTATTACATGAAGAACAAATGGCTAGGGAGAGAAATGTTAGCCACACTCTCTAATCTAAATGACTATATTTTGGTGTACACCATAATAATAACCACTTGTTCTTCATGTAATATTTGTACTCTTTCAAATCTCATTTGACATTATGCCGATTATCGTCATGCTCATTCATATTCCGCAAGGGTCAATCGTTCAAATGGGATCAGCATGCTTAACGAAGCGCATAATATCATCTTGCATCAAAGACCAGAAGTATTTAATAAAGTTGAAAGTGAAATTGTGCGGCCTGAGTGCTTTTTCACTGCATTAATTCAAAGCAACCTCTTTGATTCCTACAAGATCAAAAGGGTCTCAAGACAACTCTTGCCATCGTCTAATAGTTTTTTTTTTTTTTTTTTTTTTTTATTATTATTTTTTTTAATAGTTAGAGTTAATAAGAGTTGGTCTGACGTGCATGGTTTCTTGAAATTTATCCATGAAAAACAACCAAGTTTCATGTTTTATCGCCTTAGCATCAATGACCCACCTATCATTAACCATGAGATTGTGTATATTGTTCCTCCTTTCTTTAATTTTGATCAAGTTACGAAAATAATTGGAATTATCATATCCGGTATTTATCCATTTGTTTCTTGATTTTTTAATCAGGTTAAGCTTAGCTAAATTCTCTATTTCAAGAATGCACTGCATGCAATCTCTTCTCTCAATAATTTCAGCTTCTGAAAGTAACCTGTCTTCGGCCAAAAGATCTAGGTCATTAACTTTTTCTTTCAGCCCTAATAACGTCTTGTTCTCTTTATCGAACTCAGTTGTAACACCCATTCCTGATATGGTTCTTATGAATTTAATTTCATTATTTAAGTTTTGGGATTTCGACTAGGCCACGACGTGATGATGGAATGACCACGATGTGGCGCCCCGGTTATGGAAATGAGCATTCGCGAACCACCACGACGTGATGAAGACTAGGGTTCAAAATCCGAGATTTCGAGATCAGTGTCATATTTAAAGTCATTGACTCCTTGCACTGCCTCATCTGACAACCTCCATCCTCTTGAAATGATCCCCACCTAAACCTTAGCCTCTTTGTGTGTGTTTTGAGAGTGTGAAGTCATTTTTGTGAAGCTTGAAAGAAGAATGAATCCATCTTATGGTTTGTAAGCAGTGGCGAATCTAGAACCAAAAACTACATGGTTTCTAGTGTAAATGAATTGAAAAAAAATATATGAAAGAGTAAAAAGTTATGGTGGTGGTGGTTGTGGCGGGTCGGGTTGGATCAGATTGTATGCCTTAAAATATTTAAACATCACTTCAATAGTTCTAATAAAGTTCTTACAAGAGAACTATATGAGGTCTTATATCTTGAATCATATTTATAATTTTGTCGTTATCGATATTTTTCAAAACATTTTTTCAATATACGATACTATAATATCACTTAAAAAGTAATCACTCATTTTTTTTACGCTTAAAAGAAATCAAAGATTTTAAAGTTGTGGATTGATTATGGTCGATGGAGGGGATGAACGACAACAAAAGGGTGACTGGGCAATGGCATGGTCAGACAGTGATTGTCGAATGGAATTCGGCAGGCTCAAGAGTTTAAGGCTTGAAGCCGCATGGAACGAGAGTCATTGAATGACGTTTCTAATTCTTTTTTTTTTTTTGAATTTTAGATGGATTGTGATATATTTAAACATTGGGCTTCTTCTAAATGGTTATTAGATATAAAAAAATATGGGTTCATTGACATTCCTTTTCTTAAATAAAATTGATATTCCTTTCTTAAAAAACTTATTAGGTAGTTCCTTTAAAAATAATAAGGTAGTTCGCATTTATTTTATATAACTACATCTATTATAATTTTTAAAAAAAGGTAGGTCCTAGGACCTACCTTCCCTTAACCTATATACGCCCCTATTTGTAAGCTTGGTTTTGGATTGGATCTAACATCTTCATCTCATTTATGACCTTGTGAAGGTATAAAGTCTCAACCTTGATCATTGTGTCTTTAGAGCTTGTTTTGGGTTATTTTATAAATTTTTAATTCCCAATCTTATTATCTTTGTAGTTTGAATAAACTCCAGATCCTTTGAGTGCATTATCTAGCTTCTAGACCATGGGGTTGGTTGGAAAGTGGTCATGTAGGACCTAGCTTGGTGTCCATGCAATTAGTGCAACCATTAAGAGATTAGGATTAGATAACTTGCCTTATTGGAATGTGTTAATCGATAAAGTTGGAAACACTATCCACCAAGGCCTTCAGGAAATTCAGATTTGAGCTTTGGAGCTCTTCGAGTAAAGGAATAAGAGCTTAATTCATTAAGTTGTGTCTACTCAGTTGCCACGACGTGGTGGCATGTTTTCCACGACCTGGTGGATGGCTTGGTCATGACTGTTTTGTCATAAGGCTTCCACAACGTGGCCATAGGGTGACCACGACTGGAGCTAGTCTTGGGTGATTTTAACTTTTGACTTTTGACCTGGTTGACTTTTAGTCAAATGGGTAGTGTAGAGGGTAGACTAAGGACTAATCTTGAATATTTCAATAGGTTGGTTGTAGCACCAGTTTCTTGTTTGTTCAGGTTTTTGTTGATCCAATTCGAGTGTGAAGTGAGTTTTCACACTATATTATGTAGGATGCTAGTTGTCTTTGTGACTCATGCATTTATGATTGGACTTGGACCGTTATGTTGGGAGGGGCCCGTATTGTTGGGCAGATCCGATTATGTTGGGAAGGGCCCATTACATGGGCGGGGACCAAAATGTAGGGCATGGCCTCATGTTATGTATGGTATGTGGTATTTTAGGAAACTTACTAAGCTTTATGCTTACGATTTTGGTGTTTTAATGTTTCAGTTACTTCTGGTTCCAAAGGGAAAGTCCCAAATTGATCGCATTGCATCCCCTATAATATATTTCCATGTTATCTATTTGATATACTTTGATGTTTTAAGACTATTTATATTCAGTGACTGGTTTGAATAAATGATTGTATGGATTTCATAATTAAAAATTAGAAAAATTACTTGATACTTTTGGGACATTACAAGTAGGCATCAGAGCCTTGGTTTGAGGGATTCAGACACACTTTCGGGAGTGTCTGAACTTAAACTAAGGATACATAAATATTTTTCTAAAAAAGAAAATATTTTTACAAAGAAAAGGGGATGCGATGCATACAATCATCCGAGCTCTAGTAAGGGATTCCTAAAATGCCCATACATGATTGTTATTTTGTAATATGTTATTATGTGAATGCATGCTAGGATAGGGCTAAGGATTTGCTCGCGATTTTCATGATGAATATGCCTATTAAGAGAAATGGTTTTATATTCATGTTTTGTGTGGTTTTCCTAGGTGCTTTAGGGTATTTGTTGATAATAGGAATTATTTGATGAATGCGTTATGGTAGTGCATATTTAAGACTAAATAGCATGAGAATGTTTGATGTGACCCTATTACTTATTCTTTTTTGATGAAGGCCTTATGGTACATACATATATTCGAACATCTATTTTATTGTGATTATGTATGACCTGAGTTCATTGGATAGTCTTCAGTATTGACAACAACCTTTTGGCATGTGTGAGAGGAGAATTCCTGAGAGAGCCTCAGAAGTATTGTAGTGCGTTGTGTATGTTGTTTAGCATGATAACCTATTAGAGTAGTCATAGGAGAACGTCTTATAGGATTCAAGATGATTTTTTAGGAAAGACGAATAGGTGTGGAAGGTAGTATTGAGATCGTACTTCTAAAAGCACATGATCTGTACTTGAGTCAAGGAATGTCAAGAAGATTTTAGAGTGAGAGATCATTCAACTATGTGCTGATCTTTTGTTTTGTTACCTTTCAGTATGGTTGTGATTACTTGAGGAGGTTCTGGATCTTGTTGTGGTTCCGGTTCAGGCTCTAGCATTGAGCCAATTGATGAAAGGATACATGATTTTGTCACATCAAGGATCACACACTGTATCCTGGATGTGACACGTGTGATGATTGGGAAAACACTTGGAGAAAGTCAACCGCTCTCAACAAGATAGAACAAAGGGGTAAACTTCCATCACAAACGGAGAAGAACCCCAATGTGAGCGCCATCACCTTGCGAAGTGGGAAAACACTTGGAGAAAGTCAACCTAAAAGAGTTTAAAGAGAAGACGAAGATGAAGTGATCATTGTGGAATCTCCAAAAGTTGTAGTTCCTCTAAAGGAACCGGTTGTGCCAAACATTGATCAACCCGACTCTTCCAACAAACCCGTCAAACCATTGGTCATACCACCTCCCTTCCCTTCCCGGTTAGCCTTTTCCAAGAAGATAGAGGAAGAAAATGAATTATTTGAAACTTTCCGCAAGGTCCAAATCAACATTCCACTATTGAATGCTATTAAGCAAATTCCAAGTTATGCAAAATTCCTCAAGGATTTATGCACCAAGAAGAGAAAATTCAAGGCAAATGAAAAGATTCAAGTCAATGCAAATATGTCTGCGATTATCCAAAAGAAGTTACCTCCCAAATGCAAGGATCCAGGAATATTTGCTATCCCTTGTACCATTGGTGATTTGCATGTCGAAAGTGCTATGTTAGATCTTGGAGCCTCGATCAATGTGATGCCATATTCGGTTTTTCAATTTCTCAATGTTGGACCTTTGGAAGAAACTGGAGTAATCATTCAATTAGCGGACAAGTCAAGTGTGTCTCCAAGAGGAGTGTTGGAGGATGTGTTAGTACAAGTTAATCAATTTGTTTTTCCGGCGGATTTTTATGTCATTGATCTTGAAGAGAAGACTCCTTCCAAATCATCTATGATCCTCCTTGGAAGACCTTTCATGCATACCGCTCACACAATCATTGATGTCCATAAAGGAAAGATAACTATGGAGTTTGATGGAGAAACCATTCACTTCAACATCTTTGAAGGAATGAGGTACCCTAGTAACATTTCTCCATTGTATCGGGTTGATGTGATTGAGCCAATAAACAGGATAAGCCCTAATGTATGCACAGACAAGATAATCATGGAAGATGATTGTAATCCTAAGAGAGAACCTCAAAGAAGATTAGATCCTCCAATGATGGAAATGGTCAAGAAGAAGATAATTAAAAGGTTCAAAAGGTGCAAAGAGAAGAAAAAGGCATTTCATGACAAGCACATAACCCAAAAACACTTTATTCCGGATCAAAAAGTTCTTCTTTATCATTCATGCTTAAAGTTATTCCCGGGAAAATTACGATCTCGATGGCATGGACCTTTTATTGTTATAAAAGTGTTTGATCCTAGTGTGGTTGAAATCAAGAGTTTGGAAACAAACCAAATCTTCAAAGTGAATGGGCACCGTTTGAAACTATTTTATGAAGGCTTTGACACGGGAGAATTCGACAACGTAACAATGGAAACACCAATTTACGAAGGCTGACGGAAGCGGGGCTATGTCTTGGCAAAGACGTTAAATAAATGCATTGTGAATAAATAATCTCCGCTTGAAGTTTTGGGTGTTTCTAAACTTGAAGTTGGCCTAAAAATAAGCATATAGAAGTCTTCCAGTGATTTTGGTGAAGTTTGAAAAATTCCAAAAATTTGACTTTCGTGCGGGTGCCCGTGCAGACTTTGCGCGACTGACCCTAGCCGCGCAGGTCCCGAGTTCCAAATTACACCAACATGGGGTGCTCTCTGATTGCTGCGCGCGGGTGCCCGTGCAGCCGTTGCGTGACCGGCCCCCAGCCGCGCAGATTCCGAGTTCCAAATTACCCCAACATGGGATGTATTCTGACATGTGCGCGCGGCTGCCCCCACCCGCGTAAAGTTTGCGAGGCTACCCGAGCAAATATGTCATTTCATAAGAAAATTTCGAGCCATTTCATATGCGTCCTTTGCGCGACCAAGCTTTCATCCATGTGTATTTAGGCGGCCAAAAACTCCATCCAAGCATCATTATGCGAGCCATGTGTTGCTTCCATACCATCCTCGCGGGCCTCCTCCATCTTGATCCCAATATGATCCTTCCTTACTCTCATCTTAAGCATTGAGGACAATGCTTAATTTTAAGCTTGGGGTGAGGTAATCTAATCTTTTATTTTTATTGCATTTAGGTTGTATATAGTTGCATTTAGAGTTAGTCATTTAGGGCATTCATAAAAATTGCATAAAAAATTCAAAAATATTGCATATTTTCTTTCTTTCTTTTCTAATTTTCATACTTTTAGATGCATTCTAGTTTAAGTTCATGCACTTTTGTTCTCTTTTGTCTTCTCATCCCTACAGGTACCATAGCGCCGAGTCATAAGTATTGAATCATAGATTGGTCCTGGGTCTTGATATGGAATTCCTTGTATTTGATGAATAGGGCACGTTTTGAGCCTCACATACCACTTTGAGACCGCTTGTGTGGGGGTCAGATGCAGGTAGCTTGATTGGGTCTAGGTGCGGAGGGATGTGGTTGGTCATGCCAATGTGTGCGAGCAAAGACTAGCCCGGTAAGGTATTTTGAAGACATTGAAGATATTGAAGACTCGCATCTTGGTTTTGGAGGGAGTACCCCTTAGTGCTCCCGAGTCTCGTCCGAGCCTTGTTTAGTTAGATTCTCACCGCCTTTTGAGGATAGGTTATCATTTTTCTAGGGGTCTAGAGTAGATAGTTAGATAGATTTTGTTTATCACACCTTGCATTGAGGTGCTTGATGAACTTTGAAGTGGGTCCCCCAATTCACATCTTTTGGGACCAAGTCTTTTCGGTAACACCCATTTTTGAGTCATTCCCCACCCTTTTTAGTTGATCTTGGCACATTGTCAATGATCATTAGGTGTTCATATTAACCTCTATCTATCACTCAATTTTCACTATTGGAGTCCTATGTTACTTTGTGAAAATCCTTAGACCTTCCAAGAAGCAACACAAAGAATGAAGAAATTTGAAAAAGTGAAGAAAATAAGAGCCTATTAAAGATGATTCAAGAAAAGCAACAAAAACAAAGAAGAAAAAAAATGAAGAAGAAGAGCAACACAAAAAGAAGAACAATATTCCAAGTTCGAGACTTATGTTATATATCTATTTTGCAAAAAAAAAAAAAAAAAAAAAAAAAAAAAAAAAAAAGAAAAGAAAACCTGGATGTCAAGCAAAAAATGTGATTGAAGACCCAATAACAGAAGTTCAAGATTGAAGATTTAGGTTGTTAGGTTTAGATTTAGGTTAAGTATAATTTTTATTATGTTATTTTATTTTTGATTTTTGGTGAGAAAAGGACCCGACGATGAGACGGTAAACTGTAAAGGACAATACAAGGGAGAAGCCTCTGAAACCAGATGTTTGCCCGGAGGCCGTGCTGCAAAACCCTATTTCGTTATTATACACTTTGGCCTGAGAAATGTAGGAATCATAGTGTGTGAAGAGGCACCTTTTCTTCGTGCACTATGGTCTAAACTTGATGTGTGTAAAACTCACTTAGTTTTAATCCTACTTTAATTATCAAATAACACACAAAAGGCAGTGAACCTATCAATTGTGGTATAGCTAAATAAGCAGGGTATCGAACACAGGGAACGGCAAATTAAATTAAAAACTAATTCTATCTAAATTACTTTAGCAAATAAGGGTTTTTCTCTAGTTTTACAAGACTAGAAACTTATTAAACAAAACTAATGCAAGGCTAGAAAAGAACAAATTAACTAGATTCAATAATGGAAAAGAAACTTCTGTTTAGTTCAACTCGGTTAACTTTATGGTTGCTTTTAAGGTAATAGTGCAATGGATTAATTCTTTCGTTGGTTACCGATTCAAGTGATTAAGTTGTGTTCACTACCCTAATCCTTAGCAAATAAACTAATTCAAACAGTGGCCAATTGCTTAACTTAATTATATTCACTAGATTAATTATTCGGGTTAAGTTAGACTTGCAATAGCTAATTGAATTGTTATTCTTAATTAACCTCTTGTTCAATAGTCATCTTACAAGCTTGCACATGAATTTACTCAATTTACTTATTAATCCTAGTTTCATATTCATTAATCCTAGACATATGATTTAGTGGTCACTTATCATACGAGGTTGATAATTAATAGATGTTCATGCTAATTAACTATCTTCCTATTAACAGAAAATAAATTATCATTCATACACAAGGTTCTTTAGCAAGCTAAAATAACAATTAATCACCAACTTAGAATTAATCCTACCAATCAATCAAACCATATTGTCAACTTTGTATCCCCAAACAGAAGTATAAAGAAATTAGTTCATAACTAAGGTGAATAACAGCAAACAAATAAGTTCAAGTTGCTTAATCATATTGACAAAACAAAAGAATTAAGTAGAATGATGAAATTACGCCTCAATTACTCCCGGAATTGGATTCTAGCTTCTTTGGTCGACTTCTAGGGTTCTTCTGGCTTCTTATTCGCAGCTTAACACCTCTGAAACTTCCCTTTGGAAACCCTTAGTGTTTCTGCCAATTCTTCTTCACCGCTGGAGGTTATAACGCTCACGTTCTCGTTCCTTGGATTGGGTTGGGTGTCGCTCGGAAGTTGGCCCGGTCTTCTTTCGTTTACTTGATGTGCAAGTTGGCCCAGCTGTTTCTCTATGTTGAGAATAGAAGCTTGCTGATTCTTCAACATGTTTCTGGTTTCCTGCATTGCTACATCATGATCATTATGCCTTTTCTCGGATGCGCTTATGAATTTTGTAAGTATGTCTTCTAAGTTCGTCTTCTTGTCCATCACCGGTTCTTCCTTTTGATAATAACCCCTCTCCCTCTGCTTATATTTTTCTTCCTTCGCCTTCCTGTACTCTTCGTATGGGAGCCACTCCTTCTTCGGTTTCCTCCAGTCTTCATCATATCTATCCGCTGGAGTAGCATACTTGAGCCTTTTTATTACCATTCTCGTCTCGATCACATTCCTTAGTAAGATGAGGACCGCCACAATGTTCACATCCAACTCTAATAGCATGGATCGTTTGATCCATTTTCGTCATTCTTCGGTCTAGGCTATCGAGTTTCGCTATCACCGCCGCCATACCATCGTTTACCGAATTTACTGCTCCGCGACTCACTTCATTCCTCGGGTTGTGGTATTCTCTAGAGTGCCTAGAGAATTCTTCAATTAACTCCTTTATTTCTCGAGGTGTCTTTCGAGTGAGTGGGCCTTGTGAATCGAGTAGTTGCCTCGTGGTGACATTCACTCCATCATAAAAGATAGAGACCTCTTGTTGGCTATTGAGATCGTGGTGAGGGCAATTTCGAAGTAGGCTCTTGTATCTTTCCCAAGCTTCATATAGGGATTCGCCGGGTTGTTGCTCGAAGTTGGCAATGGCTTTCTTTAGCTTGGCTATTTTGAAAGGTGGGCAGAAGTGATCTATGAACTCTTCTTTCATTTTCGCCCATGTAGTAACTGATCCGGGAGGGAGTGACTTCAACCAATCCTTTGCAGCTCCTTTGAACGTGACAGGAAGCATGCGTAGTAGCTGGACCTCGCGGGGCACATTAGGTACATTGAAGTAATCCGCCACGTCATTTACTTCATCTAAGTGCTTATAGGCGTCTTCATGATCTCTCCCGTGAAATGGTATCTCCTTGAGTTGAGCGAGAATATGGCCCTTTAGTTCGAACGTAGCGGTAGCGGGGATTGCGGGTTGCACAAGTCCCGGGCCGGTGTCATCACGCATCCTTTTCTTCCACTCCCCCATGGGGATCTCGTCAATATTAGCCATTGCGGTGGCTAAGTCTTCTTCAATGTCGGATGTGTGCTCGCTTTCTTCTTCGGTCTCGTATTCGGTGTCCTTCGGGATCGGATCTTCGGTTGACAACGACGCACTGGATGCTCCTGCTTTGCTGCTCCTCTTCTTGCCAAACACGGATTTTAAGTTTTTGAGTGGTGAGTTCTTTGAAGAAGTGGTTTCTCCAACGGTTTTGCCCTTGTTTCTTCTTAATGCGGTTTCCGGATCTTCAAGAGGAGGAATTAGAGGTGTAGAAGATCCTCGGGTCATGAACTAACTGCAACTTAAAACAAAACAGAACGCGTAAAAAGAATAAAAATTCAATCTGATTCAGCGTCAGACTCGCCGAGTCGGGGCGAATGCACTCGGCGAGTTCACGTTTGATGTGTGTAAAACCAACTAGTTTTAATCGTACTAACTTAGACACAAAATAAACACACGAAAGGCAGTGTACCTATCGATTAGTAATATAGTTCAAGCAAGTAGGGTATCGAACACAGGGAACGGTAAACAATTAAAATAAATGCTAATATTATCTAAATAAAACAAATAACAAAAAGGGGGGTTTTCTCTAGTTTTACAAGACTAGAAACTTAAACAATTAACTAAAACTTAAACTAAGAAACTAAGAGCTAAGCAAATAAAAATCAACTAAATTCAATAATAAAGAGGACTTCTGTTTAGGTTCGACTCATTTGTTCTCATGGATGATTTCGATGTATCGGATTAATTCTTCATTAGCTACCGACTAAGATGATTAGTTCCACTTTCGCTATTACTAATCCTTAGGAAACAAATTAACTCAAGCAGTGGCCAGTTGTCTAAATTAACGAATTTCCTAGTTATTGATTTGGGTTAAATAAGACTTGTAATGGTTAATTAAATTGGCCCTTCAATTAACCTCTTGCTGATGTTCATCAAACAATCTCACACATTAACTTACCTATCTTCTAGTTAATTCTAGTTTCACATTCGTTATTCCTAGACATACAACTATGTGGTCACAATAAATCATATGAAATTAATAACTAAGAGATGTTCACAAAACTTAATTACTAATTTATTAATAGAAGAATAGTTATTGTTAACACATAAGGTTCTTTAACAAGCTTAATAAAACATAATCACCAATTAAAATTAATCCTAATCAAATAATCAATCCATGTTCACAAATTCATCTACCTAAACAGAAGTTATGAGTTTTTAGCTCATGATTACAGCAGAAACAAGCACAAAAACGAAATCAATTGGTAAAAACATAGTTCAAACAAGAGATTAGGTAAGAGTAAACTTGATTTTGACTTGATTCTCCTTAAAATTGAATGTAGGGTTGATTCCCTTGCTTCCCACGCTCCAACAACACCTTTAGTCGACAATTGGCCTCCAAGGGTTCATCTCTCTCCTAGGGTATCGATCTGAAAGTCCCTTTATATAGATTTTCACAAAACAGGGGCTACTCGGCGAGTCCATTTACCTACTCGGCGAGTCCATCACTTAAAACCCGTGTGCGGCAAGTCAGCGCGTCCAGAATCGCGAAACTTCTGACCAACTCGGCGAGTAATCGGCCCTACTTGCCGAGTACGTTTCGAATCAGCATTTTCTCAAAACACGAAAGTCGTCCGAAATTGTGTCTTGTTTTTATAACATTTTGAATCTCGTCAATCGGAGTTACGTTTCATGAGATATGGCCAAAACACTGACAAGGGGTCAAGCTGTCCAGCAACATCCTTCTTTCTTCAAAATCCAATATCCAAGCCTCCAATCGCTAGTTCCGCTTCCTTTTCCTTCCGAGCATGTCATTATTGCTGAAAAATAAAATTCTAAACTAATTAAGCACCTTTTGTTCATTAAATGAGATAAAATCAACATAAAGTATTAAGATAATGCATGAAGTTTATAATTAAATATGCCCATATCAAAATACCCCACACTTGACTTTAGCTTGCCCCCAAGCAAAACTGAATTTTAGCATACTAATATTACATAAGACAATACCAATCAAACCCAGCCATTATGCCAAGACCGCAACGCATGCATTTGTGTCTAAAATTTTCCTAATAACCCCCCATACTCCAAATACTCACAATCCTCATAAACATTCGCCCACTTTTTCCGAACAATGCTCATTTTATGCATCCCTCCGAATCCATCCTCAGAAAACCTCTTAACCTCAAGGTATTTTTGGTTGAGCAACCCAAGCATACATAATCTAGAAAATTACAATTTATGATACCACTATGGAGCTCTTTGGAATTCTTCACTTCTTTGACATGTGATCTTTAATTTCTTTGAATTCACGACCTTGTTGTTTGATTTTTGGTATCTTCAACTTTTTGAATTTCTTCGGAATTTTCAATCTTCTAATTTCATACTTAACTTTGATGCTCCAAAAATTCTTCAAACTTTTTCTTGTAATTCTCTCTCTCTCTCTCTCTTTTTTTTTTGAACATGTAACACACTTTTTCCACTCAAAACCCTACATGCTTAAGCAGGGGCGCTCAACTTCAACCTTTATTGGCTAAAGATAATAATTTTCCTGGATACATTTCTAGTACACGATGCTAAACATATTGCATCCTTCAAACTAATCGAGGTTGTGTTTTTGTCCCATGATTTCACTAGAATAAGGAAGCCACAAATGCACTAGAACGTATATAAGCTCAACTAAACATTTGGGTCTTCATGCAATCATCAAATATAATACTAGCATAATCCCTAATTGCTTTACCAAAATTTTCTAAATTAATCCTAGCAAATTTTACGCAAAAATTTTAAAAATTAACTAGTGTAACCAACCAACCCCCTACCCCACACTTAATTTATGCAATGTCCCCATTGCATATCATGCATGTTAAAGAACAATAAAATAAAGAGGGAATTGGAACAAACTCCCCTGGGATAGTAGTTGCAAGGTTGAACTTCTTCATTTAAAGCTCCATCTTCAGCTGACTTTAGACATGGGAACAGCTCACCCATACCTTGGGTGTCAAAATCTCGTGTGGTACAGTCTTTATAAAAGCTCCAAACATAAGGGAAAAACTATTGGAAATGCTCGGAAAATGATCTTCAAAGAATAGAACCAATGCCCATATCAAATGTCATCAAATCTTCAGCTCGAAAGTAAGAAGGATGAGCGACTCGTCGAGTAAGTATGTAGACTCGCCGAGTTGAAGCGTAAATGGCAGAAGAATCGTGAATTTTCACATGGACTCGGCGAGTCCATAAGATGCACTCGGCGAGTAGACTGCCGTGTGACAAAAATTTTATTCTGCCCAAGTCCATTTATGATTTATGGGGGTTATATAAACTAATAATTTCCCTCATTTTTCTTTAGGTAATAAACACTATATAACCCTTCTATCAATTGGACTCATAGCTTGACTCAAAACTTCGTTTCCTCTCTCGCCTAGACTCGATTTCTTGCTTCATCAACCTTGACTCTAGACCCTCACATGCATCCTTACACTCAAACTGAAAAGATCAAAAACAAAAACCAAGTAATAAAAAAAACATTAAAATAAAAAAAATCCTAAATTATCCTTAAACACTAGAAGTTTAGAAAGAAAAAGAAAAGAAAACTCTAATGACGGGTTGCCTCCCGCAAGCGCTTCTTTTTGTGCGAGTCTTTAGCTAGACTCCCAACCTAATAAACTTCCAATAAACTCAATGCCAATCCATCCGTTGCATTAAATATTTTCTTTGGACCAATTTGTGAAATTTGGCTCTTTACTTCTAAAATTGGCCAAACGAGCTTGAATACATAAAACCCAAGAATATTGACAAGGGTTGGAACCGGTTGGATACTAATCATAAATGGATCATGATTTAGAACTTTCTCCAAAGTTGGAATCGTCACCCCATGCTTTGAAACACAAACCGGAAATACAGGGGGGCATGTCGTGGTAATGGTCAAACCACAACTTGGTTCCTGCAACTCAGCTTGTTCTTGTTCTTCATCTGACCTTTCTGCTAGCAATCTTTCCAACTCCTCCAAGTCTCTTTCTGGATTAAATTCTTCATCTTGTAACTCAGATGTCCCTTCTGTGTTGGGCAAGATGTTATCTAACCATCTTCCAAATTTCTGCAAATCTTCATCTGAGTCATACTCCTCATCTCCTTGCTCAATTTCATGTACTACTTCCTCAAGAAAAGCATCAAAAGCATCGAGATTTGGAAAATACATAATAAATAAAAATAAAAATAAAAAATTAAACTAAATAAAAAAAATTAATCAACAAATAAAATAAAAAAATGATGACAATTAGCAAATAAAATTAACTATTTAGAACTGTTCCCCGGCAACGGCGCCAAAAACTTGATGTGTGTAAAACCAACTAGTTTTAATCGTACTAACTTAGACACAAAATAAACACACGAAAGGCAGTGTACCTATCGATTAGTAATATAGTTCAAGCAAGTAGGGTATCGAACACAGGGAACGGTAAACAATTAAAATAAATGCTAATATTATCTAAATAAAACAAATAACAAAAAGGGGGTTTTCTCTAGTTTTACAAGACTAGAAACTTAAACAATTAACTAAAACTTAAACTAAGAAACTAAGAGCTAAGCAAATAAAAATCAACTAAATTCAATAATAAAGAGGACTTCTGTTTAGGTTCGACTCATTTGTTCTCATGGATGATTTCGATGTATCGGATTAATTCTTCATTAGCTACCGACTAAGATGATTAGTTCCACTTTCGCTATTACTAATCCTTAGGAAACAAATTAACTCAAGCAGTGGCCAGTTGTCTAAATTAACGAATTTCCTAGTTATTGATTTGGGTTAAATAAGACTTGTAATGGTTAATTAAATTGGCCCTTCAATTAACCTCTTGCTGATGTTCATCAAACAATCTCACACATTAACTTACCTATCTTCTAGTTAATTCTAGTTTCACATTCGTTATTCCTAGACATACAACTATGTGGTCACAATAAATCATATGAAATTAATAACTAAGAGATGTTCACACAACTTAATTACTAATTTATTAATAGAAGAATAGTTATTGTTAACACATAAGGTTCTTTAACAAGCTTAATAAAACATAATCACCAATTAAAATTAATCCTAATCAAATAATCAATCCATGTTCACAAATTCATCTACCTAAACAGAAGTTATGAGTTTTTAGCTCATGATTACAGCAGAAACAAGCACAAAAACGAAATCAATTGGTAAAAACATAGTTCAAACAAGAGATTAGGTAAGAGTAAACTTGATTTTGACTTGATTCTCCTTAAAATTGAATGTAGGGTTGATTCCCTTGCTTCCCACACTCCAACAACACCTTTAGTCGACAATTGGCCTCCAAGGGTTCATCTCTCTCCTAGGGTATCGATCTGAAAGTCCCTTTATATAGATTTTCACAAAACAGGGGCTACTCGGCGAGTCCATTTACCTACTCGGCGAGTCCATCACTTAAAACCCGTGTGCGGCAAGTCAGCGCGTCCAGAATCGCGAAACTTCTGACCAACTCGGCGAGTAATCGGCCCTACTCGCCGAGTACGTTTCGAATCAGCATTTTCTCAAAACACGAAAGTCGTCCGAAATTGTGTCTAGTTTTCAGAACATTTTGAATCTCGTCAATCGGAGTTACGTTTCATGAGATATGGCCAAAACACTGACGAGGGGTCAAGCTGTCCAGCAACATCCTTCTTTCTTCAAAATCCAATATCCAAGCCTCCAATCGCTAGTTCCGCTTCCTTTTCCTTCCGAGCATGTCATTATTGCTGAAAAATAAAATTCTAAACTAATTAAGCACCTTTTGTTCATTAAATGAGATAAAATCAACATAAAGTATTAAGATAATGCATGAAGTTTATAATTAAATATGCCCATATCAAAATACCCCACACTTGACTTTAGCTTGCCCCCAAGCAAAACTGAATTTTAGCATACTAATATTACATAAGACAATACCAATCAAACCCAGCCATTATGCCAAGACCGCAACGCATGCATTTGTGTCTAAAATTTTCCTAATAACCCCCCATACTCCAAATACTCACAATCCTCATAAACATTCGCCCACTTTTTCCGAACAATGCTCATTTTATGCATCCCTCCGAATCCATCCTCAGAAAACCTCTTAACCTCAAGGTATTTTTGGTTGAGCAACCCAAGCATACATAATCTAGAAAATTACAATTTATGATACCACTATGGAGCTCTTTGGAATTCTTCACTTCTTTGACATGTGATCTTTAATTTCTTTGAATTCACGACCTTGTTGTTTGATTTTTGGTATCTTCAACTTTTTGAATTTCTTCGGAATTTTCAATCTTCTAATTTCATACTTAACTTTGATGCTCCAAAAATTCTTCAAACTTTTTCTTGTAATTCTCTCTCTCTCTCTCTCTTTTTTTTTGAACATGTAACACACTTTTTCCACTCAAAACCCTACATGCTTAAGCAGGGGCGCTCAACTTCAACCTTTATTGGCTAAAGATAATAATTTTCCTGGATACATTTCTAGTACACGATGCTAAACATATTGCATCCTTCAAACTAATCGAGGTTGTGTTTTTGTCCCATGATTTCACTAGAATAAGGAAGCCACAAATGCACTAGAACGTATATAAGCTCAACTAAACATTTGGGTCTTCATGCAATCATCAAATATAATACTAGCATAATCCCTAATTGCTTTACCAAAATTTTCTAAATTAATCCTAGCAAATTTTACGCAAAAATTTTAAAAATTAACTAGTGTAACCAACCAACCCCCTACCCCACACTTAATTTATGCAATGTCCCCATTGCATATCATGCATGTTAAAGAACAATAAAATAAAGAGGGAATTGGAACAAACTCCCCTGGGATAGTAGTTGCAAGGTTGAACTTCTTCATTTAAAGCTCCATCTTCAGCTGACTTTAGACATGGGAACAGCTCACCCATACCTTGGGTGTCAAAATCTCGTGTGGTACAGTCTTTATAAAAGCTCCAAACATAAGGGAAAAACTATTGGAAATGCTCGGAAAATGATCTTCAAAGAATAGAACCAATGCCCATATCAAATGTCATCAAATCTTCAGCTCGAAAGTAAGAAGGATGAGCGACTCGTCGAGTAAGTATGTAGACTCGCCGAGTTGAAGCGTAAATGGCAGAAGAATCGTGAATTTTCACATGGACTCGGCGAGTCCATAAGATGCACTCGGCGAGTAGACTGCCGTGTGACAAAAATTTTATTCTGCCCAAGTCCATTTATGATTTATGGGGGTTATATAAACTAATAATTTCCCTCATTTTTCTTTAGGTAATAAACACTATATAACCCTTCTATCAATTGGACTCATAGCTTGACTCAAAACTTCGTTTCCTCTCTCGCCTAGACTCGATTTCTTGCTTCATCAACCTTGACTCTAGACCCTCACATGCATCCTTACACTCAAACTGAAAAGATCAAAAACAAAAACCAAGTAATAAAAAAAACATTAAAATAAAAAAAATCCTAAATTATCCTTAAACACTAGAAGTTTAGAAAGAAAAAGAAAAGAAAACTCTAATGACGGGTTGCCTCCCGCAAGCGCTTCTTTTTGTGCGAGTCTTTAGCTAGACTCCCAACCTAATAAACTTCCAATAAACTCAATGCCAATCCATCCGTTGCATTAAATATTTTCTTTGGACCAATTTGTGAAATTTGGCTCTTTACTTCTAAAATTGGCCAAACGAGCTTGAATACATAAAACCCAAGAATATTGACAAGGGTTGGAACCGGTTGGATACTAATCATAAATGGATCATGATTTAGAACTTTCTCCAAAGTTGGAATCGTCACCCCATGCTTTGAAACACAAACCGGAAATACAGGGGGGCATGTCGTGGTAATGGTCAAACCACAACTTGGTTCCTGCAACTCAGCTTGTTCTTGTTCTTCATCTGACCTTTCTGCTAGCAATCTTTCCAACTCCTCCAAGTCTCTTTCTGGATTAAATTCTTCATCTTGTAACTCAGATGTCCCTTCTGTGTTGGGCAAGATGTTATCTAACCATCTTCCAAATTTCTGCAAATCTTCATCTGAGTCATACTCCTCATCTCCTTGCTCAATTTCATGTACTACTTCCTCAAGAAAAGCATCAAAAGCATCGAGATTTGGAAAATACATAATAAATAAAAATAAAAATAAAAAATTAAACTAAATAAAAAAAATTAATCAACAAATAAAATAAAAAAATGATGACAATTAGCAAATAAAATTAACTATTTAGAACTGTTCCCCGGCAACGGCGCCAAAAACTTGATGTGTGTAAAACCAACTAGTTTTAATCGTACTAACTTAGACACAAAATAAACACACGAAAGGCAGTGTACCTATCGATTAGTAATATAGTTCAAGCAAGTAGGGTATCGAACACAGGGAACGGTAAACAATTAAAATAAATGCTAATATTATCTAAATAAAACAAATAACAAAAAGGGGGGTTTTCTCTAGTTTTACAAGACTAGAAACTTAAACAATTAACTAAAACTTAAACTAAGAAACTAAGAGCTAAGCAAATAAAAATCAACTAAATTCAATAATAAAGAGGACTTCTGTTTAGGTTCGACTCATTTGTTCTCATGGATGATTTCGATGTATCGGATTAATTCTTCATTAGCTACCGACTAAGATGATTAGTTCCACTTTCGCTATTACTAATCCTTAGGAAACAAATTAACTCAAGCAGTGGCCAGTTGTCTAAATTAACGAATTTCCTAGTTATTGATTTGGGTTAAATAAGACTTGTAATGGTTAATTAAATTGGCCCTTCAATTAACCTCTTGCTGATGTTCATCAAACAATCTCACACATTAACTTACCTATCTTCTAGTTAATTCTAGTTTCACATTCGTTATTCCTAGACATACAACTATGTGGTCACAATAAATCATATGAAATTAATAACTAAGAGATGTTCACACAACTTAATTACTAATTTATTAATAGAAGAATAGTTATTGTTAACACATAAGGTTCTTTAACAAGCTTAATAAAACATAATCACCAATTAAAATTAATCCTAATCAAATAATCAATCCATGTTCACAAATTCATCTACCTAAACAGAAGTTATGAGTTTTTAGCTCATGATTACAGCAGAAACAAGCACAAAAACGAAATCAATTGGTAAAAACATAGTTCAAACAAGAGATTAGGTAAGAGTAAACTTGATTTTGACTTGATTCTCCTTAAAATTGAATGTAGGGTTGATTCCCTTGCTTCCCACACTCCAACAACACCTTTAGTCGACAATTGGCCTCCAAGGGTTCATCTCTCTCCTAGGGTATCGATCTGAAAGTCCCTTTATATAGATTTTCACAAAACAGGGGCTACTCGGCGAGTCCATTTACCTACTCGGCGAGTCCATCACTTAAAACCCGTGTGCGGCAAGTCAGCGCGTCCAGAATCGCGAAACTTCTGACCAACTCGGCGAGTAATCGGCCCTACTCGCCGAGTACGTTTCGAATCAGCATTTTCTCAAAACACGAAAGTCGTCCGAAATTGTGTCTAGTTTTCAGAACATTTTGAATCTCGTCAATCGGAGTTACGTTTCATGAGATATGGCCAAAACACTGACGAGGGGTCAAGCTGTCCAGCAACATCCTTCTTTCTTCAAAATCCAATATCCAAGCCTCCAATCGCTAGTTCCGCTTCCTTTTCCTTCCGAGCATGTCATTATTGCTGAAAAATAAAATTCTAAACTAATTAAGCACCTTTTGTTCATTAAATGAGATAAAATCAACATAAAGTATTAAGATAATGCATGAAGTTTATAATTAAATATGCCCATATCAAAATACCCCACACTTGACTTTAGCTTGCCCCCAAGCAAAACTGAATTTTAGCATACTAATATTACATAAGACAATACCAATCAAACCCAGCCATTATGCCAAGACCGCAACGCATGCATTTGTGTCTAAAATTTTCCTAATAACCCCCCATACTCCAAATACTCACAATCCTCATAAACATTCGCCCACTTTTTCCGAACAATGCTCATTTTATGCATCCCTCCGAATCCATCCTCAGAAAACCTCTTAACCTCAAGGTATTTTTGGTTGAGCAACCCAAGCATACATAATCTAGAAAATTACAATTTATGATACCACTATGGAGCTCTTTGGAATTCTTCACTTCTTTGACATGTGATCTTTAATTTCTTTGAATTCACGACCTTGTTGTTTGATTTTTGGTATCTTCAACTTTTTGAATTTCTTCGGAATTTTCAATCTTCTAATTTCATACTTAACTTTGATGCTCCAAAAATTCTTCAAACTTTTTCTTGTAATTCTCTCTCTCTCTCTCTCTTTTTTTTTGAACATGTAACACACTTTTTCCACTCAAAACCCTACATGCTTAAGCAGGGGCGCTCAACTTCAACCTTTATTGGCTAAAGATAATAATTTTCCTGGATACATTTCTAGTACACGATGCTAAACATATTGCATCCTTCAAACTAATCGAGGTTGTGTTTTTGTCCCATGATTTCACTAGAATAAGGAAGCCACAAATGCACTAGAACGTATATAAGCTCAACTAAACATTTGGGTCTTCATGCAATCATCAAATATAATACTAGCATAATCCCTAATTGCTTTACCAAAATTTTCTAAATTAATCCTAGCAAATTTTACGCAAAAATTTTAAAAATTAACTAGTGTAACCAACCAACCCCCTACCCCACACTTAATTTATGCAATGTCCCCATTGCATATCATGCATGTTAAAGAACAATAAAATAAAGAGGGAATTGGAACAAACTCCCCTGGGATAGTAGTTGCAAGGTTGAACTTCTTCATTTAAAGCTCCATCTTCAGCTGACTTTAGACATGGGAACAGCTCACCCATACCTTGGGTGTCAAAATCTCGTGTGGTACAGTCTTTATAAAAGCTCCAAACATAAGGGAAAAACTATTGGAAATGCTCGGAAAATGATCTTCAAAGAATAGAACCAATGCCCATATCAAATGTCATCAAATCTTCAGCTCGAAAGTAAGAAGGATGAGCGACTCGTCGAGTAAGTATGTAGACTCGCCGAGTTGAAGCGTAAATGGCAGAAGAATCGTGAATTTTCACATGGACTCGGCGAGTCCATAAGATGCACTCGGCGAGTAGACTGCCGTGTGACAAAAATTTTATTCTGCCCAAGTCCATTTATGATTTATGGGGGTTATATAAACTAATAATTTCCCTCATTTTTCTTTAGGTAATAAACACTATATAACCCTTCTATCAATTGGACTCATAGCTTGACTCAAAACTTCGTTTCCTCTCTCGCCTAGACTCGATTTCTTGCTTCATCAACCTTGACTCTAGACCCTCACATGCATCCTTACACTCAAACTGAAAAGATCAAAAACAAAAACCAAGTAATAAAAAAAACATTAAAATAAAAAAAATCCTAAATTATCCTTAAACACTAGAAGTTTAGAAAGAAAAAGAAAAGAAAACTCTAATGACGGGTTGCCTCCCGCAAGCGCTTCTTTTTGTGCGAGTCTTTAGCTAGACTCCCAACCTAATAAACTTCCAATAAACTCAATGCCAATCCATCCGTTGCATTAAATATTTTCTTTGGACCAATTTGTGAAATTTGGCTCTTTACTTCTAAAATTGGCCAAACGAGCTTGAATACATAAAACCCAAGAATATTGACAAGGGTTGGAACCGGTTGGATACTAATCATAAATGGATCATGATTTAGAACTTTCTCCAAAGTTGGAATCGTCACCCCATGCTTTGAAACACAAACCGGAAATACAGGGGGGCATGTCGTGGTAATGGTCAAACCACAACTTGGTTCCTGCAACTCAGCTTGTTCTTGTTCTTCATCTGACCTTTCTGCTAGCAATCTTTCCAACTCCTCCAAGTCTCTTTCTGGATTAAATTCTTCATCTTGTAACTCAGATGTCCCTTCTGTGTTGGGCAAGATGTTATCTAACCATCTTCCAAATTTCTGCAAATCTTCATCTGAGTCATACTCCTCATCTCCTTGCTCAATTTCATGTACTACTTCCTCAAGAAAAGCATCAAAAGCATCGAGATTTGGAAAATACATAATAAATAAAAATAAAAATAAAAAATTAAACTAAATAAAAAAAATTAATCAACAAATAAAATAAAAAAATGATGACAATTAGCAAATAAAATTAACTATTTAGAACTGTTCCCCGGCAACGGCGCCAAAAACTTGATGTGTGTAAAACCAACTAGTTTTAATCGTACTAACTTAGACACAAAATAAACACACGAAAGGCAGTGTACCTATCGATTAGTAATATAGTTCAAGCAAGTAGGGTATCGAACACAGGGAACGGTAAACAATTAAAATAAATGCTAATATTATCTAAATAAAACAAATAACAAAAAGGGGGTTTTCTCTAGTTTTACAAGACTAGAAACTTAAACAATTAACTAAAACTTAAACTAAGAAACTAAGAGCTAAGCAAATAAAAATCAACTAAATTCAATAATAAAGAGGACTTCTGTTTAGGTTCGACTCATTTGTTCTCATGGATGATTTCGATGTATCGGATTAATTCTTCATTAGCTACCGACTAAGATGATTAGTTCCACTTTCGCTATTACTAATCCTTAGGAAACAAATTAACTCAAGCAGTGGCCAGTTGTCTAAATTAACGAATTTCCTAGTTATTGATTTGGGTTAAATAAGACTTGTAATGGTTAATTAAATTGGCCCTTCAATTAACCTCTTGCTGATGTTCATCAAACAATCTCACACATTAACTTACCTATCTTCTAGTTAATTCTAGTTTCACATTCGTTATTCCTAGACATACAACTATGTGGTCACAATAAATCATATGAAATTAATAACTAAGAGATGTTCACACAACTTAATTACTAATTTATTAATAGAAGAATAGTTATTGTTAACACATAAGGTTCTTTAACAAGCTTAATAAAACATAATCACCAATTAAAATTAATCCTAATCAAATAATCAATCCATGTTCACAAATTCATCTACCTAAACAGAAGTTATGAGTTTTTAGCTCATGATTACAGCAGAAACAAGCACAAAAACGAAATCAATTGGTAAAAACATAGTTCAAACAAGAGATTAGGTAAGAGTAAACTTGATTTTGACTTGATTCTCCTTAAAATTGAATGTAGGGTTGATTCCCTTGCTTCCCACGCTCCAACAACACCTTTAGTCGACAATTGGCCTCCAAGGGTTCATCTCTCTCCTAGGGTATCGATCTGAAAGTCCCTTTATATAGATTTTCACAAAACAGGGGCTACTCGGCGAGTCCATTTACCTACTCGGCGAGTCCATCACTTAAAACCCGTGTGCGGCAAGTCAGCGCGTCCAGAATCGCGAAACTTCTGACCAACTCGGCGAGTAATCGGCCCTACTCGCCGAGTACGTTTTGAATCAGCATTTTCTCAAAACACGAAAGTCGTCCGAAATTGTGTCTAGTTTTCAGAACATTTTGAATCTCGTCAATCGGAGTTACGGTTCATGAGATATGGCCAAAACACTGACGAGGGGTCAAGCTGTCCAGCAACATCCTTCTTTCTTCAAAATCCAATATCCAAGCCTCCAATCGCTAGTTCCGCTTCCTTTTCCTTCCGAGCATGTCATTATTGCTGAAAAATAAAATTCTAAACTAATTAAGCACCTTTTGTTCATTAAATGAGATAAAATCAACATAAAGTATTAAGATAATGCATGAAGTTTATAATTAAATATGCCCATATCAGTCTACATTGGTGATTTAAAGTGCCCCCACTGGGCGCATCTCTGTTTCCTTTGTCTTGCACACCGCGACCGCATCCAGCCGTGATCTATTCGCCCATCAAGTGGTTGAGAATGTGGTTTATGGCTCTAAAGCGGGGAACATTTTGAAGATGCGTAGGGTCCATGAAGGACTAATTCTGACCATGTTGACTGATGTTGACCAAGTTCTATGGTATCTTTCTTTTTTCCTTTTTAGATAGTTCATCCCGAGCTCATTTTTAGTCTTGTTCTAACTTGAGGACAAGTTAGGTTTAAGCTTGGGGTGATTTGATAGCTTATTTTATTTCCTTATTTTTATTAGTTTATTTTAGATTTTTAGATCTTTTTATCATTAACGCATTTTATTTTATTTATTTTTCTTTAGTATGGATCGTACCGGGTGCTTGTTATGTTGCATGAGATGTTTTGTAGGTTTTCGGTGCTTGTTGCGGTTGCGGGTTGATTGGAGACGGGCTTAGTGGGCTCCCGAGGCATTATTGGGCTTGGCAGAATCAAAGAGGAAGAATTAGGCTTTGAAAGTTATTGACTTGGATTATTTGGGCTTATGACGATGGATCATAAATTTCTAATTTTGGGCTTGGAGCATCCATTTGGTGGCTAAATGACGATTGGTGCATTTCAAATTACATGGACAAGGAGGGGGGACCAAAGGAATCTTTGGTAGTGGAAGGGTGGAGTGGCTTGGTGGACCAATAGCATTACAGCAACATTTGCGCGGGTGAAATTTTTGTCGCGCGGGTACCCGCGCAACTGCCCAGTTTGGGCATTTTGGTCATTTGGCTTGCCATAACCCTTGGGGATCAGATCCAGAAGCTCATTCACGATTTTCCACCATTGAAGACCTGCAAGAGGCGATTTTGGGAGCTAGAGATCATTTCCTTTCATCTTTCTAAATCTTAGGTAGTTTCTTTATGCAATTAGATTATTGTTCTTGTTACTTTGTTGCCACGAGTGGCTAATACTCTTATTTGGTTGACTTTGGCTGAAAACCAATGAATGTTTGTGGGTTTTGAAGGATTTATGTTGATTATCAATTTATTCCATGTTTATGATTCTAGTTTGCAATTCTTATGCTTATTTGATACTTTGAGCATGAGCTTAGTATTTGATTGAGCAATAGTTGATTTATTTCATTGATTTTGCATTGGATCATTGAATTTATCTAGAACAAAGGCTTTATGATGGTAGAAATCATCTCTAGCTTATGAATCATATCTCCTTTATGGATGTGTAAGCATTTGACATCCTCTAGGAATTGTGGATTCCTTCATTCTTAAGGCTAATTGATTTCTTGGGATTAATTGCTTCAATTGACCCTTGATCTTAATTAAGAAGGTGTGTTGTGGGCTTCCCCAACCTCCATACTACCTATGAGGAATCTTGGCATATCATGCTTCATGATTTCTATAACCAATTTGGGATGAAGGATAAGCTTTGTATTAGGTCCTAATGATAAACACACAAATGTTCATTGTGTTGAATTGCCTTAGTTAACCAATTATTCACAATCTTTGAGCATCTCATCAACTTGCTTAATTGCAAGGTTTTTAGTTATTTAAGTATTTTAGTTTTCAAGTAATCAAACAACCCCCCCTTTTATTTTTATTGTAGTTAGTTAGTTTAATTTCACTAGTTCTATTGAATTGCATTGGTGATTGAATACAACCATTTCCCCGAGGATCGATACCCCTTTTTACCATTATATTACGTTTATTTAGCAATCAAGGGTGTAATTTGCTTGGTGGGTTTGACTTTGAGCAAGAGAAGTAACAAGTTCTTGAAGGCTCATTTGATGGTTACCACTTGATTGACCTTGTTGTGGAGGGTGTTGGTAATTTGGAGGGTTATAAGAATTTTGTGGATATGGAGGTCTTTGGGATTGGTATTGTGGATGTTGGGGTCTCATCAAAAGATTTGGTGGATTTTGCTTTGGTGGATAAGGGTTGTTTTGGGTATTCCTCCAATTTGGGTTGAAATTGTTTTGAAATCCCATGGGTCTTGGTTGACTTTGATATCCGCCCATTACATTCACATCTTCCGGTTCACTTCCAAGTGTGGGACACTTATCCGTATAATGACCCGTCATTGCACAAATACCACATACCATCAATTGTTGACCACTTCCCACCACCATTTGACTTAACACATTAGTCAAATCCAAGAGCTTTGATTCCAAATGTTGAGTGTTGCTAACTTCACCAACCACTTGTGTAGAATTTCTCTTCATGTCATTTCGAGTCCCAAAATTCCTTTGATTTTGAGAAATGGTACCAAAAAGTAATCGGATCTCGTGAGGGGTTTTGTTGAAGATGTCACCACCACTTGAAGCATCAATCATCCTCCGATCTTTTTCATTCATACCTTCATAAAATTGTTGAAGAAGTAGTTGTTCGGGTATATTGTGTTGAGGACAACTTATACACAAATTATTGAAGCGCTCCCAAAAATCATGAAATGTTTCATTTTCCCCTTGACGAATCCCCAAAATGTCACTTCGTTGGTTTGATATCCGGGAGTTGGGATAGAATTTGCTATTGAAGGCCTTGAGTAACTCTTCCCATGTGTGAATAGATCTCGGTGGTAAGTTGAATAACCACTCTTTAGCTTTGTCTTCCAAGGTGAGCGGGAATGCGGTTAACTTGAAATCATCCAATGTCACATTGTCGGGCAACATGCTAACACATATCATATGAAAGGACTTTAAATGCTTTTGAGGATCTTCTCTATCCAACCCATGGAACTTGGTAAGTTGATGGATGAAACTTGACTTCAATTCAATCCTCGGCGGTTTACGGGATGAACGATAGCAAGAGGTGTATGAGTAACATCCGTTTCCATCATTTGTCTAAGTGTCAACTCTTGAGGAGGATTGGGTGGATTGGGGTTATTGGGATATTGTTGCAAGTAATTGGGTGGTTGTTGGTAAGGTGGATATGGGTATTGTTGGGGATTGTAGATTGGTGGTGGATAAGGTTGGTAGTTAGGGTATTGGTTGTAAGGAGGTTGTTGTTGTGGGTACATTGGGTTTTGGTACATTGGAGGGGGTTGGTAATTGGGTTGATTTGGGTAATGTACTTGTTGAATTTGAAAAGCATTGTTTTGAGGTTGGTTGTTTTAGTGGAAGTGTTGGTTTTGTAGTTGTGGTGGTGGTTGATAATTGGGTTGGTTTTGAGGAGGGGCTTGATTCCAAGGTGGCATATCAATGAGAGATTCTTGTGGTTGTTGTCTTGGTTGATGGGGTGGGGTATTGGCATCTTGATTGATTGGGTTTGGGTTGGGATTATGAGGTGGAGTGTGATTCATGGCTATGTGGTTTTCAAACGGAATGTATTCAAAGGAATGACCAACAATTGGAGAACTTGGTTCGGTGTCGGTATCAGTTGAAGTATCAACTTGATCTTCTATGTTGATTAGTGGAGAAGAGGAAGAAGCTTGAACTAGTTGTTGTTGCTTTGCTTGTTTGGCTAACTTTTTCAACTTTTTGCTTCTCTTTCAATTTCCGGATTGTAGAGTAGTTCACCGGTTCTTGTAGACCTAGGCATAAACAATCAAATAACAAAAAACCAATTTCCCCGGCAACGGCGCCAAAACTTGATCGGGATGTCAAACCCACCAAGCAAATTAATTGCTAAATAAATGTAATATAATGGTAAAAAGGGGTATCGATCCTCGGGGAAATGGTTGTATTCAATCACCAATGCAATTCAATAGAACTAGTGAAATTAAACTAACTACAATAAAAATAAAAGGGGGGTTGTTTGATTACTTGAAAACTAAAATACTTAAATAACTAAAAACCTTGCAATTAAGCAAGTTGATGAGATGCTCAAAGATTGTGAATAGTTGGTTAACTAAGGCAATTCAACACAATGAACATTTGTGTGTTTATCATTAGTATCTAATACAAAGCTTATCCTTCATCCCAAATTGGTTATAGCAATCATGAAGCATGATATGCCAAGATTCCTCATAGGTAGTATGGAGGTTGGGGAAGCCCACAACACACCTTCTTAATTAAGATCAAGGGTCAATTGAAGCAATTAATCCCAAGAAATCAATTAGCCTTAAGAATGAAGGAATCCACAATTCCTAGAGGATGTCAAATGCTTACACATCCATAAAGGAGATATGATTCATAAGCTAGAGATGATTTCTACCATCATAAAGCCTTTGTTCTAGATAAATTCAATGATCCAATGCAAAATCAATGAAATAAATCAACTATTGCTCAATCAAATACTAAGCTCATGCTCAAAGTATCAAATAAGCATAAGAATTGCAAACTAGAATCATAAACATGGAATAAATTGATAATCAACATAAATACTTCAAAACCCACAAACATTCATTGGTTTTCAGCCAAAGTCAACCAAATAAGAGTATTAGCCACTCGTGGCAACAAAGTAACAAGAACAATAATCTAATTGCATAAAGAAACTACCTAAGATTTGGAAAGATGAAAGGAAATGATCTCTAGCTCCCAAAATCGCCTCTTGCAGGTCTCCAATGGTGGAAAATCGTGAATGAGCTTCTGGATCTGATCCCCAAGGGTTATGGCAAGCCAAATGACCAAAATGCCCAAACTGGGCAGTTGCGCGGGTACCCGCGCGATGAAAATTCCACCCACGCAAATGTTGCTGTAATGCTATTGGTCCACCAAGCCACTCCACCCTTCCACTACCAAAGATTCCTTTGGTCCCCCCTCCTTGTCCATGTAATTTGAAATGCACCAATCATCATTTAGCCACCAAATGGATGCTCCAAGCCCAAAATTAGAAATTTATGATCCATCTTCATAAGCCCAAATAATCCAAGCCAATAACTTTCAAAGCCCAATTCTTCCTCTTTGATTCCGCCAAGCCCAATAATGCCTCGGGATCCCACTAAGCCCGTCTCCAATCAACCCGCAACCGCAACAAGCACCGAAAAACCAACAAAACATCTCATGCAACATAACAAGCACCCGGTACGATCCATACTAAAGAAAAATAAATAAAATAAAATGCATTAATGATAAAAAGATCTAAAAATCTAAAATAAAATAATAAAAATAAGGAAATAAAATAAGCTATCAATGGAGTTACTAGATGAGCGCATAGGGGATTTTCATGCAAAGATTACAGCTAGTCATTTTGGGGCATGAGCTCTCACTGTCTGAGAGTTCAAGGCTTGTGACGCCACAGAGTTCTTCGGGAAGAAGAACCCTATTGCCAGTAGACAATGGATTACGGATATGGATAGTGCTTAACAAACAAGCTTTTTCCCTGAGGGATCGAAGATGAGATTTATAGCCTTCTTTCTGAGGGATAGGGATCGCGATTGGTGCGAGGAGGTTGGTCGTGACTTGGGAGCGGAGGCAGTGGAGGCCATGAATTGGCCTAATTTTGTTACCGGATTTAGATCGGAGTTTGCACCTACTATTAAGGTGAAACAATTGGCAAGGGAGTTATATGATCTTTTCTAGACAGTGGAGACTGTGGCAGAGATCACTTCCATGTTCAGTGAGAGACCTTTATTGGTTCCGCAATATGTGGTGGATGAGGAAATGAAGAAGACGAGGTACCATGACATGCTGAGGGGTGATATCAAGGAGTTTGTTATCATTTTGGGATGCAGGACCCTAGAGGACATGATTGATAGAGACCGGGAGCGGGAGATTGAGTTGGAGTTTCAGATGAAGCACAAGCCTACATAGGTTCAAATAGTTAAGGGTCCAACAAAGAGACCTAAGACTTCTGAATCTCGTCCTTAAGGTCAGCAAAGTCGTGGTCTATCTTGAAAGTATGGGAAGGCATATGAGGGGAGATGTCGTGAGAAGGGTATGAGCTGCTTCAATAGCATATATATTGGGTACTACTGTAACAACCCGAAATTTGTTCATCGCCAAAACCCGTTCTACCCGGAAAGTCGCCATTATCGGATTCGCTCCGATTTCTCTTTGGAATTTATTTGTATAAGTTATATGTTTATTTTACCTAATGAGTGTCTAAAACACTCAGGAACTTATATTATTCGCCCAAAATGATTATTTCGCGAGTTTTTAAAATGTTCCCGTCGGGTGACGGAAACTCAATCGGGTGCGACCAAAAGCCGCGGATAGCGTCGGTATCGGGTAGAATTCCACCGCGTGCAAATTTTGGGAACTATATAAACGAGTTTCAACTTTCATTTGAAGCTTTTTCCTTCTCTCACTACTCTCTCTCTCTCTAACCTCTCTCCAAAATCCAAAGATTAAGTGTCCAAAACTCAATTTTAAGGCTTCAAATCCTTAAGGTACCTCCCTAGCCTTAATCTATAGCATGTTTAGCTTCCAAATTAGACACTTAAACATGAAATTGGGCAAAATGCATGAGTTTACGGCCTAAGAAGGTGCTTAGGCCGTGAACACCCAAGATGGTGGGTTTTGAGCCTTTAAACCCTTCCTTGACTAGTTTGGACCTTGGATATGGCTATGAGACTTTAAAATATGTAATCTAAACATGTAAAACTTGCATTTTGTGATGTTTAGAGGATTTTATGGCCAAGGAATATGCTTGGGCCGTAAACTCATATAATGAGGGTTTTTATGCCCTTAAACCCTTCCAAATCACCCCTATAGCTTAGATATGAATTATAGGACTTTGATTCTTGCATTTGGACACTTGAAACATTAATTTTGGGGGACTTAAATGAGTTTACGGCCAAGGAGAGTTCTTGGGCCGTAAACTCCACTAAACTTGGCATAAATCCCATTCTAAGGTGTTAGAAAGCCATCCAACACCACCAAAAGCCTTGGAATAAATCAAGGGACCAACCAAAAATACTTTGAGGGCCAAAAACACAACATTTATGGGGTTTCTAAGGGTTTATGGCCAAGACATGTTCTTGGGCCGTAAACTCCAAATTTTTTGGTGTTAGAATGCAAACTACACACCCCTAAGGCCCTTAGATGAATTTTAGAAGTCCATTCATGCATGTTCTAGACCTTGAAACACCTTGGAACACCACACACTAGAGTTTACGGCCATGAAGGGGGTTTCATTGGCCGTAAACTCCACAAATCACTCAAAAGTCCCATGCAAACTCATGTTAGGCCTTGGATTAATTCTACCAATCACATGTGATTTGTTCTAGCAACAATAAACACCATTTTCATGGACAAACAAGGGTTTACGGCCATGGAGCTATGATAGGCCGTAAACTCCCTTAAAGGGGGTCAAATTGATGTTTTGAATCATTCCAAGTCCTTAAACCTAGTCTAGAAATCATCCCCTAAGTGTTGGAAGTCCAAAAGGCACCATAAAACACCCATCATGAGTTTACGGCCGTAAAATCATGGGGAAGGGTGTTTTGGCCGTAAACTCCCTTAAGGGGAGTGTTCCTTTGATGTCCCAACTCATTTCCCAAGTCCCTTGTGCCATTCATGTCCCTAAACGCCACCCGGGTCCCACCAAACACTTGTATCAGAGTGTTATCGCGACCTGACGCAATTGTCCCTATCCGACAATCAATCTAAGTCCTAATTAGATACAAATGTGTATCTTTACTTCATAATTAGGAACCTCGTGCGTTTACAAGTCCCGGCTCAACTCTTAGCATCCAAACCGTCTCGCACCTCGTTCGGTGAGTTCATACCCCTACGGCTTTTTCACTGTTTTCAATGTTTTCAGGGGGGAATACAAGCAAACCATAACTGTTTTCCAATCATAACATTGATGTGTTTCAAACAATCTTTGATAAACCTATAAACTCTTTTACTCCTTATGTATTATGCTGAGCATAAGGAATGACTACTCGATTTCAACTAAATGGATTTTAGTTAAGAAACAATCAAACTAATCAAATTATTATGGGAATAATTTGGGGGTCTTTACTGTTCTTTCTATCGTATACTGATATCTATACTAAATTATTAGATAAACTATGTCTGTTCAGTTTATCTCCGTATCATTTGAATATGTTATCCGATGATTTCATGTATGTATATACTTTACTGTACTATGTTTCATAACTTTCTGTATGTCAATATCTTACAAGAACCCTGTGAATAGTTTAGTACTAGCTTGTGAGATAGTCACTACCCTTTATGGATGATCAATAAATCCTCTCCGGAAGTGTAACCAGAGTCTCCTGGAGGGAGAGCACGGAATTTGTGAATAGATCTATTCGGGACTGACAATCCCACACCTTAACTGCTAGCTACAGTTAGGCGGGCACGCCTAGGGTGACAAATTTCAGGATATCGTTCGACGTCTGACAAACGTCAAGGAGGTCACGTTGTCGTATCAGTATGGTTACCCGACTCACAATATGTATTAATACCAGCTTATTCACAGATTGGGTTCAGGATCTTTATTTCGTTCGGGATAGTGATCCCATGGTTTTGTATCTATATTCTATGTCTCTTTCGGGATTGTGATCCCATGGTATTGTTTCTATGTCTCTTTCGGGATAGTGATCCCATGGTATTATCAAACTATTCTATATCTATGTCCTATACGGGATAATGATCCCATGGTTTATTCTTATATCTCTTTCGGGATAGTGATCCCATGGTATTAACTAAACTATTTGGTATCTAGTTCGGGATAGTGATCCCATGGTTTTACGTCTACTATCTGTACGGGATGTCCTTCCCCATGATCTTTAACTATATCTTATACGGGATAGTGATCCCATGGTTTTCTAAATCTATATACGGGATAGTGATCCCATGGTTTCTAAATCTGTGAACTATTCGAGATAGTGATCCCAAGGTTTTCTAAATCTATATCTTATACGGGATAGTGATCCCATGGTTTCTAAATCTATGTCTTATACGGGATAGTGATCCCATGGTTTCTAAAAGTTGTATCTTATTCGGGATAGTGATCCCATGGTTTCAAATCTATATTTACATACATACATTAACTTATCTCATGTTAGTTCGGGATGATAGTCCCATGATCTTGAACCGTACTTTCGAATATCTCAAACTAACTTATATGTCTTTCGGGATAGTGATCCCAAGATTTTCATTATATAGTTTTGTGTGCTAAACTATACTTTGTGATATACCATTGATCTTACAATTAGGAAAATATGGGTTTTCCTGGGGTAAATACAATACATAACCTAATTGGTAACAAACGATAACTTAACCAACTTCACATAAGAAAATATGGGATTTTCTTGGATAACAAATCTTTTCGGAAACTAAAGGAAACCGATACATTTTCACGGAACAAAACCGCTTATGAACTCACCAGCTTTATGCTGATTTTCAAACCGCTTGTATTCTCAGGTCCAAGTTAGACAGGTACCCGGTGATCTCTTTTGGCGAAGACGGAGTGCGTAGAAGACTCGTCTTAAATTTTGTTAACATGATGCATATGTATATTTGTATAACTTTACTTTTGAAACACATGTAAACTTTCATATATATGTAATGTAATGTTTGTTTACTGTGAATACTATGTACATTGGATTTGATACACAATGTGGTAGTCAACCCCGGAGACGTTTCCGCCTCTGGTTTTCGGGGTGTGACAACTACAATCAATATTGAATATGGGGAGCACTAATATGCTTCCACTACATTCAGATGTGCCACAAGAAGGGTGATTGCTCGAGGTTGCCAGGTGGAGCGGTGAGGGTACCCACTCCAGCCACATTGAGGATTACTAATGGTCGTGAGGGAAAGGCAGAGGCTTCGGTATGGAAGAGCAGAGCTTTCTAGTTGATGACCAAGGAAGCCCGAGCAAAACTAGACGTTGTCACTGGTATGTATCCCTTGTATATCTTTTCCTATCTTCGTTATTTATGCTTATGTTTTATCTTCTTGTAATTAGGGATGTTTGTAGTATATGGTGTGATTGCTCATGTTCTTTTTGATTCGGGGGCTACCCAATCTTTTGTATCTCTTGCGCTTAGCAAGAATTTTAGGGCTATGATCGATTGTAAGCATCATTTAGTGAGGGTTAGAACCCTAAATGGGGGAGAACTAGTTATTCATGGTGAAAGCACTCAGTATGGACCAACTATTTGCTCAGATGAAAGAGTTAGGAGGTATCTTCAGCATTAATGCACCAAATTTTTGGCATATGTTATGGATACTCATGTTGTAGAAATGAAGATTGTAGATATTGTCCCTATCATTCGAGACTTCCTAGATGTGTAACATCCGTTTCTATGTAATTCTAGCTTAATTATTAAATTCCTTGTAAAATTAGTCCTTATGCATGGCATACTTGATGAGTATGTTGGGCGTAGGTCATTTAACAGGCACGCGGGCTTCGTCGAGTATGTTGGGCGTACGTAAGGAGTATGCATGGCGTACTCATGCAAATCCCAATCCCAAAAATTTAGGGTTGAGCCCCTATTTAAGGACCTTAAGTCCATTGACGCCTCTCCAAGTTCAGCGTCCATCCTCCCCAACCAGTGCTTCGAAACCCTAATCCTTTATTAGCTTGTGTGAGCCTCTTTTGTGTGTTCTTGGTGGATAGTGAAGGAGTAGAAGTTTTTCTTTGAGGATTATTGTGGCTAGAGCTTGAAGATCCAGGGCCTTCATTACATTTGTAAGCTTGTGGAGGTATAAACCTCACACATTTATTGTTCTATATCTTAGATCTAGTCTAACTTAATATTTGCATGCTTTTGGTCCCATGGTTTTGGTTCTTGTGAGTAAAAGCTACTCCAGAGCTCAAGTTTTTTACTTTATGTTGTTTTTAATGATCTTGTGTCATAAAAATGAAGTCGTTGTTTGTATTTCTCATCATGCAAGAGTTTGAGGGTATTAAAGAGTGTTTTGGACTTAGGGTTTGGTTTTAGGCTCTATTAAGTCATGAAAAAGTTTAAAGTTGTCGACTTTATCAGTTAAGACCTTCCTAAGATTAAGATCTGTGAGTTGGACGTATAGTCTTTAGGTATTAAAAGCTTAAAAGTGGTTTTGGACAATAGAGGATTATGCAAGGCATAACCTATAAGTACGCAAGGCGTAATGGGTTTGCCCCGTAACCTTTTTTTGTGGAAACTCAATATATAAGGCGTAAGGAAGGAGTACGCATGATGTACTCCAATAAATGCTTTTGCACCATTTTTGGGCTGTGGGCAATGTTTGGTTGGGTTTAGACTTGGAAGGGTAGAATGGTAATTTACCCTTAGTAAGAGGATTTGATTTGGACCTTTGATTATGGTTTATTAACCTAATTATTAATTAGGGTTGGTTTTGGATATGTTCAATGTGAGGAGCCATTGTAGCAGCTGTGCGTGAGTGATTAAGATATCTTCAGTTGAGGTGAGTCTCCTCATAGTATTTTCAGGTCGAAGGCACTAATGTTGACCCACTGATTTTTGTTTATAGGATGATAGGTGCATGTGTGACTCTTGCATGTATTGTATGTGTTTGTATGTTTACCGAACATGAACCGATGCCAAGCAGGGCTTGTTAAATGTGTTGGGCTGGTCCCATCGCATGTTAATGACATATTTGTACCAGGTAGGGGCCGTTGTGTGTACGGTATGAGGTATTTCTAAAGAGCTCACTAAGCTTTGTGCTTACAGTTTATGTTTATGTTTTCAGGTACCACTGGTTCGAAGGGGAAGGGTTGGACATGATCGCATAATATCCACTAGCATTCCGCATTTTATGATTTTGATTGTACGCTGATAACTATTTTCTACATTGTCATACTTTACTGGTTTTTAAAATGGATGAGTGAGGGTTTTGGTTGAATTTTGATGTAAAAAATTTTACTTTTTATTTTTGGGGTGTTACAAGATGTATTTCCTGAAGATTTACTGTGAGTGTCTCTAGAGAAGCAAGTTGAGTTCTAGATTGATTTGGCTCCAGGTGTGGCTCTGATAACAAATGTGGCGTATCGCCTAGCACTACCGAAGATTTAGGGATTGTCTACCTAGTTGCAGGAGATGTTAGACAAGGGATTCCTATGGACTAGAAGTTCATCGTGGGGAGCATCGTTCTTGTTTGTGAAGAAAAAGGATGGTTCGCACATGATGTGTATTGATTATAGGGAGTTGGTCAAGTTGATGGTTAAGAATCGTTACCCCTTTTCGAGGATTGATGATATGTATGATCAGATCCAGGGTGTGTCTTGGTTCTCCAAGATTTATTTAAGATCCGGATATCATCAAATGAGGGTCATGGATGAGGATGTGCACAAGACGGCCTTCAGAACTTGTTGTGGGAATTACAAGTTTGTGGTGTTGCCATTCGGGCTCGCCAATGCACAAACAACATTCATGGATCTCATGAACCAAATGTGTAGGCCGATGTTGGACCGATCTGTGATTATATTTATTGATCTTGGTCTATTTTAATACCAAGGAGCAGCATGAGGAACACTTGCGATAGGTTCTGGAAACTTTGAGGAGGGAGAGGCTTTATGCCAAGTTCTACAAGTGCGAATTCTAGTTGTGTGAGGTGCAGTTCTTGGGTCACCTTGTTAACCAAGATTGTATATTGTTCGATTCGACCAAGATCGAGGCAGTGATGCAGTAGGAGATTCTGAGGTCGCCATATGGGATTCAGATTTTTCTTGGGTTAGTAGGTTATTACCAAAGGTTCATCTAGGATTTCTCAATATTGTTTTTCTGTTGACATGATTGGCGAAGAATAATGTTACTTTTTGGTGGAGGCCTGAACACCATGCAAAATTTGAGACCTTGAGGTTGAGATTGTGTGAGGCCTTACTACTGACCCCTCCCGAGGGTGTGGATGATTTTGTGGTTTGTTGTGATGCGTTGATTATGGGATTGGGTGCAGTGCTTATGCAAAGGGGTCACATGATTTTTTAAGCTTCAATATAGTTGAATCCTCATGAGGCAAATCACCCTACTCATGATCTAGAGTTAGGGGTCTTGGTTTTCACCCTCAAGATTTGGTGACATTATATGTATGGGTTCTGGTGTACCATCTACACGGATCACATGAGTTTGAGATATTTGATGGATCAGCCGAATATAAATATGATGCAACGTCAATGGTTCGACATGGTGAAGGATTACGAGTACGATATTTGATATCATCCTATGTGACGAGTACTACTATCTAATACCTATGCTTGAGGATGGTTATTATTTCACCACTGTTAGATTTAATCAGGGAGGCATAGGTTGAGGGATTGAAGGAAGTCAATTAGAAGAAAGAGAAGATCAGGGGTCAGATTCCTTTATTCGTCACACATACTCGGGGTTTGTTGACTCAGTGCGACATGTTTTGGGTTCCTTCTTCTGGTAGGTTAGGTAGACCTTGTTCAAAGAAGCACACAAGTCAAAGTTTTCGATCCACCCAGGTGCCACAAGGATGTTTAGATATTTAAGACTTAGCTATTGGTGGCTGTGTATGAAGAGGGAAATAGCTTGGTATGTAGAGTGGTGCCTGACTTGCCAATAAGTCAAGGCCGAAGATTAGAGACCCCATGGAAAGATTTCATCGTTTCCTATTCCCATGTGGAAATAGGAAGAGATCACTTTGGATTTTATCACAAAGTTTCCAAGAATGACACGGGGGATTGATTCTATCTATGTCATTGTCGAGAGTTTAACCAAGAGTGCCTACTTTATCCCGATTCAGGAGAGTTCATCTGCAAAGAAGCTAGCCGGGATCTACATCAAGTAAGTGGTTTCATGAAACGGAGTGATGGTTTTGGTCATTTCTTACCGTGATGTACGTCTTATGAGGAGTTAGGTACTCAAATACTTTTTGGTACTACATACCACTTGTAGACTAATGGATAGAGTGAACAGACCATTCATACCCTTGGGGATATGTTGGGTGTGTGTATATTAGAATTTGGTGGGAGTTGGGATATTTATCTTTTGTTAGCCGGATTCTCCTACAACAATACTTATCACGCTAACATTGGTATACCTACCTTTACGCTGACATATGGGAGATGTCAGAACTCGATTTATTGAGGTGAAGTCATCCAGTGTGTGATGGGGACCAATGAGGTAGTGCTCAAGACTACGAAGTTGATTCAACAAGTATGTGGTATATTGCGGACCACACAAAGCAAGAAGAAGAGTTATGCCAATCGACATCATTACGACCTCGAGTTTCAGGTGGGGAATCTTGTGCTTATGAAGGTGTCATCTTGGAAGGGTGTCATCCGATTTCGGAAGTGGGGCAGGTTGTGCCCTAGATTTATTGGACCTTTTAGTGTTATCGTCCAGGTGGGCAAGGTTAGATATCAGTTGGATCTACCTACTGAGCTTAGCCAGATCGACAACACATTCCATATCTCTCAACTGTAGAAGTGTTTAGCAATGACTCCATAGTTGTTCCTTTGGATGAAATCTAGATCGACGAGCAACGAAATTATGTGGAGAGACCTATCGCGATTGTTGCCAGGAAGACGAAGATCTTGGGCAACAAGGATGTGGGTTTGGTGAAGGTGCAATGACAACAACGGAAGGGTTCAAAATGGAATTCGGAACCCGAACATGAGATGAGGGAGCATTATCCTAAACTCAAGAATTAAATCTGATTCAAGTGGGGGAGAGTTGTAACACCCATTTCCTGGTACAGTTCTTTTGAATTCAATTTCATTATTTAAGTTTTGGGATTTCAACTAGGCCACGAAATGGTAGCATGGCTCAGAAAATGCACATCCGCGAACCACCACAACGTGGCAAGGCCTTGGCCACGATGTTGTAGTGGATAGGGTTAAAAAACCTAGATTTTGGGATTAAAGCTCTATTTAAAGGCACAAACTCCTATGGCTATCTCATTTGACAGTCTAGATTCTCTAAAAACGATCCCCACCCAAACCTAGCCTCTTTATGTGTGTTTTTAGAGTGTAGATTCATTTTTGCAAAGCT
>NC_136425.1:28340000-28740000 GCF_052625555.1 Lactuca saligna | reverse complement strand
ATGAATTGTTGAAAATTAATGTTGAAATATCGAAATTCTTTATCGATGTTTGTAATAGAGAAACTAATGATGAATTTTAGAATATTGATGTTTAGTACAATATTCTAGTCATTCTGATTTTATATATCATAATATTCAAGTCATTTTGATTTGTGTAGTAAAATATTTTAGGAATTATGTTTTATATACTAGCTTCTAGTATAATATTCTAGCCTTTCTGATTTAGTATATTATAGTTAGTATCCTGTTCATTCCCAATTTAATGCTGAAAATCAATTGTCGATGAGTTGTTGATAAACGATCCTTGTTGATAACCCTTATGTAATAGCAAAATTGATGATAAATTGATGAAAACCAACACTTCTTGATAATCCTTTAGTAATAGCAAAATTATGTGATGATGAATTGTTGGAAACCGATTTTGTGATATGAAATATAGATAACAGATGTTTGTAATGGAGAAATTGATGATGAATTTTTGAAACCAGTTATCACTATAATTATTCTAAATATTCTAATGGTATATATTTGTTTTAAATTAATTGTTCCAAATATTCCAAGAAATTGTTAATTCCTTTGTTCTGTTGTTATTTAGCACTCGCAGACTGAATGTGAGTATCTAGTTAAACTTGCTAAACCTCATATGGATAAATCATTTTTTAACTGATAATATCAGTATGTAATCTAAAACTTATTATCACATTACAAGGTTCAAGTTACATATTGCTTATATTGGTTAAGAAATGAAAGTATGTTGCTATAATGAGCAAGAAAGTAAAGTACATTGTTTGTAGTAGTAGAAACATTAAACTATGTTGCTATTTTCCATAATTCTAGATATTATGATATGACATTCTTATGGTTCATAATTAATATTCTACTATTTTGATATGATATATTGTATGTTACTTCATAACTTATTATTTAATTGGGTATTATGATTTCATTTAATAAGTTATACTTATAATTCTAGTGTCTTATTGTTTTTCAGGAACATGAAGAATTGTTTGAAAAGGTCTTCAAGAAAGTTTTTGTAGAAAGAGAGAATATGGAAGAAATTGTTTCTAATTGTGGAATCGGCAAAGAAGTTCAATGATTTATTTTCAGGTACTATTTTTTGAAGTACCAATAAGCTAGAAAACGAAAAAGTGCAGGTTGGAGTTAAAGAAACTCAAAAACAATGGACATAGGAAAGGGTTGAAACCGAAGATAGTGAAATGGAGGAGAATGATCAAAGTTCATAAAATTAACATATATGGGTATATTCGTGAAATTAAATGGGAAACTCACTTTTTAGCATAATTTCTTTTTTGTGAAATTCTAATTAGATGTCGAAAGGATAAAAACATAGTATAATTAGATGTATACATTGATATGTGCATATTTAGCCTTGTATTTAATATTGATTTTTATCATTTATTAGTTATTTATTTGCATATTATGGACAAAAGATACTTAAAAGTGTTTGAATTGTATTTTCAATCCAAAAGGAATGCTCGGAAGAAAAAAGAAGCAAGAGTCTGGCATCGACTCGATGAGTCGCTACGAAGATTCACGAAGCTGAAGAATTCTTAACTTGCCGTACACGGGGATTAAGTGATGGACTCGACGAGTCGGTCAAGGACTCGGCGAGTCGGTCATGGACTCGGCGAGTCGGGTTGAATTTATAAATACGGCTTTTCAGATCAATACAAGAAAATCGAGAGAATCCTTGGGGAGAAAAGCTGCGAATTAAAGTCAGAGAAAACCTAGAGAGCGAAGATCCAACCCTAAATCCGATTCTGAAGGAGATTAGAGGCAGTTTTCATTATTCTTAATTCAATCTATTGTTTTTCATCATGTATAGACATATAGATTTCGTTTTTATGCTTTCAATTGCCTCAATCATGAGCTAAAACATTTTAAATTCTGTTTCGGGAGACAATGTTGAGACTATGGTTTGATTTATCGTAGGATTAATTAAATATTGGTGATTTTGTTAATTTAAGCTTGTTAAAGAACCTTATGTGTGAATGATAACTATTTTTCTGTTAATAGGAAGATAATTAAGTTGCATGAACATCTCTTAATTGTTTACCTCATATAATTTATGTGAACACTTTACTATATGACTAGGATTAGCGAATGTGAAACTACAATTAATAAGAAAATAGGTAAATTTACGTCTGAGCTTGTGTGATGAACCATCAACAAGAGGTTAACTAAAGGCCAAATTAGTTAACCATTACAAGTCTTAATTAACCCGAATATATAACCTAGGGAATTAAAGTAATTTAGACAACTGGCCACTGTTTGAGTTAGTTTGTTTTCTAAGGATTAATGTAGCAAATGTGAACCTAATCACCTGAATCGGTAGCCAATAGAAGAATTAATCCATTGCACTATTACCATAAAATCAACCATAGGATCAATTGAGTTGAACCTAAACAAAAGTCTCCTTCATTATTGAATTTAGTCGAATCTTTGCTTATCTAGTTTTTAGTTAATTAGTTGAAGTATTGGTTAGTAAGTTTATAGTCTTGTAAAACTAGAGAAAAGCCTCTATTTTATTATTTGTTAATTGCTATTAGATAATTTTAGTAATTAGTTTAAATTGTCGTTCCCTGAGTTCGATACCCTGCTTACTAGAACTATACCACCAATAGACAGGTCCACAGCCTTTTGTGTGATTAATTTAAATTTTATAAGTAGGATTAAAACTAGTTCGTTTTACACACATCACACATCATTGTTCAATTATTATAGTATGAACATATGAAAATATATATAGAGAACATTGTGCAAACTATTCCTTGAATATGTTGTTTGTTGTTCAAGATTTCCTTGTATCATGACCTTACACACCACATATTTTGCACGATCTTGATTTCTATTGACCTTAAATGGTAGTCTTCTCCAAGATAATCTTTAACCATCTTTCGGTTCCACAACCTTTATTCCTCATTGCATGTGGATTTTCTTCATTGTTATGAATAACTACTATATAATAACACCATATAATGAAATATGAGTGATGGTATCTACTAATTATAATGAGAATAATATGCATGTATAGATAACATTACCTTCAATTCCCGAATGTTCATATGTGTTGTGATTAATCCTTAAATCATACATATATACTATCATAAGCGATGTTGCTATATGTATGTTGAATATTCTATAAGGATAATACTTAATGTTTCATTTCCATATTGAACTAGTGATTTCCTTAATTATGATGAATCTCTGATAGATAATAACACAATGTAATGACATATTAGTAATGATAGACAATTAATATAATCAGAAGAATTTAATTACAAAATAAGATTTAAACAAAACCATGTCATTGTATTAAATAGTTGGTTTCTATAAAAAATCAAATAAAAGAAAAATAAAAAAACATTAAACACAATAATGATGCCAATTATTATAATTTATATGTTATCTGTTAATAGAATATTTTGATAGAATAACATATGATATTCTAATTTATATGTACAGTATTATAGTAAAACAAAGTCTAATTAAATTTAGGAGATTTTGTTGTAAATGTACAATTAACTGAGATTATTTAAGATTATAATGTAATATGTAATATTATGATATTATTACGTAATATTTTCAACTTACAACTTATAGTGTTAAGCCAAAAAAATATAGAATTTTTTATGATGCTAATAAGTAATATTCTGAAAGAATGTTATATGATATTATATTATGCTATAAGATGTAATATTCACCATTCCCTTAACCGTGAAGAAAACCAAAATAACAAACAATTTAAACCAACGAAAAACATATATGTTCGTAGAATCAAATGAACACTTTTTTAGAATAAAAATCAAATTCGTCTCTGAAAAATAGAAATGTATTCTATAAACCTGATAGATTAAAAACCACATATTAAGTTTGTAACATATAAGATCTACAAAAAATTTCCAATCTCAACTTATGATATTGAAAACTTTTAGTTTAAAATATTCAAGTTCCTTTCTAGTTGGGCTTCAATAACTAAAATAACATGCAACCTAAAACATAAGAAAATAATGTTATAGTTTATGTCATGAAATATTAGTAATATCTTTCATGGTTCATATTAGTCTAAAATTAAAGTATATATGTATAATAGTATATTAGAATAATATTCTATTCTTTTTATGACGATAATTAGATGTATAATATTCTAATATACAAATATTATGGGTTGTTTGTAATATCTTTCATGGTTCATATTAGTCTAAAATTAAAGTATATATGTATAATAGTATATTAGAATAATATTCTTTTCTTTTTATGACGATAATTAGATGTATAATATTCTAATATACAAATATTATGGGTTGTTTGTAGGATGTTGGTAATTTAATAGAATAATTTTCTTGTTTTTTGTTAAATAAGTTGATTTATTATTTGAAAATAATATGTACACGTATAATATTCTAATAAAATAAAACCCAATTAAATTTAGACGTTTTAATACTCAATGAACTTATATTATTTAAGATTCTAATATTACATGTAATATTATGATATTGTTATGTAATATTCTAAATAGACAATTTTTATAAAGTTAAATGGATATCTAGAATTATTTACAATAAATCAAAATAATTTATAGAAACAACTTTTTTGATGTTAATGCGTAGTATTAAAGTGTAATATTCTAACATAAGGTGTTATATTCTAATCCAGACCACCCTTCCCTTCAACTATATAGGAAACTAAAATAACAAAATTTTAAAATAATACGAACAACATAAGTTTAAATAATGAAATGAGTGATTATAGGATAAATATATATTTTTTCTCTAAAAGTTGAAATGTATTCTAAAAATCTAATAGTTTAAAACCACATTTCAAGCTTGTACCATAAAAAATCTATTAGGTTGTTACAAGGTGTAATATTCTAATAAAATGTATAATATTCTAGTTCGGTCACTCTTCCCTTCAACTATGTAGGAAACCAAAACAACAAACTTTTCAAACCGATGAGAAGCACATAAGTTTATAGAATTAAACGAATATCTTTAGGATAAATACCCAATTCGTTGTTAAATGTTTAAAATGTATTCTAGAGACCTGGTAGTGTGAAAACAACATTTCATGTTTGTACCATAAAATCTCTCAAAATTTATTTTGTTAGATAAATGGAGGAATGATGAACTTCAAAAGGGTCTTACAAAATTATAGTCATATAACATTATACCAAAAGCCTTAAAAACCCATTATGTGCTTGTAAGATCTATTAAATATTCATTCATCTTAGCACTTTTTAAAAACTTCAAATTTGAAATATTCATGTAGGGATTCATTAGCTAAAATTACCTGCAACAAAAAATGAAAGAATTATTAGAATGAAGTACGATTTATACAAATATTTCAGACCGGAGTCAACATGCTATAGTCATGTAATTAATGATACAACATAATAATGTAGTATGTAATGTAAGTCATCATAAAACACATAATGCAAACATTTCTAACAAAAATACTCTAAATCTAATGATCATTTCTTGAGTACAAGTAGTTACTACACATCAATAAGAGCGGTTAATATTTTTCAAAGAGACATCTCCAACTTTTTGTGTTCAAAGAAACTTTTTTTTGACACAATTATAGTAAGGATCATATTCTAGAAACATATATAAGTGAAGCCAATATTTTCTTTAGTACAACCTTTTTTTTGACACAATTAAAAGTGCTTAAAGTCAAACCTTAACAAATTGTAAAAATCATAAATCTGATAAATAGAAATCGAATCTTGAATGTGCTCAAAATAGATCTAAAATAGCTAAACAAATGTGATTTTATGAAGAATTGTTGAAATTGAAGATCAACGAAGAAAAACTAACCCTTATGTTGAAAATGGATGATTATAGTGCGAAAAATCAATTAGATTTTCATGGTGATATATGTGATTTGATGAATTATATTGTTGAAAATAACTTCTATCTGATGATCACTTTCAGATGTCGATAGATGAAAATCAACCCCGATCAATCCGATTATCAATTGTAGATGTAGAAGAATGAAGAAGATAAAATTGAAAAACACAAAAATCATGAATTTAGAAGCTATGATTTAGATATGATACGATCATTCTTCGATCAATCAATCTAAAAAATCAAAGGATGATATGGTTGAAATAAGTGGAGATTTAAGGAGATTGAAGATCGATTACATGAGAGGATTAATGAATGTTGATCACATAGGAGCGTTAATCTTGGTAGAAGAATCGAAGTAGATGAAGATGTTCTTGAACATGACGTGAATATGACGCGAATTGTGTATGAGATTTGGTGGTGATGTTATATTTAACTTAATGACTAATCTGCACCTAATTAACTAATTAATTAGATTAATTAGGGTTAATTCGTTTTTTTATAAGCCACAATATTAAATTTGAGGAAAAGCTAAGATTTGGTTTTTATGCCTCATAAAATATAGTTGGTTTCAAATGAACATTTATACACACACGCGCGCGCGCACACACACACACACACACACATATATATATATATATATATATATATATATATATATATATATATATATATATATATATATATATATAATACCTTTTGATATATTAAATACGCAAAATAATGAAACGTAGAAAATAAGCTTTACTTATTTTGAAAAAAAAAAGTGTATTTTCCTAATGATTATTACATGTGTGAGAATTATTTAAAGATAATTCAAATATTATTTTTATTAAATTCCCACCCTCCTCCTTTGACTATTATTGAGCTTTTCTTACATCCGTTGAAGACAATTTCAATATTTTTATTAGTAGCATAAATTATGATCGTAAATGAATAAATATAAGAAATGACGTTTTTATATTCGTCTATTTAAATTAACCGAATAAAATTTATTGTTTATGTTCGTTTGTTGAAAAAGTTATCTTGTTCACATAGTTCGTTTACCGAATAATTTTTTTTGTTTATGTTCGTTTGTTGTAAAAGTTATCTTCTTCACATCGTTTGTTTACATTCGTTAAGATGTTAAATGAACGTAAACTATTATAAAAATGATGATCACCAGTAAAACTAAACGAACATAAATAAAAATAAACAAACGGACATGAGCATAAACATCAAATTAAGAACATAAAAATGTGATCGTTAAAATTTGGGCTATGTCTTATAAATGACATTTTTTTTTGATAATTTACAAATAAAAGTTACTAAAATAAACATTCAAATTAAGAACATAAAAATGTGATCGTTAAAATTTGTGCTATGTCTTATAAATGACATTTTTTTTGATAATTTACAAATAAAAGTTACAAAAAAAACATAAAGTACCATTTAGTACAGAATACGTCCGGTCAATTTAACAGTAACTTCTAAAGAGGGAGGTGGGGGGGGGGGGGGGATTGGCGATATGTAAACTTAGTGTCATAATCGGAAAAAAAAAATGAAAACTTAATGTTTTTTGTAGAAAAAATTCAATTTTGATATGTCAGTATGTTATGTCAGCATGCCACATTATCAAAATTGACACATTATCATGTTACGTCAATATGTAACCGAGTTGATCGGTCAAGTTGTCAGAATTGTAACAAATTGAAAAATCCAGTATCAAATTTGAGATAAAAAAAAACACAATGTCAAATTAGAATTTTAGTATAAATCGAGTGTCTTTTGTGTTATTTACGTTTTTATTAAATACAAAATATGTTTTATATATATATATATATATATATATATATATATATATATATATATATATATATATATATATATATATATATAAACTTAAATTATATTAATTTAATCGGGCAAGAACCAAATCCTCAAAAGAACGACAGAATATTTCAAGTTTTGTATTATAATGTTAACACTTTGTTGGTGGCAATACTAGCACTTTTTGTTAGTTTGCTTTTCTAAGGTTAAAAATCCGATGGTGGTTTTATTTTGACTTATTTGATTATTATGTTATTGTAATATTATGGATGTCGTGAGTTTTTTTAATAAAATGAAAAATCTAAAAAAAAAAATTTATTATTTTTGAAATTTTAATTACCTAAAAAATAATAATAAATTACTGTTTTTTTTTTTAAAAAAAAAAAAATACATGAAATAGTGTAATAGAATATTACACTGTAAATATTATAGTATGATAGAATGTTAGAATATTATATTAGAATTTTCAGATATGTAGAATATTCTATTTATTCTATTAGAATATGTTAAAAAAAATATTTTTTTAGTATTTTTTTAATTTTTAATTTTTATTTGGAAAATATAAATTCCGAAAATAATATTTGAAAAAAAAATTCGAAAACTTTCAATTATTTTGCATTTTAAAAATGGTTTTTGATTTATCTACGAAATAAATGGCTAGGATTGCGTTTCACGGTCTCACAAAATTAGACCGTATCACATGAACCTAACCCTATATATATATATATATATATATATATATATATATATATATATATATATATATATATATATATATATATATATATATATATATATATATATATATATATATATATATATATAGAGAGAGAGAGAGAGAGAGGAAATATCAATTGAGAACTCATATTTTCCCGAGAACCCAATAACTAAAAATGGACCGTCAGATTAAAAAAATTAAAGGCTAAGATCTTTTATGGCACTTTTGTAAATAAATAGGAAAAAAAAACATAGAAGACTGTCTTAATAAAATAACATAAAGGGCATTTTAGGGATTTTTATAAATTAGCCCCCAAATAAACATATCAAAGTTTCTTTCTATCGGTCGTTCCCTTCTCCTGATTCTTTACTGGCTCCACCCACCTCCTCCCTAACTCCATCGAGCACCTCCCTCCACCCTCCACCTCCAATGCCCACCACTCCCATCAATCCTCCCTTAATTGAACACATCTACCTCCGTCAATGATCAACAACGAATACCAATCAACAATTCTTAATCCGCTTATGTTGCCTATGGTTGGAAGATCAAGCTCGAGAACTCTAAGATTATTAGGGTTTTCGCTGATCTTTCACGTAGTTATACGGATCTCATCTTGAAACCTTCTTACAAATCTTTGTTTGACTCAGATACAAAATCAACAGACGAAGTGATGCTCCGTTAGTTCAACAAGGAGGTGAAAGAGTGGATTAATGTAAATCGTTCGATGGTGGATCGACGAATTACGTGTCGTCATGTCATACTGAAAATGATCTCTAGAAAAGCCGGACGATGGAGTCGTTGCCGCCTCCATCAGATGGCTCCGTCAGATTGCATTATGTGCTATTTGGTTCATACATTTACGATAAAGGATAATGGAACATGATACGTACTCAAAATATCATATAATCGATCAATTTCTAGTGTTTAATGTTCAGTCTATTTGTGATGGATTTCTCTTCTTCATATGCCATTTTATTCATACATGACAGAGGATAATAGTGTTTGAAATCTTATATAATCAACCAAATTATACTGTTTTGGTTTATGTTGTTGGTTTGAACTTTGAATAATATCTTCACTTCCACCACGTCTCCTAATCTTGAATTTGTTAATGAGCAGGAGGATGTAAACTTCTTGTTGAATCTCATAGGTGGATCCTTGGTAGGTGCAACAACCTATAAGTATGGTAGCATCCTAGTGCCACAGATCAAACACCCAAGCATCACTCAAACTTTCATTATATCAGATTATTAAAGCATGTGATGTGACTATCAATGACTAGCTTAAAAGCTGCATAAGGAAAAGAAGTTGCTTCTTCTGTAACTTCCATTGCAAATGAAAAACTAAAGCTGATAAATAGGTTGTTGTTGGTAAAAAGAAGACAAATATCTCATATCAATTGCTTTTATGATAAAGTTAAGTGGCAAATCAATCATCCAATCTATACCATACATTATGTTTTATGTAATTAGCAATCCTTTTTTTTTTTAATATATGTATTATTATTATCTATAATAGGGGGAAGAAGAAATAGCTACTGTGAATAAGTCGGATGACGATTCAGTTGTAAATGTTGGATACGATGGATATGATGCCTTTGATTTCATGTGATGCATATGCATATGTTTTGATTGGTTTCTACATCAGTTTCTCCTTTTGGATGCTTTACTTATTATTTTTTTTATCAGGTGAAGACAAAATTATAAATTCTGATTCCTTTTTTAGTTTTTTCTCCGGTTAACGACATTCACTTATTATTCTTTGTGTATGTACTCCATTCAACATTTTATTGTTGTTATTATGAGGATAAGAGAACCCAAAACTACAACACTAATCTTTGCTTATGGGAAAATGGTAAGTTTTAATTCTAAATTTATATTTTATTATTAAACAAATATCCTTGTATTCAAAGAATATTGTTATTTCCCTTTTAGCTTTGTACATGAGCCAAGAGTGAACAACAATCAAAGTTAGTTGCACGAAAGGTACATGAATATTTTTATTATAATCTTTTTATTTAAAAAAATGCAGAATCTTTACAAACATTCTAATATCTAAATTATTTTTTGGACATAAACCAATTATATAGTGCACTAATAGTCACCATATGCTTCTTTAGTGTTCTATTTTGGAATATGTGTTTTGGAATTCAGCAAATCTCATATCAATATAGCAAATAAATCACATGTAATTCACATATGGATCACATGTAAATAACATGTAATTCACATATGAATTACATGTGATTCACATATAATTCACATATGAATTACATGTGATTCACATATGAATCACATATGATTAAAATGTAAATCACAAGTGATTCATATATGAATCACATGTAAATCACAAGTTAATCACATATGAATCACACGTAATTCACATGTAAATAACAAGTGAATCACGTTTATATGCATATATACATTTTGTGTGAGTGTTCTTCGTTATTTTTTTTTTTAATTTTTTTTGTGAATTTTACATTTGAATCTTAAAAGATATAATCACATGTGAATATCACATTAGGAATCTTACATGATATAAGCACATGTGAATCTTACATGATATGTACACATGTACTTTTATGAGTGTTCTTGCATTAATCATTTTTAAAAAAAAAAAATCTTTTTGCAGATTTAGAAGAATTTGTGGAAAATATTGAATAAGTGAAAAGTGATCATTTGAAGAAAATATGAAAGTGTTGACACGAAGACAAGAAAACGATTGAAATTTTGTAGCGTTTTTTGTTTTTTAAATTTTATTTTGTATCGAATAATATATTTATTAGTAATCAAAATGAAGATTTTTTTTATATGATTTACTTAAGAATATAATAGTATAAAAATATGCATGTATGCACCTGAAAAAATATGCATATATACACTTAAAACGTTGATTTTTTGGTTAAAAAATTATAGTTTTTTTAATATTTTTGTTTTTTTTTTAATTTTCTGATTTTTAAAAATTTACTGTTTTTAAAAAATGTAGTTTTAAAAAATTCAATTTTTTTGTTATAAATTCTTGTTAAATTTTTTTTTAAAAATCTGCATTTTTTTAAAAAATCAAAAATTATTTTTTTGAAAAAAATCCAACAATTTGATTAATTATGTTAATTTTTAGACTTTTTTTTATTAATATTTTGATATTTTCAATAACACAAACAATTAAACATTAGATAGACATGGTAAGATGATCATGCCATTAATAAGTTAATTTTGATGTAACGTACTATATTTAGTTTTCGGAAAACTATGAGCTATCAATGGATCTCACCCATATATATATATATATATATATATATATATATATACACACATTACTTTTCTATAGATCATCAACATTATTAAATTATCGATTAAAGCACAAGAAGATTGTAACTGACAATACAAACAAACAAACCTAGATTGAGAAAGACATCTTGTTTACCCAAAGCATATCTCTACTCTGATAAATTGAAATTTTTTTTACCACATGTTACACTCTTATCGATTTCGTCATGTGTAATTTTGTGGTTATTTTCAATTAAATATTTATGCATCGTATTTTGTGGTTGTTTTCATTTTTATTAAATTTCATATAATAATTAATTAAATATATTAATTGCAATAAATGTAACAATAAATGCATATCAATTTCGTTAATTGACTATCTATCTAATTTCAAATTTTCTAAATTAAAACCCTATTAGTTTCCTTTGTTTATTTATCTAAATTATTTGTTTAAATTTAAAAGAGAAAAACACTTTAATTTTAATAATTCAATATTTTTCTGACTTTTCTTATAAATTAAAACTTCTCATATGTTTATAATTTCATATATATATATATATATATATATATATATATATATATATATATATATATATATATATATATATATATATATATTAAATTAGCTCATGTAATATATAGGTCTTACACCTAGTGTTCGAATGTATAAATTTGCACCAAAAGCAGGGATCGCGAATGACTTGTATGAGCACAAATAATGACTTATTTATTTTTGTTCGTTTAAGTTAATCGGATGAACGAACGAGCACAAACATATAAATGAACATATTTTCTTGTTAATACTCATTCGTATAAAAATTAATTCTATTGTTTTCATTCATTTATGTTAATTTAGATACTATATGAAATATTCAATGCTACTTTTGATGTATTTCACAAATCTAAAAGTTTTAAAACTAGAAGTATTTATATAAATTTCACTTTCATTGGTTGTATAGTATATATAATATGATTTAATAGTTGAACATAAACAAAAAACATAAAGAACTTTCACAAATGTAGATGAACGAACAAGCCTATTGGTCAAAGCGTGTAGACAAGGATGTATTGGGGACCAATGTCTATAGAAACGTGTATAATGGTGTGTGGATGAACATTGATCGGTTATGTCTCAATTAAGTTTGAGAGGCTTGAACTTTAATGACACTCATGGGCACCCATATTCATAATATTTTATAATGATGACATTCTAGACAAGCATCACTAGCTTATTCATCATAGAAAGTGTATTGTGTGGAACCATGCATGAGCCCGAACTTGCATCTATTGTAAGTTGTAAGTGTTGGGTTTTGAGCACTATAACACTCCTATGGTGCACATGCAACCCTAAATGCTTTGCATCTATGTTTTCTCTAATTATACATGCATTTTGTTTTTTCCAAAGCATTCACGCTAGCTAGCATACAATTGAAGCTATATAATAAAACTTAGTTTGGATGCATACATCTTGAATAGGGTAGAGTTCTTGACCTTTGAAAGCTTAAAAACCTCAAGTGTGATGCCTCTATTGGTTCAAAAACACCATATGCAATAGGAGGCTTGAGAGAATAGGTTAGCAAGCTCAAAATCATGTATCACTCTCTTAGAATGATGGGGCAACCGATTTTGGCTCTAGGGGGCTCTGTTTATAGTGTTGCGCCTGCTAGGGTTACACTTTGTAAACCCTAATAACCTATTACTTTCCATATTCTCATGCTCCATCGGTTTAACCTCCATGGACTATCCATGGATTAGTTTAGCCCACCTACATGATCATGGATCATTAGCCCACACTACAAGAATGATTGATTTACATAATCAATCCCTATATTTAATTAGTCTCTTTTGACCACAAAATTAATTCAAAATTAATTCTTGATTAATACTAATTAACTAATATGATTTCATATTAATATATTATACTTGTAATATATTAATAAACCATAAATAACCTTATTCTCAAAAGTCCATCCTATCAAGTTGCACTGGTGAAGGCAACCCAAAAAGAACCATGCTACAATCGGGTCAAGTACATCCCAGTTATAGTTATGGGCTTAGACACTAAATGTAAGTCCCCAATTTGCCTGTGTATCAATCAAATCCGTTTGATGGTGCGGAATCCCAATCAAACGGATGATGTCAGATCAAATAGAAGTGAAGGAGAAGAAGAATAATATGAATCTCTGTATGAATCGATTAGAATTAAGATCCGAATACAAAAGATTCACACACAAAATGCTCTCTAGTTTTCTCTCTTCTCCCGTTCATCAATCTATTCCTCACACCCTAATACCTATATTTATACTAAGGGAACATGGGCCGGAAACAAATGGGTCGTAAATGAGTTTACGGTCGTACGGTGTTTACGACCGTAAACTCAACCGTAAACATGGCCATAAACTCATAAATATTATAGAAAAATATAATTGCACAGAAAAGTAAAGTATAAACCATATTTTGATCCAACAATCTCCCCCTTGGTTTATAGCTTTCTTTTCTTAATGACCCAACAAGCTCCCCCTAAAAAGTAGCTGGATCTTCTTGTCAATCTTCAATTGGAGATTGGCTGCAACGTTTATCTTCGATGACTTCACAGCTTCAAGATGAACTTGATGAATCTTCAATGAATGACTTCATCTTGAGCAGTTGGGATTTTCTTCAGAATTTGACATTAAACGCACATTGGGTGAGGAGGCTTCTTGTACTGATTCTTGAAAGATGGCGCTTTCAGCTTGAGAATCTTCAGAGAGAACATCAGAGAGAACAAATCTTCTGGATCACTTCAGCAGGTTCAAGATAGCAGAAGATTGATTGAGGAGGCTTCAATGCAATACGTCACATAATCTTCAATTTTAGCTTCACCTTGCTTCTGGGGTTGAAAGATTGAATTTGAAAGAATAATCTTCATTTCTTGCTCCTTCGAATGAGAATTCTTCGATGCTCACGGACGAAGCTTTTGGCTCATAAATCTTCAACACAAACTCCATGAGTTTCATCTTCACCTGAAATCACTTTTCAAGACAAAACAAAACTAAAAGAAAACTTAGAACAAAAGTAAAATAGAAATAACACTATTTTTTTTTGAATTTTGAATTTTGATTTTTTTTGATTTTTTTATTTTTAGTTCTCCCCCTTATATTTAAATTAGAAGAACACTATGAAAAAACTTAACAAAAACAAAAATAATAGCTAACTTTAAGAGTGATTTGGGATCAAAGTTGTTGGAAAACCTTATTCCACTTGTCGGTACCCTTATCTTCACACCTTCATCTGATCGATCGCCAGTATTGTGGTCCACTTAAACACGAAAAATTTGTGACAGTTTTGGACAGTTTACCAATGAAATGACATATGCATATACCTAATTGTAATTTTATCATCATGATTGGCCCTAATTCTTAAATAAATTTTTCTGAAGACCATTTAACTGACTACAACCAGGGATATTGTTGTCCACCTAAATCGAGCAGCGAGATCTACAGACAATCTGTATGAGTTCAATTTTAAGTGTACTGGAACATGTTTCCCACTTCCAGATATGCCCCAGCCATCAAGAACTTCCAGAGTACTCCTTACATCGGGTGAGCAGACAACCATTCAGAGAGAAGATAGATTTAGAATTCTATTACTTATTACTTCAGAGGGGTTGAGAAGAAGAAGGTTGCATATGCTGTGTACTAGGTCGGATTAGAGGTCACGCAAAGGAGACAACATATGGCTAACAGATGAGAGGAATTTCATATATATAGCCTGCAGAGAAATAGAGTTGAATATATTGTGTACCAGGTCGGATTGGAAGTCACGCAAAGGAGACAACATATGACTAATAGACGGAAAGAAAGAAAATGATATTCTACAGACCTAATTTATTGGAATTTACCAGTCACCCCATCCAACCGGAATTAAGGACAGAATCCACACATCGAGGAAATGTGAATCGACAGTTCTAGATACGGGTTATTTAATGTGACCGGTAGATTCCCATGTATATCTCCCTGCTCAACCTATCCGAGCATCGTGAAATCAGGTTAAACGGATCTAACTAGGTCAAAGTTTGTCAAGTCCTTAAATTCATTAGGTTCAACTTTCCTAGTCAAGTCCATTTAAAATCTTTTGTGCCTACCAACGCATCGAACACAGAGCGTAGACAATTCAACTTAGGTACGTTACGCCGATTCAGATTTCCCGTTATCACTTGCTTATTTCATTTCCCAAAACATCTCCCTCAAGCACTTTTCATATCCAACATTTTTTTTAATTCTCTGATTTTCTAATGTTTTTGGATTTTTTTTTTAAACTTTTCTAATTTTGTTTTGTTTTTATTTCTCCCCCTAAATTTGTGCATAGGAGAGAAACGAAAGTAAATGCGTAAATTTAAACTATGCTAAAACAAGAATTAGTCTTTAAAGTAAATCAGCTTAAGAAAAACTCAGTAGTATAGAGAAGAAAATGCAAACCGTAATTCACTGATTGAATCTGCATTCATAAGGTCTGAGAACAGCAAGCATAATCTCATAACAGATCCGAAAATTCTTCATATCATTAAGCACTAACCCCATGAGTGATCCTTTCCTTTCTTCCCTTCCCGCAAAGGACACATACTCTCAAATAATGTTCTGAGTTTTATACAGTTGAGAGATGTCCCCAATCATATGCCAAGAGCAGCTACTACCAACAAACCGAAGTCTTATGATATGCCTCCATAGCTACTCCGACACAAAGCGGGATCAGTTGGTCTTTGGAATCCAGTCCATTTTGAAACTGGGTCGAACTTTGTCATCCTTGCATGATACTCTCTCCTATGACATGTCCTGCTTATCACAAACAAAAGATGTAGAAATATTAGAAGCATTAGGAGATTTGGGAGTTTTCACCTTTGCTACCCATCTATATTCGGGTTTAACCCATTTCTTGTTCGATCCAATGGGTGCCTCGGCACTTGCTTTGGAACTTGAAGCCGTCTGCCTAGATGACTTTGACCTAACCAGTCTTGGTTTCACAGGAGCATCTCTTGAACTAGACTTCTGGGCCAACATTCCCTTCTTGTTCTTCGGAGTTGGATGCTTGGCCTTGTGCGCATTCCAGTCATCATGGTCTGAAAGTGATCTTGAGGGGTTTCTTTTTGAGTATCTCCCTCTTGGTGCGTTCCGCCAGCCTTGTGCATAGTAAGGAACGTATGCGCGATTTGGACAGCTTTTAGCAATGTGTCCAGGTGTTCCACAGTGAAAACAAGTCCTTTTCTTCACTGGGAAATTGTTTCTTCTTGTCCCTGGTGGCGTATCCTTACCTTGTCTCTTGTTGTTCCCACATGCACACTTGCCACAAGAACTCTGTTGCGTTGGAATTGGTGGCCGGTATTTCTCAACGGAAGGTTGATCAGAAGCAGTTGAGTTCGAAGCAACAGATTCAAAGTTCAAGGAGATGTTGGTTTGTTCAATGGTTTTCTACTTGTTCTCATCTTCTACTACTTTACCTACACATGAAGCAGAAACATTAGTATTTTCAACATTAATAACTCCTCCTGACACAAATCCAGCTCGTTTTCCATATCAAAGATGTGGCTCCCTGTCAGTTTTGTCCTGTGTCATAGGGATGGATGTGTAGTTATGATTATAAGTAGGAGGTACACTATCATACCCTAGACCCTTGTTTTGATTTTCTTTGAATTTTAATTGGGTTTCATATAAGGACTCGACTGTCTGACTTGACACAATATAATTTTTGAAACTGACATCAGTTTTTCCACACTTAATTTTTAAAGCGTCAAGTTCTTCAGTTACAACAACAAGTTGTCTCTTAATATAATCATAATTTTCACACTTGCTGCTATACTCTTCCCGAAGTTTCCTAAAGTCCTTGGTTTTTGCTTCTAATTCAGCCTTCAGGGGTTTTTGTCCTTTCCTCAGTTGATATCCTTCATATCTCAGGTCCTCAACTTCTCCTTTAAATAAATCAATTTGTTCCCGAAGAAATTTAATTGTTGCTTCACAAGCTGGAGTACATGTAACTTCAGTGACCGGAAGGTTTTCAGAACTCATTGTTTCTCTACATTTCAAAGCATCAAGTTCTTGAATTACATCAGCAAGACTAAGATGATTGAGATCTTTTGTCTTCTTGATGATGGCCACGTTCATATCCTATGATTTCGGAAGTGAATTCAATATCTTTTTGTTTATCTTAGATTTGGTAAAAAAGATCCCAATAATATTCATCTCAGTAGTGAGTGTAGTGAATCGCTGCAACTGAGCTTCGAGGGTTTCTCCAGGGATATAATCGAAAATGTTGAAATTTTGTCTTAACATATCCTGACGACTCTCTTTCATGTTTTCAACTCCCTTGTAGACCTTAAAATCAATTAAAAAGTACAACTAGAAGCTAAAATAAAACTTAAAAGTCATTTTTTTAAATCAAACTCAAAAGTCAACCTTAAAAGTCAAATTTAAAAATTTAAACTCAAAAGTCAAACTTGAAAAGTCAAACTTAAAAATCAAACCGAAAAGCTAAATTTGAAAATTTAAAAGTCAAATGAGAAAGTCAAAGATCAAATTTTAAAAGTCAAAGTCAAAATTTTAAATAAAAAGTCAAAAATAAAATTCAAAAATTAAAAATTAAAATTTTTGGTTGAAAAAGATATTTAAAAAGAAAGAAATTGATTTTTGGGGTTAAAAGTGTCAATTTTCGAAAATAGGAAGCAACAGGTAGTGTTTAAGTTAAAATTTTTGAAGTGAAAGCACAAGGGTGTGGCTAGTTGAGATGGTAAGGCGCAGTGTTCTTGAGGGCATGGGTTCGAAACCCGACACCCGTACCTTCACCTTCTTTTTATTGAAGCGATGAATGCTGCTGAGCCGAGCCTTCAAGCCGCAAACGGAGCCGCATACGCTAAGCCGCAATCCACCAAGCGGTGATCTATTTCCGACCGAGAACTCCGATCGGCTGTAAGCTCTGGTGCACCCTAGCCATAAACGCGAACCCCCCCGCCGGTCGTGAACAGACTCCGGCCGTGAACTGTTTCCGGCAGTAAGCTCTGGCCGAAAACCCTTCAACGATTATGTGAAAAACAGCGATTTTTCGACTTTGAAGCTCCAAAACTCGATCAAAACCCCCTTTTTTATGAAAAACACGAAGAACAAACCCCCCTTATTTTTGTGAGATCTATCCAAAAACGCAAAAATATTTCGAAAATAAGATCAAATAAGGCCCCAAATCTGATAAAATTGACTGATACAACTTGGCTCTAATACCAATTGTAAGTCCCTAATTTGCATGTGTATCAATCAAATCAGTTTGATGATGCGGAATCCCAATCAAATGGATGATGTCAGATCAAATAGAAGAGAAGGAGAAGAAGAATAATATGAATCTCTGTATGAATTGATTAGAATTAAGATCCAGATACAAAAGATTCACACACAAAATACTCTCTAGTTTTCTCTCTTCTCTCGTTCATCAATCTATTCCTCACACCCTAATACTTATATTTATACTAAGGGAACATGGGCCGGAAACAAATGGGCCGTAAATGAGTTTATGGTCGTAAACTCAACCGTAAACATGGCCATAAACTCATAAATATTACTGGAAAAATACAATTGCCCATAAAAGTAAAGTATAAACCATATTTTGACCCAACACTAAATCCAACAGTCTCCCACTTGGATAAGTCTAATAACTATAACTGCCAATGTAACTCTAGGATTCGACTTAGCAATCGTAAGCTTTCAAAATCTGCTATCAACTCTAACCCAGTTAGTGACACATCCTTTAGATAAGGGACCATATAATCCTCTGTTCTCAACATATCAGCCAGACAATTGCATGTAACAATTGCATACTTATTGTCCAACAGTTTGTTTCTCGATTTCTGATTCGTCTGACATAGAACATAACTGAACACATCAATTTAGTTCTGACCGGGCCAGACACATAAGTCAAAACATAATCATCGAGGGGCCCAAGATATCACTTTTAATCCTCTTAGGATAAAAGGGAACATATAAACTTCGACATTATATGCTTGTACTAACTACTCATTAAATCATTCACAACGATACGTTTTATAACATCAAGTCATTGATGCATTTTCGTATCATCAATGCACAACTAATTCATAGTCAACAACTCATATATCTAGGTTTGAAGACTTATATGATATTATCATCTCACAATCACTCGTGATAAATTCCATGAAATGATTCAAGTGAGCGCGGGTTGATCCAATACTCAAATCTTATTTCAGTACTCATGAATGGTGTAGCAAACTTGTTGGTGTGCCTAACTCCTTAGACAAATCTACACGCCAACTCATGACAGTCTTCTTTCATACCTACTTCCAAATTATGATCGACTGTGGATGGTTTGAATAATCTTATTATTCGGGAATTCAAAAAATGCAAAGTGAAACACAAGAATAATACTAATCATATATGGCCCCAAAACTTGTGAGCGTAAATAAAACACCTTTTATTTAACCACCATGCTGATTACTCATTATTCATCGTATAATGTTTCGATTGATCAACTTAATACTTGAATAAAAACAATAGTTATCCCATGCTCCAAGCATGCACACTATGTTTACCTATGGTCCTTACTTTGTGAAATAAATCAATTTTATTTCCAATTAAACTCATTTCAGAATTCCAAATCTTCAAGTGTAAGAATACCAAATTCTTGCCACTATTAGAATGTGTTAGTTCTAAACTATTATGCAAACATTCTTGTGGAGATTATTACAAGCCAATTCCATGGAAATGAAGTCTCAAATTTCAAAGTACATTCCTTTGCACATCCTTCCTTTGCATAAATGTTTCTAACTTACTCATATATTCTTGATGTCCAACTCCCATTATGGAAACTTTTCCATAATTGCCATACGACTATCCATTCTTAACAGAATCCTATATATTCAGAATTATATCAATATGGTCCATTCATGACTATACTTCCAACTATCCATAATCAACCAATCCTTAACGAACCTTAGATTGTCCTTAACAGTTGTATAACCACTTTAGTCATATTTAGTGTAATGCCCCGACTCTCAGGTACTAATTACACTCTTATTCTTTCAAATTGAAAATTCTACTCGACAAGTTGGATTCCATGACTCATCGAGTAGGAATGCGGTTCGATCGCAACTTAAGTGACCAACTCGGTGAGTCGGAGGACAAACTTGAAGAGTTAGAGCTGGAATGAGAAAACCCTAATTTCGGGGGTTGCACCCTATTTAAAGGACCTTAAGTCCCTTCATTCAGCGCCCTTATCACTTGTTGATGACTAAAAGGAAACCCTAATCGATTTAGACCCCATTCTTGAGTGTGTGAGGAACTAAAGGGTGTTTTGGTGCTTTAATTAAGAGAACTCAAACATTTAGAGGCTTGGATTGAAGAAGTGGAAGTGGATCTGCCTCTTACATCGTGTTGGGAGCTAGCTTGAGGTAAAAATCTTGTAACTTGACCCTTTCATACTTAGATCTCCTTATGTTAAGATTAGGACCATTTTAGCTTGTTTGGTGTTTCATTTAGGGCGATGGTCATGATCTGAAGTAGCAACTTCAGATATAGGCTCATCTTGGTTCTTATGGTTATAAAGTGCTAGCCTTTAGCAAGATAATGCCTTATCCTTACTTAGAACCTCTTCTCTATCTTGATTTTGGCCATTTTTACCATGTATGTATGTAAAGTTTGCAACTTTATATAAAAAGTATGCTCTAGGAACCCGAATATGCGAAATGGAGCTTTGGGGTGGCTTATAAGCATCTGAAATGAGAAGGACTGAATAGATTCCACGAGTTACATGGATAACTCGGCGAGTCCGATGAAGATTGGCTTGGAAGGTTTCTGAATGGACTCGGCGAGTCAATAAAGTGACTCGACGAGCCAGTTAGGGTTTCCTCGACTTCAGATTACACATAGAATTGACGAGTTGGTAGTAAACTTGGTGAGGCAGTGAGGGTTTTATGACCTTATGAACCCTTAAGGAACTCGACGAGTTGCTAGCTGCACTCGGCGAGCTGGGTCAACATGGATTGATGACTTTGACTATAACCGAGGGTTGACCAACTTGACTTCTAGGGTATTTTGGGAAATGGGAAATTTATGGATATGGTTTTGTGGTGAATATAGGTGGTGGAGTTTGTGGAGGTGATCTGAGAGTTTTAGCTTATCACTTCAGTGCGACAATTGTGAGGTGAGTTGTCCTCACTATACTAACAGGGTTGAAGGCACCAATGCCGTCCCTTTACGGATTTGTATCCAGGTTATTGCATGATATGCTTATTGATTTACATCCTGGTAATTAGGATGGTGATATGCTTAGTGACCTGGTTAGGTCGGTATCCTGGTATATAGGATGATGTTATGTTATGTTAGTGACCGGTTAGGTCTGTATCCTAATTTGATTTCTTCAATTAGTCGGTCGTCATAAATCAAAAAATCGGGAAACAACAGATGGACGGAGAGAATGATTATAATCCATGTCTCAGTCCATATGATATCTAGAATGGAGGAATATATGATCCCTTATCTAATGAACACGTCATTGATTTGTTCAGAGTTCGGCATTAGCTTTTAAGAGCTACGATTGCTAGTTAGGTTGGAGTTGTACTTGCAATAATAGTTATTAGACTTATCCAAGTGGGAGACTGTTGTATTAGTGTCTAAGTCCATAACTATAATTGGTATATACTTGACCCGACCCGACATGGTTCATTTGGGTTGCATGACATCAGAACATTTGGGTAGACCTTTGTGTGAGAAGAGGATATTTGTAACATATTGATATATTATAAGTTATAATATATTAATATGAAATGATATTATTTGATTAGTATGATCAAGAATTAATTTAGTGATCAAAAGAGATTAATTATATATATGGGGATTGATTGTGTAAATCATTCATTCTTATATATGTAGGCTTATGATCCATTATTCCTTATGTTGGGTTTAAACCATGGGTGACCCATGGATACTCCATGGAGGTTAAAACCCATGGAGCATAAGGAATAGGTAAATTCATGAGTTACATGGAGTAACCCTAATAGCCACACTATATAAAGACCCCATTGGTTGGTGAAATTGGCACTAGTGTATACATAAGAGGGCTAGCCAATTTCGAGAGTTCATGTATCTCTTCTCATGGTTATTCCAAATGTTGGTGATGTTTTGTGAACCATTTGAGGTGTCACACTAGAGGCACTAGGCTCTTGAGCTCTATGGAATCAAGCTACATCAAAAAGGTATGTATTCTATCTAGTGTTGTTATACTAGTAGTTATGATTGTATGCTAGTTAGGGTAATACCTTAGAAGTTCAAGTTTGCATGTATAATAGAGAAAACATAGATCCAAGGTATTTAGAGTTGCATGTACACCATATGAGTCTTAGAATGCTCAAAACCCAACAGTGGTATCAGAGCCAAGGCTTTTTTCATTTATACTTGATGCAAACTTGTTTTTCAAAACCAAAATCTGCCCGGACGGGAAAAGTCGCCAAGTTCAGGCCAAAAACTCGCCGAGTTCATGTGTTAAGGCATGAACTCGACGAGTTCATTAGAGAACTCGACGAGTTGAGCTTCCAAGTTACAGATTTTCATGTTTTTTGGTTGGAATTGGACTAAGAACATTACCCTAAGCTGTTTTTGAACTTGTAAACTTGTTTTTCATTTGGTAATGTTCATGCTAATCCAACTTCAAAGATAATTATCAGTAGATTCATGTTTTGTATTAGTTTAAGGATTAGGCTAATTATATGAAAATTTTTGATTTGAAATATCTTGTTCTTATGAGTTGCTTAGATCAATAGAAAATTTTTGTGATAATGTGTTTTCAATCCAAGTTAATCTAAGAGTTGATTGTAAAATGTGTTTTCGTAACTTGTCCGCAAGTTATATGAAAAGTCACATTTAAGATTCATAGAACTCATAAGATTTTTATAAGTTATGAATACGGAAGAGTCACATTCTTTTAATGGTTTAAAGTCTTCCATAACTTGTCCTCAAGTTATGGAACTTGAAAAGTTTTTTAACTAAAACTACTTTAAACTCATAAGTTATGGAATTGAATAGTTTTTTGAATTGTTCAAAACTTGCCCTCAAGTTTTGGAATTTGTAAAGTTTCACCTCATAAATACTTTAATTCCAAGTTAAGCCCTTAGAATTTTAAAAGTTAAAATTCAACACTTATACTTTATAGTATTATAAGTTAATTATATATACATACATACATACATATATATATATATATGTATGTACGTATGTATAAGAGCAAGTCAGTCTTACTGTTAGTAGGCCTCATTCACGAAGCCGGTCTATAAGGGTGTATAAGGTTACTAGCTATAAAATGGCAGTTTAATGGGTGTCCACTCTCACCCACCGCTTCCTTGACTGGTGGAGGGTTGTTAGCCGAATGGTTAAAGCAAGGACTAGAATTCTCCCTTCGTTAAAAGTATTAATGTAAATACTAAGTAACTAAACACTTGTGAGCTTCCAATCTTAGTTACTTAGGAAAATGTGAATTTGGTGCTTACCCACGAAATTACACTTTGCACCTTGCTTAATTCGGTTAGTGGAGCGTGTGTGGGTAACCGTTATACTAGCTTGATTTAACAAGGTAGGCAAAGGGTAACTTAATATTTATCATAGTATCGGTGGAGCGTGTGTGGTTAACCGACACATTGATTGAGGGGTAAATATTAAGGGTACCAAGTATATTTGCATAGTTATGCACATATTGTTTTGTGATCCTCGGCATCCCAGTCACAAAACTTGAGAGGGCACAATCGAGACTGAAACATGCCATTGAAAAGTTCAATAAATCTCAAAAGATCTTGGAGTTTCAAATCCAATTAAACCTAATAAATTATTTCGTCTTTCGTGGTGGAAATTGGTGAATCGTCATTCGCCTACCTTTAAATATTCTAGAGCTTGGATTACGACATCCCTCTTCCAAGTTATAAAATATTGTGTTGGGTCCTAGCCTTAATATTGTTGGGTTTTGAGCATTCTAACACTCCTAAGTGTACATGCAACCCTAAATACCTTGGATCTATGTTTTCTCTATTATACATGCAAATATGAACATCCAAGGTATTATCCTAATCTAGCATACAAAATAATGAATATAACAAGATAGAATACATACCTCTTTGATAGTGCTTGTCTTCATGAAGCTTGAGTGCTTAGTGCCCCAAGTGTGAAACCTCAAATGGTTCACACAACACCATAAGCACTTGAAATAACTTAGAGAGAAATTAGAACACTTCATGAAATCGTGTAGCCCTCATACATACACCTAGTGTTAGTCACGATTTCTTGAGCCATGGGTTTCTTTTATATGGTGGCTATTAGGGTTACACCATGTAACTCATGACTTTACCCATTCCTTATGCTCCATGGATTTTAACCTCCATGGAGTATCCATGGGTCACCCCATGGACTTAGTCCAACATAAGGAATCTTGGATCACAAGCCCACATATATAAGAATGAATGATTTACACAATCAACCCATATATTTAATTAGTCTCCTTTTGATCACTTAATTAATTCCAAATTAATTCTTGATCAATACTAATTAAATAACCTTATTAATATATTAGAACATATAATATATTAACAAACCTTAAGTGTTATTTCTCTCATTTTAGTCTATCTAAGTGCATGATGCCATGCAACCCAAATGGACCATGCCGGGTCGGGTCAAGTCTTACCAATTATAGTTATGGACTTAGACATTAATCCAACAAATATTTCATATTGGGTGTCATATTAAGGACTTTAAATCAATTATCTTGAATTTCTCCCATTGTAGATTTCTGGTTCAGACAACTATGATCTTCCCAAATCTCTATGAACAACCTTTCGAAATGAAAATGATGTCCCGAAAATCATTCTTTTCTTCCTCCACCTCCTCCAATTATTCTCCCTAACCCACAAGTTCTTGAAGAGTTCATAATCACTCAAGACCTATTGGAAAGCAAGGTCTATGTGTGCTCACATCTTGGAGATGAAGTCACATAGTGATAAGCCGAGAGAGTTGGGTGTCAAAGTCTTGAGGAAGTTGGATTTTGACTAAGTTCGTCAATCACTTCCTAAGTCACATAGTGAGTTCTTTAAGGACTACTATGTAAAAGACTATGACATGACCCTTAATGATCTTATCTATTTTCTTGGTGCTGCTGAATCAACAATGATTTGGAGCAGTAGTAGAGCAAATTTAATTAAGAAGATCAACTTCCCAGACTTCAATGGAAATTAACAATGGTAACATTGATATCCAGAAAAGCCTTCTCTTCCCAAAGGAAAGGGATCGACCATAGTTAACTCGGTTGATCAAATAGTAAAGAGAAAGGATAAGTCTGAGATAGACCCGTTACCAAAGAGTCCATATATTTCTATTGCCAAAGTAAGGGGCATTGGTTGTGAAGTTTCCCTGGCTACCTGAAAGATCTGAGAGAAGGTCAAGTCAACAAGTTTGACTCTACTTCAGGTAAAGTCCATTGTCTAACTCTATTAAGTTGCTATTTGGAGATCCTTATTACATGATGTGACTGGGTCACATGTTAATGTTTTAAGAATCAAAGAAGAGAGAGGAATCTTAAAGGAAGTATATGTTGATTTTGATCGTGAAGATGGATTTCGATCGCGTGGTTCGGTGATCAGAATTTTGTGATGTTACTTAGGAGTTATGATATATTGCTTAGGAATAGATAACAACAAGTCTTTAATATGCATTTGCATTGTAAGGATAAGTTTTTCCGCAAGTTTTAAAATAAAAGAAAAGTTTTTTAATTTTATTTATTTTAAATATCCTTAAAGTGGCATTTGTGAAAGAAATTGTTGTTTATATGATTCCATTGATAGCAATAATGGAAATGTGAATTTGATTCTTTCATTTGTGCTAGTGTCTAAATTTACCAAATAAGGGAAGATTCTCAGCATCCAAGTTTTCAGGTGGATAGAAACTTTGAATCATACAAGTTGTATAGTATGATGAATGAGAATTTTCACCTTTGGAAAATTAAGACTAATTCCTTGTTCACATTTATATTTGAGTCAAGTGAAGGACTAAAGGATCGAGTACACATTCTTGTGCACTGGTCAAGTCCACCACAAAAGATCGATAAGACTATTCGTCATGATTTACTAAAGCTTAACAAATATGGTTATACTTACAAGTTTAAGTATAATTCTGAAACATTGGAAAATTTTTGATGTATAGTAGAACAAATGAGAAGAATCAAATTTGGCAGAAAGGTAATAGTTTCTCAAATTTGAAAAGATGGGAGAGTACTTTAGTATCATGTTCTGTGATCATCTTAATTATTAAGAAACCCTATCACAATTGGTTCTCTAAGGACATTTTAGAGCATTCCTATGGCTAAGAAGAGGAATCAAGAATTTATGAAATGGTTTATTTGGCATTAGTATCAGAATGATTTAGTTGGCATTATTTCTTGTTACTTGTTTGGTTGTAGTCTTAGGGTAGAGTCTATTATTCAAAAGTCTATTTGATCTTTTTCTTTGTATAATTTGAATGCAAAAGGCAACATGTTATGATTGATATGGGTAAAGAAAATCTTATGACAACCTAGGATTTGAGCTATTCAGTAGCCTTTGAGACACGGTTTGTTTTGAGATGAATTAGAGTTATTATGTATAGCCTTGGGAAAGGTACATGTAGGTGTGGAAGGTAGTAATGGGCCCGTACTACTAAAAGCACATGACCTGTATTTGAACTAATGATAGATCTAGAAACTCTAAGGAGGATAGGTGTAGTAGGATCCCCTCTATTGATATCATGATCATTATAATTTATGATATTACAGTTCAGTATGGTGGTCACACGATTTGGAGGAGGAGGATCAGTATCTGGGTCTAGGTCAGGCTACACTACTCAGCCAATTGATGAGAGATTATGTGAGCTCATCACAACTTAGGTCACGAGGGGCATCCTTGACACTACCCCGATTATCTTTGGTACGATCAAGGAGGGTATGATGGAGATCATGGAGGAGAGGCTCAGCGTATTTAGAGCCGAGATTGTTGCATGCCAGGTCGGGGCCTGAACTCCCTCGTTCTGGGAGTTCAAGGCGTGTGGAGCGCTGGAGTTCTTCAGGGTCAGGGACCTGATTGTTAGACGACACTGGGTGGTGTATATCAAGAACGCCTGACACACGAGTATTTCCCCTGATGTGGCAAGGGTGGGTTTGTCTTCGTGTATGTTGAGAGATAGAGCCCAAGACTGGTGGGAAGATGTGACTAGTCAGGTGGGAGCTGTCGGTGTAGCTGAGATGACATGGACCGAGTATTTTCAGCGATTTGATTTGGAGTTTGCACCACCGATCAAGGTTTAACAACTAGTGAGGGAGTTTCATGACCTGCAACAGACCACCGAGACCGTGGTGGAGATCACCGCCAGGTTTTGAGAACGAGCATTATTGATTCTTCAGTATCGCACCGATAAGGACATGAGGAGGACGAGGTACCATTCCATGCTGAGGGATGATATCTGGGAGTTTGTGAGTTTCACAAGGTGCAAAATCCTGAATAAGATGGTAGAGAAGGCCCGTGAACGAGAGATGGAGCTGGACTTCTGCACCAAGCCGAAGCTAGAGTAGGCACAAACAACAGTAAGTCTTTCTAAAAAGCCTAATACCTCAGATTCATCTAGTAGGACCCAGTAGGTTCGTGGCTGGTGCGCCAAGTGCGGTAAAATGCACAGTGGGGCCTGTCAGATGACGGGCTGAGGATGTTATGCGTGTGGCCAGCAGGGTCATTTGAGCAGGGATTGTCCCAATAAGGGCTTGATTTGTTTCCACTGCAACCGGATTGGCGACAAGCGGACTGATTGTCCGAAGTTATAGGGAGGGGGGAGGAGTAGTGGTGGCTTCGGCGCCCACCACACTGGGGATCACGGATGGCCGCCCCGCCAACGTAGATGATCCAGCAGTGATGAGCCACCCATTTCAGTTCACTACCGAGGAGGTTCGAACATCACCATACATTATCGTTGGTATGTATTTTATTATCCCGCTCTATATTTATTTGCATTGCTTATGTATGTATTATGATTATGTATAGGGACCTTTTTGGTCAATGGTATGTCAGCTCATGTTTTGTTCGATTCGGGAGCTACCCGATCATTCGTGTCTCTTGAACATAGTAAGTTGTTCTGGGATAACACCAAGAACTTTAGATTCCACGCTCGAAGTAGAGATTACAGATGACTGCACTGTGAGTGTTACGAGGGTATATAGGGACTGTGTCCTGAATGATCTTAGGGAGAGGGTTCGTGTTAATCTAGTCCTAATACCGCTACGAGGACTGAAGTTTATGATTGGGATGGACTGGTTGGGGGCCAATGGGGCCATGACGGACTGTGAGCGCCAATTGGTGAGGGTTCGAACCCCAAGTTGAGGAGAACTAGTTATTCATGGTGAGAGGGCCTCGTAAGGACCGACCCTTTGTTCAGCCGCGAGGGCTAGGAGAATACTTCATCAGGGTTGTTTGGAGTTTTTGGCTTATATCTCTAACACGAGGGTTGAGACCATGAGGGAGGCGGGCATCATTCCGATTGTTTAGGAGTTCTGGAATGTCTTTCCCGAGGAGTTTCCAGGGGTTCCTCAGGAGATGCAGGTGGAGTTTCACATCGATTTGTTGTCGGGTGCCGCTCCGATATCCAAAGCACCATACCGACTAGGTCCACCTGAAATGCAGGAGCTATCTATGCAGCTTCAGGAGCTACTGGACTGAGGGTTTATTCATCCGAGTAGTTCCCCGTGGGGAGCTCCGATACTGTTCGTGAAAAAAAAGGATGGATCACATAGGATGTGCATTGATTATCAGGATCTGAACAAACTAAAACCGTTATCCGTTACCGAGAATCAATGATTTGTTCGACCAGCTATAGGGCGCATCATGGTTTTCCAAGATTGATCTTCAGTCGGGGTACGATCAGATGAGGATTCGAGATGAGGACATACCGAAGACAAATTTTTGGACACGGTATGGACATTATCAGTTTGTGGTGATGCCTTTTGGGCTCACCAATGCCCCAGCATCATTCATGGATCTCACGAACAGGGTATGTAGACTGATGTTGGATCTGTCGGTGATCGTTTTTATCGATGATATCCTGGTCTATACTAAGACCAAGGAGCAGCCCGAGCCACATCTGAAGGAGGTATTAGAGACCCTGAGGGCGGAGAGGATGTATGACAAGTTCTCCAAGTGTGATTTTTGGATGCGAGAGGTGCAATTTTTGGGGAACATCATCAATCACGAGGGTATTTTGGTTGATCCAGCCGAGGTTGAGGTAGTAATGCGGTGGGAAGTACTGAAGAATGCTTTTGAGATCCATAGCTTCTTGGGTCTAGCAGGCTATTATCAGAGATTCATCTAGGATTTTTCCAAGATTGTTGTGTCCTTGACCTACTTGACCAAGAAGAATGTGACATTTCGATGGGGAATGGATTAGCAGTTGGCTTTTGAGACCCTGAGACGACGGTTATGCGAGGCTCCGATTCTAGTACTACCAGAGGGATTAGATGATTCGGTGGTGTATTGTAACACATCAATTTTAGGGTGAGGTGTGGTACTGATGCAGAGGGGGGATGTGATACCGTATGCATTGAGGCAGTTGAAGCCTCACAAGGCAAATTACCCCACTCACGACTTGGAATTGGGGGCAGTGGTGTTTGCCCGTAAGATTTGGAGGCACTACTTGTATGGAGTGCGGTCTACCATCTATACTGATCACAAAAGTTTGAATTATTTGATGGATCAACAAAACCTCAACATACGGAAAAGGAGGTGGTTGGATGTACTAATGGACTATGATTGTGATATCTTGTACCATCCCGGGAAGGCCAACGTGGTTGCTAATGCTTTGAGCCGCAAGGCAGTAGGTTCCCCGATTGGGTACCTTTGTTTGAAGATGACTGTGATCTCTCCATTGTTAGATATGATCAAGGAGGCTCAAGTGGACGGTTTGAAGAAAGAAATTGGAAGTTGGACCGGAATCGGGGGCAAATTCATTTGTTTTTCTGGAATGGTCAAGGCTTCTTGACCCAGTGTGGCCGCGTGTGGGTCCCAACATCTACGGATGTAAGACAAAAATTATTAGAAAAAGAACATAAGTCTAAGTTCTCTATACATCCAAGGCTACAAAGATGTATAGAGATTTGAGGCTGAGTTAAGCGGGAGATCGCTTTGTTTGTGGAGCGGTGTTTGACCTGCCAAAAGGTCAAGGCCGAGCATCAGCTGCCTCATGGAAAAGTCCAACCACTATCTATTCCCACGTGGAAGTGGGAGGAGATCACTATGGACTTCATCACGAAGTTACCGAGGACAGAGAGGGGTGTGAATGCCATATGGGTGATTATGGATAGATTGGCGAAGAGTGTCCACTTCATCCCGATCTCTGAGAGTATATCTACTGAGAAATTGGAGGATATTTATGTATGGAAGGTGGTGGCGATGCACGGAGTGCCAGTGTTAGTAGTCTCTGACAGGGATGTTCGGGTTACATCTAGGTTCCTGAAGAAGTTCCATGAGGAATCGGGCCCTTAGTTGCATTTCAGCATCACGTCCCATCCCCAGACAGCTGGCCAAAGCGAGAGGACGATCCAAACATTGGAGGATATGCTTCAAGCTTGTGTGTTGGAATTTGGAGGTAGTTGGGATATGTACCTCTCGCTGGAAGTGTTTTGATACAATAAAAATTATCATGCCAGCATAAACCAGGCCCCATTCAAGTTGTTGTATGGATGGAGGTGCAGAACCCCATTATGTTGGGGGTGAGTTTGGAAAAGTTATGCTGAATGGCGGCAATTGGATCTCAAATTCTAGGAGAGGGACTTTGTACTTCTGAATGTGTCACCATGGAAAGGGGTCATTAGATTTATAAAGAGGGGCAAGTTAGGACCCCCGATATATTGTCCCGTTCAGGATTTCAGCCCTAGTAGGCAAAGTGGCATATCACATGGATGTGCCAGACGAGCTTAGCCAGATTCCAAACACCTTCCATGTGTTGCAGCTTCGGAAGTGTGTCACTGACAAGTACGAAGTCATTTTGCTGGATGACATTCAGGTAGACGAGAGCCTGGACTACATTGAGAGGCATGTTACGATTCTAGATAAGAAGAACTAGGTTCTTCGGAACAAGGAAGTGAAGTCGGTAAAGGTGCAATGATAGCATCGAAGGGGCTCCGAATGAAGATTGGAGGCAGAGGAGGATATGCGAGACCACTACCCGGACTTATTTGGGTCGGCAGACTTCGAGGACGAAATCTAGTTCAAGTAGTGGATATTTGTAATACTTGTACCAGGTATTATTTAATATTCTAAGTTTTAGGGTTTTGATGCTGGGACTCAACGAGTTGGGAGCCTCGACTCGTCGAGTAGAGTACATTTTGTGGACGCAGGATCCAGACCCTACTCGACGATTTGGAAGGCCCACTTGACGAGTAGGTACTATAAAAGAAAAACCCTAATTTTATGGTTTTCACCTTATATAATCTCCTTAAGGACCTTGAGGCTGACCTTCCATCAGCCTCCAAACCCTAAGAACGATTATGCTAAACCCTAATCCCTATTCTCTTTCATGTTATGAGCTAGAGTGTCTTGTGAAGCTTAAAAGGAAGGATATAGTGAGAAGAAGAAGAAGATCCAGCAAACCAAGCCCTCATTCTTGAACTTGACAATCTTGTGGACTGTGGTAAGTTTGCAAGATTCGATTTTTATCTTAGAATATGACCAGATCTTGAGTTTACTCTTCATTTTCTATCATTCCTATTGATTGCATGCATGGGGTTCATAAAATTTGCAACTTTATGGATATTCAGGGTAAAATAGTCCAAAGGTGGGCTAGCTCTAGCTTTTGATCAAGCAAGGATGCCATGCAAGAGTTTTTAGAGCATATTTCCCCTTTTTGACCATTTTGACCTAAAGACATGCATTGGACATGCATGTCCATAAAACCTCCATCTTTGGAATGTTTTGAGGACTAGAAACTCCTCTGGAAAGATGGGATTCCAGATCCATAAAGTTTTAGGAATGCATGGCAAGACTTTTGAGCTTTCCAACCTTGGATAAGGACCTTAGAGCATTTGGAGTGGTTATAGAGGGTAAAGTTGGAAACTTTATCCCTCTGGACACCTTAGGGTTTTAGATCTAAGCCCTGGAGTCCCTGTATTCGGTGAATCATCATAATAACCAAACAGGGAGGGGGACTCGACGAGTTGCCTTAGCGACTCGACGAGTCGGATTAGGTTTCCCCGTCTTCTAGATATCAAGTGAACTTGTCGAGTTGCTGAAACAACTTGGAGAGCTGGCTAGGGTTTGTTCAGGATCTCTTGACTTCGTAGGAACTGGACGAGTTGCTAGATGCATTTGACGAGTTAGGGTCAACATGGACAATTGACCTTGACTTTGACTAGGGTTGACCATAGTTGACTTTGACGATAACTATGGGATTATGTCGAGTTAATTTTATGATCCTTATAGGACTTTGTGGGTATTATCTTGTCAGCACAACATTCGTGAGAGATGAGTCTCCTCACCATACCAATGGGTCGAACGCACCAAGGCCGGCCCATTTTGTGTGATATGCGGCATACTTGTTGATCGTAGAGATGCGTGTTGTGATAGTTAGTAATGTCAGTGCTTTGCTATCTGTATGTGTTATTTGTAGGGAAGACCATAGGGGGAGCGCATGGAACTTGAATGTAAGATCGTGTGGGGGAGCCCATGACTTTTCAAGTAAAGACCATGGGCGGATCCCCTAGCACCTGTGTATAAGACCATGTGGGGGAGCGCATGGCTTTCCAGTTAAAGACCATGGGAGGAGCTAATGACACTTAGGTATAAGACCATGTGGGGGAGCCCATGGCATCCTGGAGTAAGACCTTGGGTGGAGCCCACAACATCCTTATTTCTTGTATGCATGGATTATGTGATATGTGTAGCTTTTATGGCTAATATGATATGTGTTATATGGATTGTATGCGTTGTATGCTCTGGGGAAATCACTAAGCATTAGCTTACAATTTGTGGATTTGTTTCTGGTACTTTCGAGCCCAAGGGCAAGGGCAAGGCTTGATGGCACGGCGTACACTCTCTCAGACATTTTTTGGGACACTCTATTGTTTTGAAATAAAATTGTAATTGATATGAGCTTTGAAAACAATAGTACTTGGATTTCGTGGTTTATGGAAATGTATTTTGGCTAATCAAAGATGAAATATTTGTTTTAAAAAATTGGTTCGTTACACTTATGGTAATAAATAATTTAAAATATTATATAAAAGTATAATTTATTTTTTCTTATTTATTATTATGAACGGCTAAAATATACAAAATATTATATTTCTTTTTACGTAGTTCATCTTTAGTCGAAGCATGAGTAAAATATACACACCTTCCAGGCTTCCAACACATCTCCCTCAAGCTCAACGGATAATAGTGGTCATGAAAGATCACACCCTGTAACATTTTGATTTTCACATATTTTCCATTTTGACCATTGGTTGGTGATTGTATTGCAAAGTTGGTCCCTTAGTGCATTTTGAAAATTTTGGCCATGGTGGACGTACACTGAGTATGCAGGGCGTACGTAGCTAGGTTGCAAACTCTAATTTTAAGGGTTTCAACCCTATTTAAACATCTTTATGGCCTCATACACTCTCTTAACTCCAAGCTCCTTCCTCATTTCGAAACCCTAAAGTGTATGAGTGCATTTCGAAGCTTGGAGTGTCTCTTTGGTGCCTTTTTGCTACTCTTGGTGTTGAAGAAGGAGATTTGAAGTTGTAGTGTTTTCATTCAAGGCCTTGGATCTAGCATATACACTCCCTTATGCACATTTTGGAGGTATAAAGCTCCAACCTTGATGAGAATTTCATTTAGATCTAGTTTTAGCTTAAAGTTGGCACCTTTTTGTCCTAATCTCCTTGTGAATATGAAGTACTGCAAGACAATTGAGTTGTCCTTTCAGATGTTATAAGGTGTCCTAAGCCATAAAAATATGTTCTTGGGCATTAGTTTCTTCCCATGCATGATCTTTGTTGTCTTAATGAGTTAAGAAGTTAGGGTTTTTGGTGTTGGGCACTTAATAGCCATGTAAAATCATAAAGTTGGAAACTTTATGATTAAGGACGTCTTTTTGAGGCTAGATATAAAGTTTGGACAAAAGAGCTTAATGATTAAGCTCTTAATGGAATCGATAAGTGGCAGTCGCGTATGCTAAGTGTACCAAAGGGTACATTGTGCACACATGGTCAGCTCCTCGACTTTGGTCAATCACATAGTACAACCCACTTACGTTTTGAGTACACCTAACGTACTCACTGAGTTGACTCGGTTGACTTTGATATAGATTTTGACCAAAGTTTACCTAGGGGTATTTTGATCCATATTTTGAGATTGTGTCACTAAATTTAAAAAGGTGGCTGGTAGAGTTGATTTCGGAGCAGCGTGCTATTCAGTTTTATCATCTGTCTTTGAGGTGAGCTTTCTCACTGTATCCATGGGTGGAAGGCGCCAATGGCAGCCCATTATTGTGTATTTAGGATGATAGTTGATATGTAATGGATGTGTGTTGTATGTTGGGTTGAAATATACCCAAGGAAGGGCCTACTATTGTATGTTTGGGTTGAAATAGACCCCTGGGTGGGGCCCACTATTGTATGATCGGGTAGAAAGATATCCTAGGGCAGGACCCATATGTGTAGATCGGGTTGAAATACACCCTAGCGTTGGGCCCATATATGTATATCGGGTTGGTTATACCCTAGGGTTAAGCCCAACTGTATGTTTTGGCATGCAATACTTTGGGGAAATCACTAAGCTTTGTGCTTACAGTTTATGTTTATGGTTTTAGGTACTTCCATTTCGAAATAGAAGGGCTCGACGTGGTGGAAAAACATCCACCCCTCATGATTTGTACATTCTAAATAATTATACTATGATATTTTTAAATATTATGACTTGGTGTTTAATTTTGGAATAACTAATGTATGATTGATAGACTTCGAATGGAAAATTTTATTATTGTTTTTGGGATGTTACAAGTTGGTATCAGAGCCTTAGTTTGAAGGATTCGGACACACTTTCGGGTGTTTTATAAGTCAAACTGACTAAATGGTAATATTTTTTAAAATAAAAATGATACTGAACTTTTAAAAAGGTATTTACTAAGAAGAAGGGGTGTGATGTGTGTAATCAGTCGAGCTCAAGTAAGTGGTTCCCAAGGTTACCCATACCTATGTATTATGAGTAGTATGCTTGATATGATAATTGCATGCTATATTAGTGCTAAGGATACCTTCGGGAATCATATGATAGAATTATTTGATTTGTGTGTTACCTTATAGCCTGGGGGAACTTGATGCTATGTATTACTTTGAATTAATATCGGATCAGTTACGTGCTAATGTATACTTTTAAAGTTGTATATGATTAGGATTGTATAGTCCTATCATGATCGATTTGGCCTGATTTCATGTTCCTTGTTTGGTTGTGGACTTAGGATAGAATCAATAGTGCATAGTTTATGTGATCGTATTTTGTGTATAACTTGCATGCATAAGGCAACCAATGGTGTTGATTGAGGTTCTTGGTATTGAGAGTGGTGGAAGTTGATACTTCCTAGGAGAGCCTAGGATATGTATGTTTTTTAGCATAGGATTGATATATGGTTAGTATGGTGAGGACTGATCTTGAGGAAGGTACATGTATGTGTAAAAGATAGTATTGGGCATGTACTACTGGAAACACATGATATGTACCCGAGATAATAACTGTCTTGGGAACTCTAAGGAGGCCTATGTAGTAAGAATCCCCTCGAATTATATGTTGATTATTTACATATTGTGTTTCAGTTTGAGGATGGTGATGATTACTCGAGGAGTTTCTGGCTCTAGTTTCGGTTCAGGTTTTGGCTCAGGCGCAATACCAATTGATGAAAGACTACACGAGTTATTTTCGGCCGAGGTTACTCGTGGTATCAAGGATGGGATTATGGAGCTGCTGGATGAGAGGCTTAGGTCTTTTCGAGCTGAGATTGATGTGGGTCAGATAAGATCCCAAACTCCCTTGTTCCGGGAGTTCAAGGCCTATGGAGCTTCTGAGTTCTTTGGGGCTAAGGACCCTATCTCTAGCCGATGTTCGATCGCTGACATGGAGAAATGTTAGCCGACGAGATTTTTCCCGGAGAGGAAAATGTGGGATTTGCATCTTACCGGTTGTTGGACCGAGCACGAGACTCGTCGGAGGAGGTTATCCGAGCTATAGGGTCAGCAGCAGTGGCAGTCATGACATGGGAGGATTTTGTTTCGAGATTTCAGAAGGAGTTTGCACCAACTATTGAGGTGAAACGGCTGGCGAGGGAGTTCCAGGACCTTCGCCAAACTACTGATATTATGGAAGAGATTACCACCAAATTCGGAGAGAGGGCCTTGTTGGTTCTGCAGTACACTGCGGAGGAGGAGATGAGGAAGACGAGATACCATGACATGTTGAAAGAGGATATCGGGGATTTTGTAAGCTTTTCGGGGTGTAAGACCCTGAATGATATGATTAAGATGGTCTGTGAGTGGGAGATTAAATTAGAACTTCGGACGAAGAAGAAGCAAGAGCAGGATCAGACAGAAAATGGTCAGGCTAAGAGGCCTAAGACTTTTGATTGACGTGTCAGAGGCACGTAGGGCCAGAGCCGTTGTGGTATTTGCGGCAAGCCACATGGTGGGGCGTGTCTATTGTTAGGTTTAATATGTTTTGTGTGTGTCCAGTCCAACTACATGAATGCTATGATTTTCTTTCATTACAATTAGACCGGTCATTAAAATTCTGATTGCCCAAGATTTTCCAGAGGATCAGTGGCAACGCTTGCGCCACCCACCTTGAGGATTACTGATGGCCGCTATGGCAAGGTGTAGGCACTTGTGGTGAAGATCAGGGCATTCCAGCTAACCACCGAAGAGGCTAGTGCAATACCAGATGTGGTTACTGGTATGTGATCTTGTATAGGGACCTTTTTGGTCAATGGTATGTCTACTCATGTTCTGGTTGATTCAGGTGTACCCGATTCTTTGTATCTATTTCGCTTAGCAAGCTGTTTTATGATGCTCCAGAGACTCTAGCTTACCCATTGGAGGTCGAGATTACAGATGAATGTACCGTGAGTGCTTCGAGGTTTCATTGTGGGTGTGACACGAATTTGTTTAGAGAGAGATACTCTACTGATTTGGTGTTGATTCCCTAGGATCGAATGTTATCATTAGGATAGATTGGTAGGGCTCCAATGGGGCCATGATTAAATTCAAGCGACAGTTGTTAAGATTTCGTACCCCAAGTGGGGCAGAACTGGTTATTCCTGGCAAGGAGCTTCGCATGGTCCGACTCTCTGTTCAGCTGCAAGGGTTAGAAGATATCTACAACAAGGTTCTTGTGGGGTCCCAACTTATGTTGGAAACACTTGAGTGGAGGGCACGATAGAGTTAAGTGGGGTGCCCATTGTTCAGGATTTCCCTGATGTATTTCCTGAGGATTTTACAAGAGTTCCTCCCGCGAGGCCAAATTAGTTTCAGATTGATTAGGTTCTTGGTGCGGCTACGATAGCCAAGGCACTGTATTGCCTGGTGCCACCTGAGATGCAGGAGTTATCTACGCAGCTTTAGGAGCTGTTAGGCAAAAGATTTATTCGACCGAGTAGCTCTTCTTGGGGAGCAACTATCCTATTTGTGAAGAAGAAGGACGATTCACATAGGATGTGTATTGACTACCAGGAGTTGAATAAGTTAATGTTGAAGAACCGTTATCCACTCCCGAGGATTGATGATTTATTTGATTAGATTTAGGGTGCATCTTGGTTTTGCAAGATTGATATGTGATCAGGCTACCACCAGATGAGGTTTAGAATGATGATGTGCAAAAATATAGTTTTTAGGATTCTCTATGGTCAGTACGAGTTTATGGTGATGCCTTTCAGGTTCACCAATGCACCAACAACTTTCATGGACCTCTTGAACTGAGTCTGTAGGCCGATGCTAGATCGGTCGATGATCGTATTCATAGATGATATTCTGGTCTACTCCAAGACTAAGGAGAAGCAAAAGGATCACTTACCAGAGGTATTGGAGACCCTGAGTAGGGATATGCTTTATGAAAAATTCTCTAAATGTGAGTTTTGGTTGCATGAGATGTAGTTCTTAGGGCACACCGTTAACTAGAAATGTATATTGGTCGACCCGGTCAAGATCGAGGCCGTGATCCAATGGGAAGTCCCGAAGATCCTATCATAGATTCGGAGTTCCTAGGTCTCACAGGGTATTATCGTAGATTCATCTAGGATTTCTTCAAGATTGCAGTGCCTTTGACCCATTTGACAAAGAAAAATGCGACTTTTCGGTGGGGGTCTGATTAGCAGTTGGCTTTTAAGACTTTAAGATAGAGATTATGCGAGACCCTAATTCTCTCACTTCCTGATGGTTTGTATGATTTCGTGATCTATTGTGACGCCTCTATTTTGGGTTATGGAGTTGTCCATAAGCAGAGGGCTCATGTGATTGCTTATGCTTTGAGACAACTAATGTCTCATGAGGCGAATTACCCTATGCATGATTTAGAGTTAGAGACGGTGATTTTTTCCCTCAAGATTTGGAGGCACTATATGTACGGGGTTAGGTTCACTATCCAAATTTGAATATTCGGCAACAGAGATGGCTGAACATGTTAAAGGAGTATGATTGTGAGATCCTGCACCACCCTGGGAAAACCAATATGGTGGCCGATGCTTTGAGTCGTAAGGCCATGAGTTCTCTTTCCAACGATATTTGTTTGAGGATGGTTGTTACTTCGCCTTTTGTTGGATTTGATAAAAAAGGCTCATGTGATGGGATTAAAAAAGGAGAATTAGAAGGTTGAGCGGATCAAAAGGTAAATTCGCTTATTTGTAAGAGACAGTCAGGGGTTGTTGGCTTAGTATGGTAGAGTGTGGGTTCTGACAACTAGTGTGGTAAGGCAGACAGTTCTGGAGGAGGCACATAAGTCAAAGTTTTCAATCTATCTAGGTGCCATGATGATGTATAGGGATCTAAAGTTAAGTTATTAGTGGCCCTGTATGAAAAAGAAAATAGCTTAGTTTGTTGAGTAATATCTGACTTGCAGGAAAGTCAATGCCAAACATCAAAGACCCCACGGAAAGATATAACCCTTACCCATTCCCATGTGAAAGTGGGAAGAGATTACCTTTGATTTCATCAAAAACCTGCCAAGGACGACACACAGAGTTGATTCCATCTGGGTCATTGTTTGATTGACGTAGAGTGCACACTTCATACCGATTGATGAGAGTATACTGTAACGCCCCAAAACCAGACCTAATTTTTTTTTATAGTAAATACATCAACCAAACATGTTTTTCAAAACTAATAAGTATTCAAAGTAAGTCAAAATAACATCACAAAAGTACATCAGAGTCCAAAAGCAGAAAAATCATGGCTTGTGTAACGCGATCATCCCGAGCTCTTCTCGTTCAATCCGGAAGTACCATAAACATAAAATGAAAGCCGAAAGCAGAAATATTAGTGATTTCCCCAAAATACCTCATACCATACATACAATGGCCCTTGCCCGACAACCATTAGGCCTCGCCCAGAACAGATCTATCAGTAATAAGTAATGGGCCCCGTCCAACACACTCATCAGGCCCCGCCTGACATCGGGACCCGCCCGGTATACATATGAAAACATACAATAGATGCAAGAGTCACGCAGACAACTATCATACAAATAATAGTAATCCATGGGCAAACATTGGTGCCTTTCCCGACAACCATCAGGACCTGCTTGGAACATATCTACCAGTAACATGCAATGACACTCGCCCAACACACTCATCATGCACCACTCGGTATACATATGAAAACATACAATACATGCAAGTGTCACATAGACAACTAGTATAAAAATAACAGTAATCCATGGGCCGACAATGGAGCCTTCAACTCACCATACACTAGGATGATACTCACCTCAAACTACTAAAAAATCAGATAAATGCTCAGACTGTTGGTCTGGGAAATCTCCACACTAAATATGATCAAATAATATCATAACAAATAATTAGGTCATAAACCATAACCGATAGTTGAAATCCATATTCCCAACTCTTAGGGTAAAGGACTATTTTACCCACCCCCTCAAAACAAAACCCATACAATTAAGGACCACACGTTCAAAATGGCCCAAAACCAACCTAGGCCCATAGTAGGCAGTACACACCGTGTACCTGGCCTGTATGCCGCACATATTCGAGTGACCACCTTCGGGCTTCAAACCCAGTTACTCAGGAGTACGACCGATGTATTGGTCAATGCCCCAAATCCTCATCCAACGTCTTAATCCCTTAAGACCATAATGTCCAAACCTCATATCTACATCTAAATAAGGTATTATTCCATAAAGTTGGCGACTGTACTCATTAGCATGTCTTAATGGACCCAACACTAAACCCTAGTTCCAAAACTCCATAAAAAAGCCAACAAATCAAACCTGGATGAACTTTAACTTTCAAGATTTGATTTTTATGGTTCTATTCACTCCTAAGTGCTCAAAAGGACAACTCAAATGGTCTGGAGTAGTCCATACTACATAAGACCAAGGTTTTGGGAAAATAAAGTGCATAAAAATGAACATAATGAGATCTAGAAAAAGGAAACTCAAGGTCTAAACTTGATACCATCTAAAGATGCACAAGAAGATGTAGAATATGGATCCAAGGGCTTGAATGCACCACTCCTTCTTCAAGAAACTTCCTGCACCACCAAGAACTACCCAAAAACACCACAATATCATTATAAGGCTCGAGAACTCTTAAAATACGGTTAGGTCTTCGTGTGATATCATCTAAGGCATGGAGGCTAACGAGGGGAAAGGTTTGGAGTTTATAATGATACTTAAATAGGGTCCAAACCCTAAAATTAGGGTTTATAAATATGCCCAACATACGTTTCTCACCTCAAAAGTTCCACTATACAACCCTTGTGACCAAATTCACAAACTAATTAAAACAAGAAATACCTTAGAACCGAGTGTTACAATATCTGTAAAGAAGGTGATATCTACATTTGGGAGGTGGTGGTTCAACGGGGGGTGCTAGTTTCGGTGGTTTGAGACTGGGATGTTCACTTCACCTCCAGATTTTGGAGGAAGTTTCATGAAGAATTGGGCACTCAGCTACATTTTAGTACAACGTACCACCCCCAGATTGATGGACAGAGTAAGCTGGAGATTCAGACGTTTGAAGATATGCTCCGAGCTTGTGTATTAGATTTCATAGGGAGTTGGGATACTTACCTTCCACTGGACAAGTTCTCTTACAACAATAATTATCATGCCAGTGTTAATCGACCACCTTTTGAGATGTTATATGAGAGGAGGTTCATGACCCTGGTTTGTTGGGGGAGGTTGGGCATCGGGTCATGGGGAATACTGAGGTGGTACTTGAGACCACTGAGTTGATTCCGCAGGTGCACGATAGGTTGCGATTTTCACAAAGCTGACATAAGAGTTATGCAGATCGGTGACGTTCGAACCTCAAGTTTCAGGTGGGAGATTTGGTGCTTCTGAAGGTCTCATCTTGGAAAGGTGTCATTTGATTTCGGAAGCAGGGCAAGCTGGGCCCCAAATTCATTAGTCTGTTCAGCATTTCCGCCCGGGTGGGAAAGGTTGTGTATCGGTCTGATTTTCTTGATGAGCTCAGCCAGATCCACAACACCTTCTTTGTTTCTTAGCTTCGGTAGTGTGTGGCCAATAATTTCGTAGTTGTTTGTTTGGATGACATTCAGGTTGATAACCACCTTAATTATGTGGAGACACCAGTGGTGATCTTGGATACTAAGATGAAGGTCGTACGCAACAAATAAGTGTCTTTGGTCCAGGTCTAGTGGTAGCATCAGAAGGGTTCCGAATGGATGTGGGAGCCCAAGGTAGAGATGCGAGAGCACTACCCTAATTTGTTCATGACATCAAACTTCGAGGATGAAGTCTAGTTTAAGTGGGAGAGAATTGTAACATCTTGATTTCCAGGTATTTACCTTTTTGACCCTTGATTGGTGATTGTATTGCAAAGTTGGTCCCTAAGGGTGTTTTCGTAATTTTAGCCATGTTAGACGTACGTTGGACGTATGCTGAGTAAGCAATGCATATGTGAAATATCTAGTATGCTCAAGAATCATATTTAAGTGATATTGCTAATTAATATATGATACTAAATGATCACACCAACAACTTGATATAATTGATTATTTATTAAAAATTAATTCTAACAAATATTTAATAAACTCTTATAATTAAATAGGAAATAATATTTTTCATTAGCAAGTAACATTAAATAATGCATATGGTATTAATTAATAAGTCATGCACAACATTTTGGACTAGATAAATCGTTTTGTTTTTTACCAAATAATTAAAATTTATATTTTATAAACATGCTTTATAAAATATGAAACTCATGATATATATATATATATATATATATATATATATATATATATATATATATATATATATATGTCCAAAAATTTGATGGAGGGACAAGAAAGGTAGTCAACAACATGCCTATATTAATTTATTCACAAAGGCTTGCTCTTGCTTTTATTGACTTTTGTTGCTAGGGACATGGTGTCTTTAAGCAGAAGACTCAATACATAAAGACCTTGCTTTTGGTTGAATAAGTTGCTAGTTTCTTGATCCTTGTTTTAATTTGTGAAAACTTTAACTTGTGTATGTAAATACACTATCTCTTACTTTTGGTTCATAGATGAAGATTAATTACTTGTTCTTATACTCTCTTGAAGTTCATATTGGTTATGAACTTCAAGCGTAAAAGATTAACAGTTTTCTTACAGGACTAGCATCTTAAATGAAGTTGATAACTTGTTGGTGTCTCTAAAGTTCATCAGTCTTCATCAACTTCCAAGCCTCCTAAGAAGATCCAAAAAACTACAAAGGTTGTTATCTATTCTTCTTCTTCTTTGGCTATGTTTGTTTTCTTTCCAAACTTTGCAAGATGATCCTTGGTGGGTTTAACTTATTTATGGTATTCAAAAATGATCAAGTCTTTTGTTGCCAAAAATCGTGCTTTTGAAACTAACTTTTAAATAAAAACCCAACAAATGGTATCAAGATCCACCTTGCAAGTTTGGTTAAATTTTTTGATTTTTTGAAATCTTAGTTTTTGGAGAATATGGATAACTTGGTTTTGTATAAAAATAAGTTCATACATATTTTCAATGACAACTTTGTAATTGCTATTTTATGTGACAAAAGTTTTCATGTATCTTTTGTCATTTAAAGTTGTCTTAGAAAAACAGAGGTTGTTTAATGTGTATGTTGATATGTATCATATGCATAAAATTGCCAAGGACCATTATGTTTGTTGTGTTTTTGTGTTTGGTGTTTTTATTAAAAAAAATGGTTGTAACAATTTATTTAATCATATGATATGTAATAAATTAAATAGATTAATTTTTTAGGTTTATTTTTCTAAGTAATAGATTAGTTGTTAGAAATAATTTATTTGTACAAAAATGTAACAAGAAATGAAGCCGGAGCCATTTTTTGAAGACCAAAGAGCAAATTTTGAGTTTAACAAATACTGAAAGTTAATGACATTTTCGTAAAAGTGTCACTAATGTTGTTTACAAAGAGTTGTTGGACTTTTTTGTGGCAGTTGCTGAAATATTGCTTTCAAAAAGCATTTCCAATCTTTTGCAAGCAAATGGTGTTTTCTCAAGTGGGAGCTTCTACAACAATATTACAATAAGATTTTTTTGGTCCCTTAAGATGTCCATTTAGGAATGGACTTGACATTTTTTGTGTTGGCTCACAAAAATGTCATTAGTGGGTTATGTTTATGCACATATAATTTTATACATGTTTGTATTGTTTATTTTATGCAATTATCATGTGTGGTTGATAAATTAGTTTTTCACATGCTAAAATAATTTTTGGACAAACAAAACATCACATTAAGTTTTTTTTTTTTTTTTTTTTTTTTTTTTTTTTTTTTTTTTCAAATTTTATAATGTGGACATAAGATGTAACAAGTTATAATTTAAAAATAAAATCCGGTTTTATAAAAACGCTAATAACATCAAATTTTAAAATACTCAAATATAAATTTTAAAATGGTGATTTTTATAACTTATAGAAACTTCAAATATATATAAGAAATAAAAGGAGGTTTTATTAAGGATATAAAAGGTTCAAATGCACTCAAACTTAATACCGATTATTAAAATCGAATCGCATCAAATTATATAAAAACTAGTTTTTTATATTGAACCTTTAAAATTTATTTTCTTTTGAAAATCGGTACCATGGTTTAGTATATGCATGTAATAACCATGACATCATATGTTTTTGAGGCTAGAATTATAAAACATATAAAATACTCTTTTACAAACCTCAAATCTATGCAATCATTTTGAAGAACACTTTTACATCTCTTGTATGCACTAGTCGGATAAATGATAACTGACCACTTTGTGTTATGTTTTGATGGTCAGGGTGTCTTTGGGATTTCTATAACTACATTATAGGCTGATTACACAGGTCTTTCAAATTGGATGGTTTGATCGTAAATCTTTTGTGATAAAGGATACCTAAGCAAGAGAGTTCCAAGGCATAGATGAGATCAAACATGTCTAATTAAATTTATTATTAGCGGTCCCATGAATCTAGGTATTATGTAGTAAGATATAATTGATGATCGATATCTACCAGGTTGAATTTAAATGGATGGGACAAATGATACCTAACATTTCTTTGTTTTGCAACTTGGATCCTAGACTTTGATAATTAATGTTTTTGAAAACTAAAAGGGTATTAATTATTAAATAATTTAAATATTGGAAATACTACATGAATTTTGTTAAAATTTTGTAGTTAAATAATCCATTCTCATTACTATGAATTGTCATTTTATTTAATGACTTAATGAAACAATAACATTAACTAGATACAACTTCAATGAATGTGTCCGTGTCTTAAGAGACAATCTAGTAAGAGATATGAAATTATATACACTTAAAGGTCCTAATCCTAACCTATTTGCTTTGAGCAATAAGCCTGAACATGATACATAGTAATGATATTACTGTGATGCTAAAGATTGTTGAATCAAGAAGTGACCCTCTTGAACCTCACATCCGAAGTCACCATCAACATTGCGGATTCAGCTACCGCAACCTGCCATGATGTCATCTACAACCTACCGCAACTGGAATAAAGAATTAGTTTATCTTATTTCTTTACTATGTAATGTCTAGTGTACCTTGCAGGGACATTTTTTTTATTAGTCTTTATTCAGATCAAGTATTGTACTCGGACCTATATAAATAGAGAGTTCAACTTCTTTATCAATACACATCTCTCTTGCATCTCATATCATATATTCTCTTTACTCTCAAAGATCTTACTGAACTCAACATTTATATTAAGATCGTAATCTCTCCTTCGGGGAAAGTCTCTCTTTACTTAATCACTTTGAGCTGATCATACTTATTAACGTGGTTTGATTGCAATCCTTGTTACGAATCAGCCTAAGTGTTTACTTGATATAATACTTGTTGTCATTTATATTTCCTTATATTTCCGTACCTAACAATCTAACTATCTAACGTTAACTTATTATTTTTTAGCTTTATGATCCTTTGAGTTAAACTTTATTCCGCAATCTTACTTGTACTAGCGTTTGTTCAAGTGTGTTACTCAAGTTTTTCTCTCAACAATTGGTATTAGAGCCAAGTGGTTGCTTTTTGAACAAAAACTCTGATTTTAAAAGGCCTTCTATACTAGTAAAGCTCATTTATTTCAAAATAACAAAATATTTTCAAAAGAAAAAGGAAATATAGCACAAGCATTATCACTCAATGTTTCCAACAGTGTTGGAGGTTCGAATAGAGCTCCAATATTGCTGGCAAATGAGGATCATCATTGATCCCAAAGGATGGAGATCTGTAGAAGAAGGACCTCATGTCCCTGTTCTTACTCCAGTTCAAGCCAACGATGCCTAAGCTAGACTTGGAGGAGGTCAAGCTGCCTTGAATCGCCCCACAAAGGATGATCTCGACAAAATGGAAAATGATGCAATTGCCTTTTATGAAATATCCTATGGAGTTGCTCCTGAAAAGTTTGACATCATCATAAATTGGAAATCCGCAAAAGAGATCTAGGATGTTCTCAAGAATCTATATGAAGGTTCTCAGCAGGCACAAGATAAGAAGCTCACTACCATACTCAATGAATTCAATAATTTCAAAGCTCATGCGGGAGAAAGCCTTGAGGATTCTTTCATAAGATTCAACCTAATAGTCACCAAGTTATCAAATGCTGGCACTATCCACAACAACCATGAAACCAATATCCAATTTTTTAATGGTTTAGGGAAACATTGGACTACCGCAAAGATGATAGTCCAAGGTGATAGGAAGATTCACTCACCCTCTCTTTTCAAATGGTATGCGGAACTCTAGGCACAAGAATCAACCTTGCTCAAGGATTGTGCGGACTGCAGAGGACCACTCGCTCTCATGGCCCAATCTCCACAAAACTTAACTTCTCAACCTTACTCTCTCCTATGAAAACCTACCGCAGTTATATGTAGCTGACATAGAGTATGACTATGAAAAAGAATTCTAGAATGCTATTCCTCTTGTTAGCCAACAATTCAATCGTTTACCTTCAACTTCCTTTCGCAAACATCAGCAATTCACTAAACCTCCCTTTAACTGCAACTTCAACCCTCAAAACAATCACGCTCGATACACCAACACAACTTCACCAATACTCACCACCTACAAGCTCTCATCAAGCCAAAGAGATACCACAATCTGCTAAACCAACTGACTCCGGTCCCTCGGCTGAAGTTGAAGAAGATGTTGTCATTTTTCGTAAGTGCAACAAAGAGAATCATTTTTCCAAGGACTGTAAAGAAAATGTAGTCAAGGATGAAGCCTTTTATCTCTGAATGGCACAAGAGATGGATGAAAAAGAAAAGGGAAGGGCATGTGTGTCAACGATTCCTTGACAACCTTAATGACACATGTGTTACCGTCCTTTCACACTATAACAAGGCCGTAAATGAGAAGCACATAGCATCCCAGGAAATTTTCCATGTTAGAGGACGTTTAGAAGACAAAAGGCTCAAAGTGGCCATGCTTGAAAGAAAATTAGGATTAGAGAAAGATGCAAAAATGTTATGTGAAACTCAGTTAGGCATAGCATTAGATCAGAGGGATTTAGCACAAAAAGAAATTGTGCGTTTGAATCTTTTAATTGAAAATTTGTTTAATGAAAGTGATACCATTGATAATCTAGTAAATAATAGAACCGTTGATAACACGTACAATTGGGGCTGGTCCAATGGGTACTCCACCGCAAAAGACTCATCACTCCAGTTTAGCAAAGACCGTCTCTATGTCCCACCTGACCGAGAGTTTCACTTTCCTGTTAATGACAAGACTTTTCCTGAAGATATAAGAGCTCACTTCGGTAGACTTCACAACCTGAGTAATAATTGTTTCATTGAGGAAATTCTTCCCGAAACCTTGGATCATTCATGTGATCAAATCCTAATTTTTGGCACAATTTATCCCAACTCTCAGGCTTCATCTATTTTTGATGAGGAAATTCTTGTGGAAGGACCCGAAGTTCCAATGCAGTGTCTAAACTTGTCGTTAGGTCGTAGTTTCGAACCAAAATTACCATCCATAAAGTGTCCCAATAATGAATCAACTCTTACTTACTCTGTTGTAGTTCAATCCACTCTACCACATACTGAAGTCAAGAGTACTATGACAATTTAGCAAATTCATCATGAATTGCCCATCGATAACTTTGAATTTGGTCAATGTTCTCAAAGTCTTGTTTCTTCCAGCTCAAATAACTCAAGTCCTCATTTTCTAAATCAGACAAAATTTTCAAGGAAACTGCAGCTAAACCTCACTGACTGTGGTTCTCCAAAATCACAGGCAAAACAAGCTTTTAAAGAACTCAAAACTCGTGGGAAAAAGAAAGGAAGTTTTTCAAAAAGCAAAACCAGAATATCCAAACAAAAGGGTCCTGAAAAACATAATCAGATTTCAAAAGACACTTACTCATCCTAGACAAAGAGGAATGTACTGTTTCAAAAACTTTTTTAAAGTCCCCTAACAAGTTTCAAAAAGGTGTCAAATCTTTTTCATAGATATCACTTTCAAAACTATTCATCTGATAACCCAAAGTGGAAAGGAATTTTGCCAACTCCCACACTTCAAAAGTCACGTCAATTTAACAAACAAACAAAACCTAGGAGGAAATCAAAACAGACAAAAGATCTAAACCTAGGAAGAATTCCACAGCCCAAACCTTTTCAACCCAAGGGCAACTTAGTTAAATCTCAGACTGGTCACAAGCCTCACAGCACATCCTCCGAATCGCTGACCAGGTGTACTGTCTGGCTAAATGAGAGAAATCTCACATTTGAATTTTATTATCATAAACGACCAAATCAAGTCCAGCCTCGTAATCCTACAAAACCCCTTACTCATCCTAAACCTCGTAACTTTCAAAAACCTTGTAATTCCCAAAAGACAAAACATCCGGGTCTACGTTTGAAAGTTGGTACGCAACCTGTTACCACCATCTCCTTTCATGCATCTAAGAAGAACTCTGTTGTAACCCTGGGCTCCAAACTTGTTTGGGTGCCCAAACTAACCGTAGGTTCTTATAAACTTCATTAAAGAAATTGAACTCCAAATCAAGCTACCAGTTTGTAGAATCCGAAGTGACAATGGAACCGAGTTCACTAACCATCTCTTGGATAATTTCTTGGTTTCTAAAGGCATTAGCCACAACTTTTTTGCTCCCTACACACTGTAGCAAAATGGAGTATCAGCGCGAAGTAACCATACTCAAGTAGAAGTAGCCAGATCCATGATTAACTTTGCAAACCTTCCTCTATACTTCTGGGCCGAAGCAGCGACAACATCATGCTTTGTCCAAAACCGGAGCATTGTCTGCAAGCGTCTCAACAAAACTCCTTATGAGGGCCTCAACAACCGAAAACTGAATGTCCGATTCTTCCACATATTACGGTGTAGATGTTTCATGATCAACAACAAGGATCATCTTAACAAATTTGCACCGAAGTCATAGGAAGGCATATTCCTTAGCTACTCAACAAACAAGGTGGCATACAGAGTCCTTATCAAACGTGCACGACTAATTGTTGAAAGTTTCGATGTCAAATTCGATGACAATTACGTCCGCAACACTGCTACTTCGAGTGAAACAAAATTAATCTTGGAATGTGATATTCCAGCCTCTTCAGGTCCTCTCAACATCGTTGAAATCAACTATGATGACCTCTTCGATCCGGTGGAGACTGATAAACTGCCCGAAATTCTTGTGTCCCCAGAAGCTCAGCAACAACACACAGAAGTATTTGGACCTTCCATCTCTGATGACTTGTCTCATGGAACTTCCACCTTTCCAGTTGAGGGTGAAAGCAATACTCCGGTTCTTAAGACAACCATCGAGGTTCCAGTTCTTGAAGATGTAGCTCCTGTTTCCATCCGAAGAGACTCTAATCCATCAAATGCTTCTTCTGAATCGGATGAAGAAGAAAATATTGACACAAGAAATGATCTGAGGGTTATCACTCATTCTCGTTTCCATGGGGAACCATTTTTTGTTCATATGGAACTCCCATCTACAATCCAATGGGAACCTCATTCTGATCGTACTCTAGTCCATGTCTAAGATACATCTGTTGGCTGCTCACAAATCAAGGGGGAACTACCCTCACCCACCGCAGAATCTTCTGATGTTGGTGACATTCCTTCCACTACAGCTGTTGATCATCAACAATCTCGTTTACATATCTGGACTAAAGAACCTTCTTTGGGTCAAATCATTGGAAACCCATCTGCTGGCATACAGACTCGATCCTCTCACGATCTTACGGACCACTGCCACTATGCAACATGTATGTCTGCAGTCGAGCCTCAATCCATCAAGGAAGCTCTCCTAGAGCTTGACTGGATCTATGCCATGCAAGAAGAGTTAGCCGAATTTGAAAGAAATAATGTGTGGAAACACGTTCCAAAGCCTAAAGGTCACACTGTTGTTGGAACAAGATGCGTGTACAAGAACAAGCTCGATGAATCGGGTGTGATCATTCGTAACAAAGCAAGGTTAGTTGCAAAGGGGTATAGTCAATTAGAAGGTGTTGACTATCATGAAACATATGCCCTCGTAGCCAGGATGGAAGCAATACACATCTTCTTAGCATATGGAACACACAAAAATATCAAAGTACACCAAATGAATGTAAAAAGTGCTTTCCTGAATGGTGGATTGAAATAGGAAGTCCGCTTGTAACAACCTCCAGAATTTGAAAGTCTAGAGCTCCCATATTATTGCTTCAAGCTTAAGAAAGTAGTTTATGGTCTTAAGCAGGCACCAAGGGAATGGTATGAGACTCTTGCTGAGTTTCTTTTCATGTCAGGATGTAAAAGAGGAGTGATTGACCCCACATTGTTTCGAAAGGCAAATGGTAATCACCTTATTCTTGTACAAATCTATGTGGATGATATCATATTTGGATCAACAAATCAAGGTATGGTGGATGAATTTGCATTGCTCATGACCAAGAAGTTCCAAATGAGCATGAATAGAGAGGTCAACTTCTTTCTAGGACTCCAAGTGAAACAAGTGCCTCAAGGGATATTCATTCATCAGGAAGAATATACCTCTAAACTGTTGAAGAAATACTCAATGGATAATTGTTCCTCGGCCAAGGTTCCTATGGCCTTCGGATATAATATTTTTGTTGATCCTTTCGGAGAATTAGTATATCATAGGACTTATAGAGGAATGATTGGTTCATTGATGTACCTTACTGCAAGCAGACTAGATATTGTTTTCGCAACAGGCTTATGTGCCAGGTACCAAGCCGACCCCAAAGTATCACACCTAACCATAGTCAAATAGATCTTCAAATACTTAAAAGGAAGCAAAGCTATCGCACTATGGTATCCTGCAAGGAATGACTTTGGCCTTCAAGCCTTTACAGATGCGGATCATGCCGGATGCAGATTGGATAGAAAAAGCACATCTGGTGGCTGTCAATTTATAGGAGGAAGACTAGTTAGTTGGTCTTCACGAAAACAAAATGGTGTTTCTTTCTCTACCCCAGAAGCCGACTACATGGCCGCAACAACTGTTCTCAAGTCCTATGGATGAAAACCCAACTGATGAACTACGGATATAGAATTTTGAGAATACTGATTTCTTTGATTCAGAGAGTGCTATAGAGATTTCTCAAAGTCCTATTATCAATCGAAGACAAAGCATATTGAACTTCGGTACCATTTCATAAAGGACTATATACTCAAAGTTAACATTTAACTAATCTTTGTCCCATTTCATGAAGAAATTGCGGATGTGTTTACAAAGGCACTTGACACAACAAAACTTAATAGTTTTCTATAAATGTTAGGGATGATGAATCCAGATCCACAATTCTTTTGAATTGATAAGTACCACAGAACATTTCTGGTCTCCGTTGCGGCCCTAATCAGATATATCTATTATAGATGGTTTCAATATACTCCGTGTACCGCAACCATATATCCTACATATATCTCTTGGGTCCTTATTTCTTGTTATTTCTGGTATTTTGTCAAGTTTTCCTCAAATCATTCTACCGCAGTTACATCACCATCAATCCGCAATGATGAATTAATCCGCAATGGAGGATCAATCCACAGTCACACTTAATGATTTCTCAACTACTACTTTATAAATTCCTAGAAGATTGTGTGCTATTAAATGGTTCTCATTAAATAAACCAAACATTCGTTTGTAGCATACAAAGTTTCAGTTACTTTTCAAATAGTATTTTGGTGTCAGACCTATTTTAGGTATCATGAAAAATAAAATAGTTTTCCATAAAAGAAATCGTTTTAAAAATCTTTTCCTTAAACTGCCAAATCCCATTATCCCCAAGATGTCATATATGTTCCAAATTCCACCTTTATTCAACGAACTTTTTCCCTTCACCAAACGTTCTCCAAACATGTGATATTGGGCCTGACATATCATTAAATGCCCCATTTTGAAAATATAAAAAATAATTTCTTATATTTATCTTATTTGTGGCTGAAAATGGTTAAAACCCAAGGGTTTTTACGATTAACAACCGTAAATAGGGTAAATCCATTAAACCTTTCAAACCCGGAGCTATATAAATCCTTTTTCCCTCCCAAGAAAGCTTTACACTTTCTGAAATCTTAAAGATCATCTTCATCTTATCCATCTCCTTGCACTCAAATCTTTTCTGCAAGTTCTTCAAATGTTTTCAACAATGGTGAAGTCTGGTGTATCAAAGAAACAATCAAAAGCCTCTGGATCAGCCTAACCCAATGGTTCTGAATCCGCGACGAGAAACTAATCACAATTGATTGCCTCAAGCAGTTTTAGGACAATCTTTGAAGATCATCAATCATATAATGAATCCATTCGTCTCGTAATCAAGTTCATCTTAACTCATCCTTTGTTTGGAGCCTTTGACTAGTTCACCGATGTTGTTCTACTGTCTACTCTCTTCAAATGTGCATGCTTGGCATATCGACCCCTCAACAATCTTCAAGAAGTTCACCTGAACCTAGTTGATGATTCCTTGGTCATCATGACCAAAGAGAAGTTTCTGAATGCGATCAACTTACGTGTTCTTCCTAGCACAAAGTTCATCACCCCAAGTGTGAATGACATCATCAGAACTCTTTACCATATGGGATACCAGAAGCAACTCAGGTGAATCAGCGAGTTCAAGAAGAATAAGATGCCTACGGTTTAGCAGTTTGTGTGCCATTTTATCATCTAGAGTCTCTCTGAGAGAACCGTAGGCACATACAATATGGGCCTTAAACTATTGGAATTGGCGTGGAGTATTTTCACTCGCAACGACGTCAACTATGGGTAGATCTTGTGGGATGAATTCCTTCTGTACATTCCCAAGGAGAATCCAAAGGCAGCACCAATAGAGCTCACCTTCGCACGCTTTTGGTCCCTATGCATTTCCGACCTCTACCACGACGAACAACTTAGCATGGGGAATGACATCAACTTTTTCATCACCAGAGATCTAAACAGGTACCCAACTTCTAAAGATCAATCTTTGTTTGGACCACTGACATATCTTCCAGTCCATATTTTGATATTTATTGGACTTGAAACTCAAGAAGTCACGAATCATATTGAGGCTATGGAAGGTATTGACCCATACCTTTCTACCCCACCTCTACCTAGTCAGTCTATATTGGTCTCGACAGACCCCCATGGTCCGGTGAGTACCGCAACTCCAACTTCTACTTAATCTCATCTTCTACTAGCAAGACGTCTAAAGAAGATAGTTTCATCAAAGAAACCCCCCCGTGGCAAGGAAAAGAAAGGTGAAACCTCCAAAAAACACAAATCCTGGACAATTTTGTCCTCGGGTGAAGAGTCTGATCACAACCCTCCTATAATGTTGAAGAGTCTGATAGTGATTCAGGTCATGTTCTCACACATAAGAAACAGAAGACCAACCCCAGTCCTAGCCAAATGCGCATCCAGACAAATACCACAGCCTCTCAAAAGGTTTCGGTCGTCCTTGGGGTCCCCGCAGACCCATTCACATCAACCCTCTGCAGCTACTCGGACACAACAAGTGTGTTCATTTCATCTGACAGTGGAAGCTCGATCCCAAATGAATCCTAAACGGATTCACTTGGTTCTACACGCCCTAAGGTCTCCAAGGCTTCCCGCATTCATTTCTTTGAGGAACATGAGTTGCGCTCCATAATTGATTCTGTTATCCAAAACTGAATACATCATCCCAACCGCAGGGCGCTTCTTCAGCCCTAGCCAGAACTGAGTAGAGGCCACACTTGACTACGGGTCAAGGAGACCAAGGAAGCTTAGGAAATTCTACTCTTCTTACCTTAGAAGCAGTTGTTTTAGGCATGGTGATCACCATTGTGGAAGGATCCATGAACCCAAGGGACACACTGGTGCGCAATCAAGGATTTGACGGTTATGATTTAGATGGTACCTCGACACGGGATTGTCCCACTACTAAGTCCGGTATTTGTAAATATGAAGCTTTTCGTAGGGAATTCCAAGCCCGTAAGGATCAATAGAGTAAGCAGCAACAACAGGAGCAGGAAATTCAGACTGTAGCTAAACACTTGGCCGATGCAATTAACAACGCCAATACCGTAGCCACCATCTCCAAAGTTCAAGATTAGATGAACACCATGGCTGAAAACGATCCAAAAGGCTCAAGCTCTTCAAAGTGGTGTAAGTCCCTCAAAGCCCCCCCCACCCACCCAAACTACAAACATTCTGGAATCAGAAGAAGACGATACAACGATTGAAGTCAGTTCCGAACCAACCTTTGGTTTGGATGACTTGTATATGACCAAAGTCAATCAACCAATGGGTTCTGATGACTTTATGATGATTGTTGATGAAGACTTCTCAAGAGGTTCTCAGCACTCCACTTCCAAATCTAAGGAGAACAAGAAGAAGAAAAAACTGGCTGTGACACGCAAGGAATTCCTCAATCTCCAGGAAAAGGTTGACAAAATTTTGGCCGTAGTGACCATGTCACAACAAACCAAAGTTTTTGGGCCACAATCAAATGCTGAACGGATTCAACGAATAAAGACCATAGAATACCTGGCTGCTGAATGCATATCACTAAAAGTCGAAATGGGTATCCATGCCCTCAATAATAATCGAACAGCAGACCGCAAGGAATTCATTGCTACTGCCAAAAAGCTCATCAATGAGGTCACCGCAATCAAACCAGAAATTCAGTCTTCGATTGTTGATCATGCCATTCAGCCCAAAAATCTTGTTAAGGAAACGCACAATGCTTAGGAATCCACAATCTCTATGCTCCAATAAACAATAAACAATCTAAGACGCTCCTTGACAGCAAGCTCTCATGGGCAAGAGATCCTTCAATTCACCAAAGATATTCACCAATTGCTATTCAAAACGAAGTTCCCTGATAATCAGAAACTTGCAGATCTCCTGAAGACCCAATTCTGAAATGTGTTCACAATGATTGATGGACTAAAACAATGGTTTGAGGAACAACATGTTAGTTCCCCAAAAGAGGGAAGTGAGCAATCTCATTCGCAGCTCCATCAATCTTGGGTCATTCCAAATTTAGGTCCATCTCACTTTGCTACAGAACATCCAAATCAACCATCGAAAACTCCTGAAGCTCATCAATCCTCAATTTTATCTAAGGGTCAAGCTAAACTTCCCACTTCAGTGTCTTCTCCTCCAAGATCTCCTCAGCAGATTCAAACTGAGCGACCTGAATCACCTCGCAAAGAAACGCCTCCCTAATTTGAAAACTTGGCTCTAACCATGTCATCAAAGCATTCATCTGACTCCCCTGCAACAAAACAAAGGATGATCGACTGGAATGCTGCTAAGTTTGCAGAGCAGATATGGAGAGACCATGGGTTCGACACTACCATGTATGAAACTCTCATTAACTCATGGGTCAATCCAACCTACGGGCTCTAGGATGATGACTACAGACTGGTGTTGACATATGCAAAACCTCCGGAAGATAGCTAATGGGACATTCCCATCTCCCCGAATCTCATGTTCTTCATTGTCTTTGAACCATTTGACCGAAGCCTCCCTGATGACCAAAGGTTGCCTCTGGAGTTTGAAAGACTTAACAAATTCCATGGAAAGCATGGATCCAAATTTGAGGGCATATGGTCATGTGACAGGCCCGCCGGAGTAAAAAACTACAAGGTCTGAAAATTCATGAAGGTTGAGTTCATCCAATACATGTTGACTAGAAGAGGATGTGATTACATCCGGACTCAGGCCAAATTTCCAAGTATGAATCAAGAAGAGGTGTTTCTCATTGAAAGGGTGTTTCAACTCAAATCCGAAAAACACTCTAAAATGAAGATTACCTTTGAAAGGGCATATGAGTATCTGAGGACCACTGTATGCGATTTTGCAAAACTAGATTTGGATATTCACCCAGCCTTGGCACAAAAGTTTATTCTTCCTAGACTCGAGCCCGGATCCATCTGTACTGAAGGATATCAAGAACAATCCTTGGTTGCAACCAACTTTCTAGAGTTGGGATTTATATACAAAAGGGTGAACAACAATGTCAAATACTTTGTCCCTATCTCTTCCATGCACCGCCTAACCTGTAGGCAACTGGAAATCACCTTGACTTCGGTGCAAAGATCAAAACATAGAACAGATGAAGTAAAATTCGAGATCACCCGAAGGATCAACTGGCTGAGTGAAGTGAGGAAGTTCTGGTGGCTGCTGATCAAATTTCTAAAGCTTAACAAATGAGAAGGTTAAATAGGTCACCTTGGGGGAAATTGTTGAATTAATAAGTGACCCTCTTGAACCTCACATCCAAAGTCACCATTAGCATTGCGGATTCAGCTATCGCAACCTGAACTGATGTCATCCGCAGCCTACCGCAATTAGAATAAAGACTTAGTTTATCTTATTTCTTTACTATGTAATGTCCAGTGTACCTTGCAGGGACATTTATTTTATTAGTCTTTATTCAGATCTTGTATTGTATTCGGTCCTATATAAATAGAGAGTTCAACTTCTTTATCAATATACATATCTCTTGAATCTCATATTATATATTCTCTTTACTCTCAAACATCTTACTGAACTCAACGTTTATATTAAGATCGTAATATGTCCTTCAAGGAAAGTCTCTCTTGACTTAATCACTTTGAGTTGATCACACTTATTAACTTGGTATGATTGCAATCCTTGTTACGAATCAGCCTAAGTGTTTACTTGATATAATACTTGTTGTCATTTATATTTCCTTATATTTCCTTATATTTCCTCACCTAACAATCTAACTATCTAATGTTAACATATTATTTTTTAGCTTTATGATCCTTTGTGTTAAACTTTATTCAGGAATCTTACTTGTACTAACGTTTATTCAAGTGTGTTACTCAAGTTTTTCTCTCAACAAAGATGTTTCTAACATCAAACTAGGAAATGTGCAAGGCCCCATGTTTTACGGACTGAACACCTTTAAGCCAAGAAATAAAGTAAGTCCCACATATATCGTCTTGTTTCATTTTTGGAGAAACTGGACACTAGAAGAGGATTTGCTCCTATTATATGGAAAGAAAGTCTGGTAGAGACTAGTACTTCAGGTATCTACTAGATAGAACTAATACTTTTCACATAACACTTTGGTACTTGGTACTTGAATGTCAATCTAATATTTGTAAATGGCTTGCAGATATTTACAGAAGAGTATCCAACTGAGCACTATCAAGTTGGAAATACACTCGTAGAGTTTAGTTTATTGATTATGATAAGAACATATGAAACAATATTTTTTTTGGAACAATTTTTGTTTTAATTTAGCTTGTCTAAATATACGCCTCAGTTATTTTTATTTATGAATGATTGACTATTTACTTAAATGGTTTTTCATAATGATCACCTTCATATTTGGAAATGATTAAATTCTTTATATGAGACTAGATCTCTTAATAAGAGTTATAAAGTAAATATTAATGTTTTATAAATAACAAGTTCTATATGCAAAATACTTTTGACTTAAACTTATTTTAAGTCAAATTCATCTTTGACAATGTTATCTTTATTATATAAATGACATTTACATATTCCAACTTCAAGAAATGGATCCTTGAAGGCAAATAATGTAGTTTATTTGACATATGTAAATCTTATATATATATATATATATATATATATATATATATATATATATATATATATATATATATATATATATATATATATATATATATATATATATATATATATATATATATATATGAAAGATTCCTAATGATATCTTCACTAAATAGTAGAGAAAATAATTATTAACGAACTATACACTATGGTGTATGACTTCATTTCTAATGAATGTCTAAGATTTATCATAACATACCAAATCAATTTTATTAACAACTATAGTAGTTATAAATTATATTTTACATGTTAAAACATAATTGTGAAATATTTGTTTAAGTTTTCAAATATAAAATTGAAATACAAACCGGTAAGAACTATTTAAGGCCTTAATGATAATAAACAATGAATTAACTCTTACTTGGTATGATTTTCTATCTAATCAGTAGAAATATCCCCCTTTTATTTTATTGGGATAACACCTATAACACTATCAATTGTAACTTGAGTACATACACCAACTAACTAGTTGATATAACATTTTACTCATAAGATTTTTTATGGAAAGGCTTCATACCTATCTTAACTAAATGTTTTATGGATTTAAAGCCTATGTGGCTTAGATTATTTATATCAAAACCCACCAAGAATAAGTTTTCTTATCCCTCTGATAGTTAAGTTAGCAAAAAGCAAACATCTAATGACAAAGCAAGTGGGAGGTACATGAACTTGAAGCAACACAAGAACCATTACCTGATGTAGTAATGGTTGGCACTAGTTTTAACAATGGATTCTTAAAAATGAATAATAACTATTTATAAAGACAAATTGTTCGCTTTAGTGGTAGAAATCATCCATGACTTGAGAAATGTGGAATATCTCATTGATGAGCTTTTCTTGATGGTTTCTTGGAAATCCATCAAATACTAAGATGCTATGTCAGATCTTGAATCTGATTAATGATTTAGAGTCATGAACATTAGATGTAATCCATGTATAATAAGAAAGTATGGTCTTGATAGCACTTCCTCTCTATAGCAAGTCTAGAAGGAGTAAGTGATTTTTCTAGAAAGAATACATTACATGGATAACAATACACATTTAACGCAAGATTTGTTATAAAAAGATTTTCTCATACTGATGTCGTTGACCATGGTCCTTATCATGCTCATGTCATTGAATATGATCAAACCTTTTTTCACAAGTAGCTATGATTGGATCAACAATGATATTATTTACTATAAATTCATATTCTTAATATGAGATATATCAAATAGATTTCAAGAAATACTGATTTTCTTAATAGACATCTACTAGAAGATATCTATATAGATTAGCCTGGAGGTTTTCTTAATCCATGTTATCCTAATAAAATGTGTAAAGCTTGAGATCCACTTGTGGAAATAACGCAAGAATCTCAATATTGCAGTCATTATTTTAATATAAAACCAAAAAGTATGCTTTTATATCAAAATGAATAGAACATGTGTGTTTATTAAGAACTAGTGGGAGCATAGTGACATTCCTAATCTTATACGAATGAGACATACTTAATCATGAGAAATTACATTCTGACCATGCCATGCCTTTTCACCTTAACTCAGAATCTATTTCTAAAATGAAAGACGTAGGAAGGACAATATACATTCTAGGAATGTAAAATATATCAATATAGATAAAATGAATGTCAAAAGTTTTATATACTTATGAATATATTAACAATATCTTGAAAAAGATCAAGTGTAACACCGTAAATTTTCAAAACAAATTTTTCAATTTTTATAAAACATAACTCCATTGATATTCATTAAACAACCATTTTAATTATCCAAACAAGACAATACAAAATCCCAAGATCATGACATCAAGCTCCGAATGTGTGTGTGTACGGATCAAGCCGGCGCCTTCCCGCGGTCGTCGCTAGTACCTGAAACAATAACATCAACACTGTAAGCACAAGGCTTAGTGAGTTCCCCAAAATACTACATATAACACATATTAGCCACTCGAGGCTATAACTCTGTGGGTCCGTGCACCCAAACTCTGTGAACCCTCAGGTTCTAATTCTGTGAACCTTCCGGTTCTAACTCTGTAAACATGCACAACATCAAACACATAGAAATAATGCAGTACAACACATAACATACATAGCATACAAACACTCTATCACATAACTCTAGTTACCTACTCAAGGTAAAGTATAGTGAGAAGACTCACCTCGCGTGTCTCGGTAAATCGTAACCCTGAAATCGCTAATCACTCGACCTGTCGAGCTGTCGTCCCCCTATAGCACAATACACCTCTAATTAACACTTTCCCCACTAGGGTTGACCACACTATAACAAGTCAATCTAGGTCAAAGCTGGTCAACAGTCAACGGTCAACTTTGACCGGACTCGGCGAGTACCCAGGCGACTCGGCGAGTCTGGGCGTGTACACCAATTTCCCTGGAATCCTCCCTTGACACGTCGAGCATTCCCTCAACTCGACGAGTTCCACCTGGCACGAGTTGTGGGGCCACCACAACTCAACTCGCCGAGTCTCAAGAACAACTCGGCGAGTCCAGTTAGACTCAGTCCACCTGTCCATTCTGACTCCCCCTTGACTCACTGAGTCCACCTTTCCCAACTCGGCGAGGCCACTCACAGAGTGGTCGGGCAACATTCATGCTACTCGCCGAGTCTGTTCTTCGGACTCGGCGAGTCCATGCCATGCACTGACTCAATCTTGCTCTAAAGGTCAGATCCAGTTCATTAATCCATAGATCCAGTCCCTCCAAGCTCATTTAGCACGTAAAGTTACAATCTTGATGCACATACAACCTTTATATGACCATATAAGATGTTTATGACTCAAATACTACAACACAAGGCCAAAGACTCTATTGTCACTCATAAAGCTTGATGAGTGAGGCTCTCTGGACCTCTATGGATCCAGATCCATAGCCTCAACTCAAAGAGGGAACCAATGGGCATCAAATCATCCCATAAATGACCACCACAAGCCCTAAATTGCATCATGCTTCACTAAACAGAAAATGGTCCGAGATAATACCTCTAGAGTGATGATCTAAGCTCCAAATCCACGAAATAGCAACCTCCTTTGCTTCCTCTTGCCTAGGGTCTCCTTCTTCTTGCTAGATAACACACACAAGATTAAGAATGGCTCCTTTCTCTTCACAAATAGCTCAAGAACACAAGGGTCACTCACTGAGGGATGGGTGAGCACAAATGACGGCCATAAGGCCCTTTAAATAGGCCTCAAACCCGGAGATTTAGGGTTTCATTACACAGCGCAGACTCGCCGAGTCCCTATCCTGGACTCGCCGAGTCCAGGCGCGCACCAATGTTCAATTCCGCGTCTCTACTCGGCGAGTCTGAGCTCCAACTCGCCGAGTCCCTCTCACAATATGACAAAAATTAGATTTACAAGATACCTGGTAAAAATCCGGATGTTACAACTCTCCCCCACTAGAACTAGACTTCGCCCTTGAAGTCTCGCTCTAAAATAGCTCCGGATGCTGCTCCCGCATCATACCCTCCGGCTCCCAGGTCATTTCTGATCCCTTCCGATGTTGCCACTGTACCAATACCAGAGGTACCTCCTTGTTCCTCAAAATCCTGATCTTCCAATCCTTAATAGCCACTGGTCTCTCAGCATAATTCAGGCTTGCATCTACCTGAATATCCTCTAATGGAACCACTGCCGACTCGTCGGCTATACATTTCCTCAACTGCGATACATGAAAAGTGTTGTGAATCTGCCCCAACTCTGCTGGTAACTCCAGCCGATAGGCTACTCGTCCTACCCTTTCGATCACACGAAACGGACCTATAAACCGGGGCCCCAATTTGCCCCTCTTCCTGAACCGGATCACTCCTTTCCAAGGAGAGACCTTCAGGAGAACAAAGTCGCCGACCTGAAATTCCAGCTCGGACCGGCGTCTATCCGCGTAACTCTTTTGTCGGCTCTGAGCGGTCAATAACCTCTGTCTGACCAGCTGTATCTGCTCTGTCGTCTGATTCACGATCTCCGTACTACCCATTACCCTTTGCCCAACCTCTCCCCAACATATGGGAGTCCGACACCTCCTACCATACAACAGCTCAAAGGGCGGCATACCGATGCTCGAATGATGGCTGTTATTGTAGGAAAACTCCGCCAAAGGAAAATACGTATCCCAACTACCCCCAAAGTCCAATACACATGCCCGAAGCATGTCCTCAAGTGTCTGAATCGTCCGCTCACTCTGGCCGTCGGTCTGGGGGTGGTATGCGGTACTAAAATGCAGCTTAGTTCCCAACTCCTCATGAAATTTCTTCCAGAAGCGGGATGTGAAACGCACATCACGGTCTGAAATGATCGAGATCGGCACCCCATGCCGAGATACAACCTCCCTCACATAAAACTCCGCCAACTTCTCCGCCGAAGAACTCTCACTGATGGCAAGGAAGTGAGCGCTCTTTGTCAACCTATCCACAATCACCCAAATTGCATCGACTCCTCTGGCAGTCCTCGGCAATTTGGTGATGAAATCCATAGTGATCTGTTCCCACTTCCATTCGGGAACCTCTAATGGCTGCAACTTGCCATGCGGTCTCTGGTGTTCGGCCTTTACCCTTCGACAGGTCAAACACCTCTCGACAAACCATGCAACATCCCTCTTCATACAAGGCCACCAATACTCCTTCCTTAGGTCCAAATACATCTTTGTAGCCCCGGGATGGATCGAAAATTTCGATCTATGAGCCTCCTCCATCAATGTTGTACGTGTACCGCCTACAAACGGTACCCAGATCCGGCCGTGATAAGTCATAAGGCCTCGACTATCTGATACGAACTCCAAAACCAACCCAACGACCCGCTCTCTCTTCTGCATCTCCGGACGCACAGCCTCGGCCTGTGCCCCACGAATGGCGTCCAGAACTGGAGCTATCACAGTCAGTCGCAAACATACATTTCGCAGTGGAGCACTCTCCGCCCTGCGACTCAATGTGTCGGCTACCACATTAGCCTTGCCCGGGTGGTACAAAATCTCGCAATCATAATCCTTGACCACATCTAACCACCTTCTTTGCCGCATGTTTAGGTTAGGCTGATCCATCAGGTACTTCAAGCTCTTATGGTCCGTGTAAATCGTACATCGAACCCCATACAAGTAGTGCCGCCAAATCTTGAGGGCGAACACCACTGCCCCCAACTCCAGATCATGTGTGGGGTACCTCGTCTCGTGAGGCTTCAACTGCCTCGATGCATATGCTATCACATGTCCCTTCTGCATCAGTACCGCTCCCAGTCCTAGAATCGATGCATCACAGAATACCACAAAACCCTCCATCCCTTCCGGAAGAGCTAATACCGGAGCTTCACACAACCTCTGGCGAAGCGTCTCAAAGGAGGTCTGCTGCTCGGGACCCCATAGAAATGTAACACCCTTCCGGGTCAATCTGGTGAGTGGGACCGCAATCTTGGAGAAATCCTTAATAAACCTCCGATAATACCCTGCCAACCCAAGGAAACTCCGGATCTCAGAAGGTGACCTTGGCACCTCCCACCTCATCACTGCGTCAACCTTGGCCGGATCGACCAATATCCCCTTCTGGTTAACGAGATGTCCCAGAAACTAGACCTCCCGCAACCAAAAATCGCACTTGGAAAACTTTGCATAAAGTTTCTCCGAGCTCAAAACTCCAAGAATCTCCCTCAAATGCTCCTCGTGCTGCTCTCTAGATCTCGAATATACCAGAATATCATCAATGAACACAATTACCGACCGATCCAACATCGGCCGAAATACCCTGTTCATGAGGTCCATGAATACAGCCGGGGCATTGGTGAGCCCAAAAGGCATCACCACAAACTCATAATGCCCATAACGCGTCCTGAATGCTGTCTTTTGGACGTCCTCGTCCCGTACTCTCACCTGATGATAGCCCGACCTCAAATCAATCTTGGAGAACCAAGATGCTCCCTGTAACTGATTGAATAAATCGTCGATCCTCGGCAACGGGTAACGGTTCTTGACCGTCAACTTATTCAGTTCCCGATAATCAATACACATGCGATGCGAGCCATCCTTCTTCTTCACAAACAGGATGGGTGCTCCCCACGGCGAGCTACTCGGCCGAATAAACCCCTTCCCCAGCAACTCCTGAAGTTGCGAGGATAACTCTTGCATTTCTGGAGGCGCAAGGCGATACGGCACCTTAGCGATAGGCGCGGCTCCCGGAACCAAATCGATACCAAACTCCACTTGCCTCACGGGAGGCACACCTGGTAATTCTTCGGGAAAGACATCTGGAAACTCGCGCACCACCGGAACTTCATCCACCGAACTCGGTCTCTCGGAGATCACTCGCGTATCCATCACATACGCCACAAAACCCTTACAGCCCTGCTGTAAACACTGCCTCGCCCTAGCAGCCGAACAAAAGGCTGATCCAGAACGTGTACACTCGCCGTAAACCGAAAGAACTCCCCCACTAGGATCTCGAATAGTCACCAGCTGACGCTCGCAATCGATAACCGCGCCGAATCGGCTCAACCAGTCCATGCCCACTATAACATAGACATCACCCATCGCAATCGGAATCAGGTCGATCGGGAACTCAACCCCAAAAATCTCCAATACACATCCCCGGAGGACCTCCGTGGCACGAATCACTCTGTCGGCGGCTATGGAAACCCGCAGGGGCCGACTCAGTGCCCCTCGACTAACACTGATATGCTGACTAAATGGCAAGGATACAAAAGATCGACTCGCACCCGAGTCAAATAACACTAAAGCAGGTACAGAATTCACAAGGAAGGTACCTATGCATAGCATAATATAAGCATAATATCTCGACACCATAAATAAATAATAAAAGAAAGCGTACCAGCCACAACGTCGGGTGCAGCGCGGACCTCTTCCGCAGTCAGCTGAAAGGCTCTCCCCCGAGCCCTCGGTGCCTCGGCATTCACGGGCCGACTCTCTGTAGAAGTAGCTCTGATGGCGGCGGGAGCAGACCCCTGAGATGCTCCGCGCAGCAGCGGACACTCTGCCTTCCGGTGTCCGGTCTGGTTACAGTGGAAGCACACTGTAAACCCCTTGGGGCAGTCCTTGGCCATATGCCCCTCCTTGCCACAATTGTAGCAAGACCCCGCTCGACAGACTCCATCGTGACCCTTGCCGCACTTTCCACAAGTGCAGCCCTTCTGGCTCCCGGGTCGAGGATCAGCGGGCTTGGCCCGCTTGGCTGCCGGCTGGGACTGTGCCGGCCGCCGATCCCTCCCCAAAGACTCCGCCTCCTCCCTGGCCTGAGTCTCAAGCTCAATCTCCCTCTTCCGAGCATTTGCCTGAAGCTCGGCAAATGTCCGATACGAGGAGTTCGCAGCGAACTCCCGAATATCCCGTCTCAGAATGCTCAGGTAACGGCTCATACGTGCCTGCTCGGTGGACACGTGCTCAGGGCAGAACATCGCCCTCTCATGAAACATCCTCGTAATAGCTGTGACTAACTCGGTACCCTGCTTGAGGGTCAGAAACTCCTGTGACAGACGTTCCCTCTCCACCTGAGGAACGTACTCATCTCGGAACATGGTAGTGAACCTCTCCCAGGTCACTGCCGAAAGCTCAGTCGGTGTGAAGTGTGCCGTCACAAACTTCCACCAGTCCTTCGCTCCCAAGCGAAGCTGGTTCAGCGCGAACCGAACCTTCAAATGCTCAGGGGACGAGCAAGTGAAGAAGCATCACTCCATATCAGATATCCACCTCATAGCTGCCACCGGATCCTGCGTACCATCAAACTCTGGTGGCTTGGTGTTGCTGAACTCCCTAAACGATGCCGCATCACCTCCCTGGGGTCTTGCCGCAGCAATCGCTGCGGTAGCCGCTGCAACCGCAGCCTCAGAAAGAGCGGCATAGCGCTCGTCAAATGTCTCAATCAACGCGGTCTTAATGGACCCGAACATCTCAGGTAACTCAGCTCTGATGACCGCAGCCACCTCCTCATGAATGACCTGTCGAATCTCCTTATCGCTAGTTCCGGCATCCTCCGGCATGCGACGTGTCCTCACCATGATCAACCTCTAAAATACAACATGCGATAATTAGAATTTACTCGAACACTCTTACATTCGACAATCCACCCCTCCTTGATTCTTGGTATCCCAAGATTCTTATTTGGACTGTGTACCGCACCGGTGCTTTCGGTAGTACGGGCCCAATACTACTGTCCGCACCGTCTTAGTACACACCCCAAATCTTCCTCTTCGGATCCCAATCCCCAAGTACTCTATTATACTTAAATCACTCTGAAACAGGTCTCACACAAAGTCCTAGCTGCTACCTAATTACTCTCAGCATCTCATAGGAGCTCACCCTTCCCTAGGCTAAGGCATCACAAAACAGGCCACTCTAGTCCTATTTAGCAATACCTAGCCTACTCTGAGGGATGGGTGAGACGGTGCGGACTCTAGTCCTATTTAGCAAACAGGTCTCACACAAGGGTCACTCACTGAGGGATGGGTGAGCACAAATGACGGCCATTAGGCCCTTTAAATAGGCCTCAAACCCGGAGATTTAGGGTTTCATTACACAGCGCAGACTCGCCGAGTCCCTATCCTGGACTCGCCGAGTCCAGGCGCGCACCAATGTTCAATTCCGTGTCTCTACTCGGCGAGTCTGAGCTCCAACTCGCCGAGTCCCTCTTACAATATGACAAAAATTAGATTTACAAGATACCTGGTAAAAATCCGGATGTTACATCAAGATAGAATATTCATTTTGAGGAACCTTAGCATTGTCACATGGCCCTAAGTTTGAGCGAACCTCAAACGGACCTAGCTCGTAGGTTTAAACTAGTTGAAATGATTTATATTCGATTTGGTTGGAAAATGAATCCATCATTTATGCCATATTATGCATAAGATCTAGTATATGATCATGCTATGAACATATCATAATACACAATTTAAATACATGGATTAGTCATCGAATGATTATAGGAACATTCTAAGAATACTTTGGAAGAACTAAGAGAATGTATATGAGACAATTATTTAGAATAAAAACTTTATGTAAAGAGCTACATAAGATTCTAATTCCTAAGTAAATAGAGATAATTATGAATTATAATTGGATTATGACTTCATTGTGGGATGAAGAGTAAGTTTAGATGGAAGGAGGTCCAAGCAAAACAAAATTACACAATATACTACAAAATAAGAATGCACTACTTTTGAAGTTGAAATCTAATATGATTTGATGAATGAGTTCATTGAAAACTTATGTTGATCTCTGCTATTCAAGGATCACATAGAAATCTTTGTGACTTCAAGAGTATACTTAATTAAGATAAGAGACTCTATGTCATTAAAGAACACCAATAATATACTCCAAGATATTTAACTGTACCTAGAGTGAAGTCAAATATGGAGATGATTGTATTCACAAAATTCACACAAATTAAGTTTAGTCGACCCATTAATAAATTCCTTCTTTTAAGCTAAGTATGAATGGTCACACTTTAGCTATAAGACTTTATTATTCTAGAAATGGGATTTTGATTTGGATTTAACATTTGTATATTGGAACATTGTAACAACAACAATTAAATAATGTTTTGATATACTATCATATTGTCAATGCCCCGAACCACGGCGATACAAACGTCCGGGAGCGGATGATGTCATTGTATAGTATCACTATTATTGAATATGAATGAACATAGCAACCAAACAACATACATTGAGATAACACACTTAAATTGTTTATATATTGTATATGTTCATGAAATTACACAAAAATGACATAAAGTATGAAATTTCAAAATTCAGCGAATCTGGTTCTTAGGTACCTGCTTGTTGGTTCCCTAAGAATACAAGTCATTTGAAAATCATTAACATTGAATGTTGATGAGTTCATAAGCATATTTGTATGAAAATATTTGTAACATCTTTCTTTGTAATAATTTGTAGGACTCCAGAAAATCTAATATTTTCTGTGAAAATTGGTTTGTAAGTCTCGTTCCAAAACTGTGAATAATTGCATGCATGCCCTTTGTTTTCTTTTGTTTGTAATTGTAAAAAGTGTATTCCCAGAAAATACAATATTTTATGTAGTATGAAAAATTGTAGTCTTAAAACCCTAATACTGGAGTGGTGATAATAGTGTACTAACAAAATGAAGCGTAGTTTTGTATTTTATAAAACCAGTGAAGTGTATATTCTCTGTAAATTTAAAATTGTGTTGTTAATCACTATCTGAGTCATTATAACCATGCTTGGTGTGACTGTTATGCCTGTCATGACGTTCTTCAGGCCTCGGTTTCGGTTAAATATTTGTCACCCTAAACAAGCCCAGTCTAGCTGTAGTGAACAACTTAGGTGTGGGGGTGTCAATCCCCATATAGATTTATACACAATTACCTCGCTCTCTATTTAGGAGACTCTGGTTATAATTACAGGACTTAGGGTGTACGCTAGGAAGGTATGATGAAGGTAGTATCTCTCTTGAGCATTAACGGATTTACATAAATTTCAAGTCCCTTTATCGATTAGGGAAATTACTTTCCTACTGAAAACTTGTTACAAATATTTTATGTGATGCGGTTGGCAGGTTTCATATTATTCAGTTTATGACATGCGTTTTACAGATTTCATGACACACAAATTATTATCCACGCCTTAAGAGTTTTTCTGACACACAGTTTATGACACGCCAATGTTTTTGTCATGAACTGTTTTGTACACCATTTTGGTAAAACTATTTATAACACTTTATAAAAATGGTCATTGTAAAGTGTGTCTGGTTGTAACATTAGGTGTAAAAATACCATAATATCTTGGGCTTTAAACCATTAAAATAGTGAATACAAGTTTACGACTATTTTACAAATATAATTATTTTTAGTAAAATATCAAACTATGTATTTACGTGTGCACCTTGTCACTGATTTGAAAGTTTTGAGTCAAAAATATTTTCATTTTGATTTAACTCTAGGGAGTCATGATTTTTATATTATCACAAATGATAAACTTTTCATTTTATCCAAATTTTTGTGTGGGTTTTATAAGCAAAATAGTATGTATTTATCCAAGAGTTATACATGCATGGATATATACATAGCATGTTTTTGAAACTTTTGAGTGTACCACCCATGTCCAAGGTTTTTATGTAACATATACATTAGCAAACACATTCATCATGATTTTTATGAAGATACATAAGATAAAATCCTTTTTGTACAAGTACTTGTTCCATTTTCAACACATAACTAAGATGTATGCAATCACCCAAAGGTTAAACACATAAACACATAGGTACATGGAAATATCCAATGGTTAAACGAAACATGACTTGTATACCCCAAAAAAACATGAAAATTCCGAAAACATAGGGGTATGAAGCTCACCTTGATTTCTTTTGGTAGGAAGAAGAAGAAAGAAGTTGTTGAGCCTAGCATTGTCTTGGAGGGATTCTCGAAAAAAGGGGTGGTGCTCTAAGGGTTTTAGCACCCAAAAAAAGGTAAGTAAGCATGATGATATTAACTTGAAAATGTATATAAATCACTTAATTTTACAAGAAGCTTACCAAGTTATTGTAAGTTGTTTGAAGAAAAACCCTTGAGGATAGCACTACACACGAATTATTGAGAGAGAAATGAGAGAAGTTTGAGAGTGAAGTGAGTGTAAGATTTTTGTGTGTGGGAGGGGTGATTGGCCACAAGTAATAAGAGAGGGGGGGAGATGGGATTCTTCTTGATACATGATGGTCATAAGCACTTGCATGGATAAATGATGGATAATTACATTGAGATTTGTTGGGTAATTATGAGGTGTCACCACTAATTTGAATTTCTCCCCCCCCCCCCCCTTTTTTTTTCTTTTTGTTTTAATTACCTCCAATTCCAATTTCCTCACCTTGAGAGGGGGTTTTCGGTTTTAGGGTTGTTGAAAACTCCCTAAATCTTTAAAGGATTTGCGGTTTTGATGTGTGTATGGGTTTTTGGGTACTATTTGATCCAATAGATGGGTTTTCAATCCAATGGAAAGCCCAAAAGAAGGGGTTTTCGGCCCATTAAAGTGTGTATGGCTTTTGGGATTATTTTGGGCCGAAGAACAGAGTTTTCAGTCCTATAAGGACCAAGGGAAACGCGTTTTTGGCCTAGAGGGTTTCAGGGTGAGAATTCTTGGGCCAAGGCCCAAAATTGATTGGGCTTAGCTACGAGATCGAGTTTTGGGTTTGCATGAGGTTATTTCAACTTGATTTACAATGTATGCATGTATGTATTCAAATAACATTGTAGTTTAAATTTCACTAATTTGAAGTTGCAAGGTTACATAAAGGAAATTTTGTACATGAATCACCATTTCAACCGTAAATTTGTCAGTTGTGACATCATCCCCCCCGTTAGAAGGAAGTTAGTCCCAAAATTCGTTATAAAGTAGCCTTCAAGAACTAGGGAAAACATGTGGGTACTTTTTCATCATCTGTTCTTCATGCTCCCAGGTGAACTCCGGTCCTCTTTTGGCGCTCCATCGAACCTTCACAATGGGAATGCGGCTTTGTTTCGTTCACTTCACTTCCCTGTGCATTATCTCCATGGGTTCCTTAACAAAATGAAGGTTTTCATTCACCTCAATCTCATCAAGCGAAACAATGAGAGTTTCATCAGATAGGCATTTCTTCATGTTTGACACATGAAAGACAGGGTGTATGTTGCTGAGTTCAGGTGGTAGTTGGAGTTTATAAACCACCGAACCAATCCTAGAAAGGATTTCAAAGGGTCTGATGTACCTTGGATTTAATTTCCCCCGCTTACCGAAGCATATAATCCCTTTCTAGGGAGAGAACTTGAGCATCACGCGATCACCTACCTGAAATTCCATAGGCTTTCGCCTTTTTTCTGCGTAACTCTTCCGTCGGTCCCAAGATGCCTTCATTCGTTCCCTAATCTGCACGATATTCTCAGTTGTTTCTCGAATAATTTCAGGACCTATGACATTGTTTTTGGTTACCAGTCCCTTTGCCAATTATATGTTTCCTACCTCCGCGCAACAGAGAGGTAAACTGCATTTTCGTCCATATAGGGCCTCGAAGGGAGCGACCTTCATGCTTGTGTGATAGCTATTGTTTTACGAGCATTCAATCAATGGAAAATGGATATCCCATGCCTCGCCAAAGTCTATCACACAGGACCTTGTCATATCTTCTAAGGTTTGGATGGTCCTCTCACTCTGCCCATCTGTCTGGGGGTGGTAGGCAATGCTTATATCGAACTTGGTTCCCAATGATTTCTTGAGTGATTACCAATATCACGATGTAAATCTATTATCTCTGTCGGAGATAATACATTTTGGCATGCCATGCAGTCTCACAACCTCCTTTATGTAGATTTGGGTCAGCTTTTTAATTTTTTACGTTTCCTTTACTGTCAGGAAATAGGCTGATTTGGTCAACCGATCGACAATCACCCAGATGGCATCCAATCCGTATGCCATCTTGGGCAATTTGGTTATAAAATCCATTGTTATTCACTCATATTTCCACTCAGGTATCTCCAGTTGTTATAGGAGACCCGAGGGCTTCTGAAACTCTACCTTAACTTTGGTGCAAGTCAAGCACTTTCCCACATAGGAAGCAATTTCAGCTTTCATATTCGGCCACCAATAATATTGTCTGAGATCTAGGTACATGTTATCAGAGCTGGGATGGATGGAGTACCTTGTTTTGTGTGCATCATTCATAACCACATCTCTAAATCCACTGAATTTTGGTGTCCATATCCGATTCAAAAGTAATAGGCTCCATCCTCTTTGATGGTTAGGTTCTTATCCATTCCATGCATGGCTTCGTTAGCGATGTTTTCTCGTTTCTAGGCTTCTAACTGATTCTCCTTGATTTGTGAAGACAAGTGAGAATATATGCTCATCGTTAGTGTTCTCACTCGGCAACTCGAGTATTCATTTCTACTTAGGGCATTGACCACCACATTAGCCTTACCCAAATGGTACCGGATCTCACATTCATAGTTGTTCAGCAGCTCAATCCATCGTCATTATCTCATATTTAGTTCTTTCTTGTTCAGGATATGTTAGAGGCTTTGTGGTCTGTGAAAATGGTGCACTTCGTCCCGTAGAGGTAGTGCCTCCAAATCTGCAGAGCAAAGACCATAGCTCCCAGCTCAAGATCATGAGTGGTATAGTTCACCTCATGGGTCTTCAGTTTCCTGGATTCATAGGCTATAGCCTTCCCGCGCTACATTGTAACATCCAGATTTCCAAGCATGTTAATTTGATTATTTCTTTTGAAGTCATGAGGAGGGACTCGACGAGTTGATGCCTAGACTTGTTGAGTAAGATCGCGATTGGTTGACTGGATTAATGAAGGGACTCGACGAGTCGATGGGTGGACTCGACGAGTCCGCGCTGTTATGTGAAACCCTAAATCTCAAGGCTCGAGCCCTATTTAAGGGCCCTTATGGCCGTCATTTGCGGCCACTTCACCCCTGAGAACCCTAGAGGGGGAGAGATCGTTTGTGGAGCAAGAGGAAGGCTAATTCATCATTTCTTGAGTGTTTTAGCAATAGAGAAGGAAGGAGGGCATACTAGGAGGATTAAGGAGCTTAGATATTCTATCTTTTGGTCAGATAGAGCTGATAGAGGTATCAATCTGTGCTTAATCTCGTGCAATTGTTAATTACCTTGAATCTAGGGTTTTCCCAACCCCCTTTATTTGCTTCTAATGATATATAAGTTGTCCCTTTGGGTGTTAGACTCTGGATCTGGACCTATAGAGGTCCAAAGAGCATTATCAATCATGCTTTATGTTAGTCCATGGAGGAAATGAACCTAGAATGCCATTTTATAAACTATTTCATCAAATAGAGTCATATGGACGTTGCATGAGTATCAAGGTTCGGACTTTACGTGGTTATTGAGCTTGGGAAGGACAGATCTATGGATTAGAGGAACAAATCTAACCTCAGAAGGTCATTTTTGTTTGAGTATGGAGTGGACTCGCCGAGTCCATAAGTAGACTCGACGAGTCGGACCAGGTTGATCCGTGACTCATGTCAGTTGGTGACCAGCCGAGTTGGGAGAGTGACTCGGCGAGTCAGATTGGATTTAAGGAATTGGAGTTCACATCTGAACTCGCCGAGTCGGTGCATGACTCGACGAGTTGGGTCAAGAGTTGACTGTTGACCAGCATTGACAAGAGTTGACTTATTTTGATTTAAGGGTATTAGTTAAACTAAGTCAAGGAAGTAAGAATTAGAAATGTATTTATGTTATAAGAGGAAGCGAGGTCGGAAGATTGAGCACGAGTGTTTATCCGACATCTTCGAGGTAAGTCTTCTCACTATGCCTTACCCGATGGGGTAATTATGTGTGACCGGAAGGTCTTATGTGTATGATGAATATGTGATGCATGTTGTATATGTGATATGTTATGATATGATTATGATGATGTGGACCGGAAGGTCAACAGAGTATGGACTGGAAGGTCAATAGATTTGTGGGATGGAAATCCCCTGAGACACTTGGATCGGAAGATCCTATAGAGTTATGGCCTGGAAAGGTGTATGTTTTGTATGTGGTATTTTGGGGAACTCACTAAGCATTTATTCTTACAGTGTATGTGTATGTGTTTCAGGTACCGGTAATGATCGCGGGAAGGTGCCGACATGATTCGTACACACTTATGAAGTTTATGTTATGAGATCTTGGGAAATGTTTTGACGTAATAACAGTAGAAACCTCATGTTTTGTATTAATTATTGATAAAAAGTATGTTTAAAAAATGAAAAATTGTTCTGAAATTTTATGGTGTTACATGCATAAGTACACAGCCTAACCCTTGATTAGAAGCGTCACAATATACCATCAAATCTTTTGTTCCCTCTGAAAGTGACAACACTGGATCACTGCAGTGGGGTTGTTTCAGGGTTTGAAAGGCAGCCTCTTGTTTCGTCTCCCAGGTGAAGGGTACACCCTTCTGGGTTAGAGCGGTGAGTAGCTTGGCAATCTTGGACAAATTTTGTATGAACCTCCGGTAGTAACCTGTGAGTCCTAAGAATTGCATGATATCCATTGGGGTTATCGAGGTTGCCCAGCCCTCAATTGCTTTAATATTGGATGGCTTCATATGTATTCCCTATTCACTGACCACATGACCTAGAAAATCCACTCTGCGAATCCAAAACTCGCACTTTGAGAATTTTGCATACAACTTCTTCACTATGAGTGTTTCCAAAACCTACCGCAAATGTTTTATGTGTTTTGCGAATCAATATAGGGATGGCAAACTCAATTCTTCAGGTCCATGACCTGTCGAAGTTTCGTGACAGAACCAACACAACGCTATATGACGTAAAAAAGTGAATTTATGATAAAGTGATTTTTAGCCTTAACGATCTAAACAAAAATCATAGAGTTCGTTAAACAGAGAGCGTGCATAGGAAGAATGCTCAAATCTGACTTCGTATGAGGAAGTTATGATTTTTCTAAGTTTTAGCTTAGTAGTATGCAACCCAAAACACGAATTTTAGATCGAGTGATTTTTAGCCAAAACAATCTAAATGAGAATCAAAGATCTTGTTGAATGTAGTTTAACTGTAAAAAGATAGACGAAAACGGACGTCGGATGAAGAAGTTATGATTTTTTAACGGACTTTTCCTGTCCCCGCCTGTTAAAAATATAACTTTAAAAATAAAGTAAAAATTAGCCGACGGAGTCAAAACAAAAGTTTTAGAGCATAGTCTCCCCTACACATGGATATAAAGAACGTCAGAAACTAAGCTCGTATGCAGAAGTTATGAATTTTTAAAGTTTGATAAATGGGAGTACGCCCAGCATACCCGTGTTCATGGGCTGAGTTTGGCCACGTCACCCTACTCCATCACTTGAGTGCCTCGGGTCCGAAGTATTGACGTATCCGATCTGATCTACTTAGTACGCCCAGCGTATTGGTCCGCCTCGCAGTACACCAAGCATACGAGGATGTACGCCCGTCGTAAATCGAGGGTTCAACCCATATAAATAGAACTCGAGGGCTGCCGGATTTTGTTGCTAATTTTCATTTCCCTCACCCCTAAGCCCCGGTATTGTCCCGACGCTTCGAAGTTTTCGAGAAAATTATATTTTCAAGCCGAAACTCTGCCCGTGCGGAGCCCGGTTTTTGAGAAAACTTCCCGGTTTCATTGAAGAATATTAGCTTTAGAGTCGAAGTACTGCTCGATTATCGTCTTATCAAGTGAGTGTGTAGTCACTTTCATCTCACACGTAGATATGAAGTATTTTCTATAAAATATGTGCTATGTGTATATTTATTGTTTGTTTATTTGAGATGAGTGTTAAATGAATGATTTATACAAGTTTTAAAATGATTTAAACTGTATATGTATTTTTATCTACAAAAATGTTAGGTAAAACATGGGTGGATAGTTTATGTATGATGAAATAAAATGATGAGAGGCCTCGATGTTATTGTGATCCAGTCATCTAGCGGAGTATGGATGACGACCATAGATTTTTCTAGATAATCATGTGGAACGCTAGCAGGCTCGCCACCTGTAGGTGTTATTGAAATTGGGTGTTCAATTGTTGTACTCCATCCCCCACATGGTTGCCTTATTTGACATACATTGTTGGGAAACCCCCAAAGAAGTGTTGTCTCCCGATGAAAATCCTTAGGCTAGGTCCCTTGTGATAGTTGTTTAAGGGACGTAAAGTGAGGATAACGGGAATGGGTAATCAGGTTATTGTTCTATGATGAAATTAATAAATTTATTTATTGTGGGGTTAAAACCATATATGCTCACCAGTCTTCCAAGTCTGACCCACTCAGTTTTCTGTATCATAGCTAATGGACCCCGAGTGTAGTTTGAATGTTGAATATGGATTTTTGAATTATAAGCCGGTAGTTGTAAATATCTATTATAAGGCTTACAATTTACTTTTTATGCTTTTGGTCTGTTTCAGAACATAGCATCCTGCGGTTTTTAATATATAATGAAAATGTTTATTTCTTTAAGAAATGTTTTGTTAAATTTTTATTATATATATATTTTTTGGAACAAATTCCGCAACATCTTTTGGAATATTACACTAATTTTATTTTAAAAGCATAAATTAAATCGGTCTTTTTTGGCCGAGAAAATTGGGGATGTCACAGGTGTTTAGGAAACACTTCTGGAAAATCGCACACCGCCGAGATGTCTTTGATGTTCTTCTCTTCCTTGTTTTTATCCACAATGTGGGCTAGGAAGGCATGGTTTTTTTTGTGCAAGAACTTTTGTGCCTTGATAGACGAGATGAGACGGAGATTTGCACCGGGTTTATCTGTAACGACCCGTTCCCGGTATGTTAATTCAATAGTAATTGTTTTAAAGTTTTGCAAGAGGGACTCGGCGATTTCATAGCCTAACTCGCCGAGTAGGGTCGCGACTTCGAGTACGTGTTAGCTGGAGACTCGGCGAGTCCATATCTCGGACTCGGCGAGTCCATCCGTCTGGGTGAAACCCTAAATCCCCGAGTTGCCCACTATTTAAGTCACCTTATAGCCCCCATTCTCGCCTCCTTCACCCTCTAAAGTTGTGAGAAAACCCTAGTTCATCCTTGAGAGGTTTGTAAGTGATTTTGTGTGATTTTGTGAAGGCTTGAAGAAGGAGAAGAAGAAAGGAGCAAGGAGAAGAGGTGGAGTGCCAAGATCCGAGGGAAAATCTGAGTTATTTGAGGTATTTTCGGATTTCCCCTCTTGTTTTATGCTTTAAACCTCCATTAGAACTCTTCTAAGAACTAGTTGATGCTTGTTCCAAGCCTTGTGCTTTCATGAACGCCCTAATAAGCCAAGATAACCTTGGATCTATTCATTGAGAAGTCCCATAGTCCAGATCTATTGCCTTTATGAGGATACTATGCATATTAACCCTAGATCTATCCCTTTTATGCATCTTTTAGCCTTATTTTCCCTTATTCATGTGTTGTACACGTAAAGTTGGAAACTTTACGTGGTAAACCAGCTTATTGGACTCAGATCTATCATTTGTATGTTCTGGATTCAAGCTAAATCGAGTGAAAAACAGTTGCATGGCGGCAACTCGGCGAGTCGGGAAGAACGACTCGGCGAGTCGAGTCGCGAGTCCCCGATTCCTTCACTTTTAGCAGTGTCGAGTGGAACCAGTGAGTGAGAGAGTGGACTCAGCAAGTTGAGGGTAGACTCAGTGATGGAGGGACTCGACGAGTTGTTCATACAACTCGGCGAGTCCAAGGCAATCTTCTTAAGATCAAGAACAACTCGTCGAGTATGTTCATACGGCTCGGCGAGTCGGATGAAGATTGTCTGAGTTCTTGGATCAAGAGGGTACTCGTCGAGTCGATGCCATACTCGACGAGTAGCAGCGAGTAGGATTGAAAAGTGAGAGTAGGACTCGGCGAGTTGGGTGGCCCAACTCGGCGAGTCAGTCCAAGTGAGAGTAACTTTGACCAAGGGTAAAAGAGTCATTTTACCCAAGTGCAGTGTTTAGTATTTGATTGAGTGTGTTTATGGACTTGTAGCCGGGGAGATACAGGAGCAGCAGCCGTTAGCTTCCAGAGCCACACACTCAGCAGCCAGTTTACGAGGTGAGTTTCCTTCTAGTAGGGACGGGTCTAAGGCCACAATGCCGGCCTGTTCAGTTAGCAGTAGTTTCCGGAATTTGATCTGATGCAGTAGCTAGTATGTTTGATGCCTTCGTGGCTCAGACAAGATTTGTGTGCTATGTTTATATGCGCTATGTATTATGTGTTCCGGGCTACGGCCCGATGTAGTATGCAGTATATGTGTTCATGCTAGTTGCCATGTTATGCTACGCTATGCTCAGTCAGTTAGTTCCGGACTTTGGTCCGATGCAGTTAGTTCCGGACCTTGGTCCGATGCAGTTAGTTCCAGACTTCAGTCCGATGCAGTTAGTTCCGGACTTCGGTCCGACGCAGTTAGTTCCGGACTTCGGTCCGATGCAGATAATTCCGGACTTTGGTCCGATGCAGGGGACAAGGTCCCAGTCAGTTCCGGACTTCGGTCCGATGCAGTTGCCGGGCTTCGTCCCGATGCAGTGGGCAAGGCCCAATATGTGTTTATATGTTATTGTATGGTATGTGGTAGTTTGGGGGAGCTCACTAAGCTTCGTGCTTACAGTTTCAGTTTTGGTTTCAGGTACTTCCGCAAGCAAAGGGAAGAGCTCGGGGTGACGTCCTCGCACACACCACAGCTTTAGCTTTTAGCCTGGGATTGATTTAGTTTGTTTTTATTTGACGTAGTATGATACAGTTTCCGCACAGTGTTTTCTATTATGTTGGAATACATCACGTATGGTTTTATTATATGACACTCGGATTATGGTTTTGAGTATATCGAAAAACGATATTTTTGGGTCGTATTTTTGGGTTGTTTCAAGTTGGTATCAGAGCCCTGGTTTGAGGGATTCGGATACACTTCCGGGTGAATCTGAACTCAAACTAAGGGAAATAAAAGATTTTATTTTTAAAAAAAATAATAATAAAAACGTTTTACAAAGAGAATTTTGAAAGCACTTAGAAAGGAATAATTGTTTTTAACAAGATAGAGGTGTGTGCATGCGGTCAGCCGAGCTCAAGTAAGTACTCCCAAATTACCCATACAAGTTATTTGTTCAGTTTCAGTTTCAGTAGAACAACATGCTAGTATAGGACTAAGGATCTAGGAGAATGCCTTATGTGCCTGCTTATGTGTTACAGCTTTATGAGTATTGCATGCTAGTACTGAGTAGACAGCAGTAGGATAGCATGTTTAGGTTATGCCTGATAGTATGAGCTTAGCATCCTTTGCTAGTGCAGTTTCTTGTTATGAGTATAGTTTTGCCTGAGTCTGTTTCCCTTATCCGAATGCTGCTTGCTTCGTGCTTGGTGGGGTTCTGAGTAATGGGAGTTAGCCATTAGGTGAACACGTCACACCACATGTGATCAGGTTTGAATAATCCCAGAGTGCTGGAACTGGCCCTATTGCGCAGCTCTTGTTTGAGTCCAACCGTTATAGGGACGGGTCTTTTACTTGAAGGATTATCTGATCCTCATCACATGTGATGGTGTTTAGGTGGTGGCTAATTGGCATTATGAGGAGACCTTCAGCAGCTGAGGACCAGTAGTGTTGAGCCTGAGGTTTCCCTAGGGCAAGCCTAGGATGAGAGTAGCAGAGAATAGCAGTAGTAGAAGTGACTTGGTGGAGTCAAGACAGTTCTTGAGGAAAGTACGGACAGATGTAGAAGGTAGTATGGGCCCGTACTACTGAAAGCAGAGGATCCGTACTCGAATCAAGGAAGGACAAGACAAGACCAGGTAGCTAGTAGCAGTGTCATGATCCCTTGAGATATTTCAGTGTTCTGATGTTGTTATGATATGTTTCAGAATGGTAGTTTTGCGTCCGAGACCAGCAGTCGGCAACTCAGATGCCGGAGGGGGATCAGGATCGGGATCAGGCCCGGAGGTCGGGCAGATGGATGAGCAGACCAGAGAGTTCCTTTCTTCTGAGGTTACCCGCATCATACTGGAGCAGACTCCTATGATCTTCGGTTCGATCAAGGAGGGTATTTTAGAGCTGATGGATGAGAGATTGGGTATTTTCCGTGCGGAGATGGCGGCCATGATGGGGTCGCGCACACTTACGTTCAGGGAGTTCAGGGCATGCGGAGCTCCAGACTATCATGGGGCGCGGGACCCCATAGCGAGTACCAGATGGTTGGCGGATGTGGCCAATGCTATCCGCACTAGCAGGTGTCCCGAGGGGGACAAGGTCAGATTGGCATCCTGTCTTCTGAAGGACAGGGCACGGGATTGGTGGGAGGAGGTCGGACATGCCATCGGGGATGATGCGGCATTGGATGCCATGACCTGGGCTGATTTCTCTACCAGGTTCAGGGCGGAGTTTGCACCGGTCATTGAGGTGCAGCAGTTAGCTAGGGAGTTTCAGGACCTTACCCAGACTACAGAGACAGTGGCGGAGATCACCGCCAAGTTCAGGGAGAGGGCTCTTCTTGTTCCGCAGTATGCAGCCGATGAGGAGATGAAGAAGGCCCGTTATCATGAGATGTTGCGGAGTGATATCCGCATGTTTGTGAGCCGGTCCAGTTGTAAAACGCTGGACGACATGATTGCTAGAGCTCGGGAGAGGGAGATTGATCTTGAGATTGAGAAGAAGAGGAAACTGGAGGCGGTTTCGGGTTCAGGCAGTTTGGGCAAAAAGCCTAAGGTTTCGGATCACAGGTCTAGGAGTCAGCAGAGCCACGGTCGGTGTGGTAAGTTTGGGAGATTGCACGAGGGGGCGTGCAAGGCAGGGAGTTCTGGCTGCTACAAGTGCGGTCGGACTGGGCATTTGAGTAGGGATTGTACGGCCCCTGCTACTACGGTTACAGCATCAGATCTGATTTGCTTTCAGTGCAATCAGAGGGGACATAAAAAGTCCCAGTGTCCCAGTTTAGCTGCAGCAGGGAAGGTGGTTGCACCTGCCCCTGCCACCTTGAGGATTACAGATGGCCGGCAGGGCCGATCTGATGCGCCAGTGGCGAAGAGTAGGGCGTTTCAGATGACAACAGAGGAGGCGCGAGCGACTCCTGATGTGGTGACGGGTATGTATCTTTCCTTCATCTTTTAATTATTATTATCGTTTGAATATCATTTGATGATATGCATTATTTAGGGTCGTTCTCGGTGAACGGCATTTCTGCTTTGGTATTGTTCGATTCGGGGGCTACCCGATCATTCATATCGCTTGCGCTTAGCAAGAGATTTAGCAGAGCTCCAGGGGAGCTGGATTGTCCATTAGAGGTTGAGATAGCAGATGATAGGACCGTGAGGGTCGGCAGAGTACATAGGGGGTGTACCCTTCAGATATTTGACAAGCAGTTTTTAGTGGACCTGGTACCTATTCCCCTGCAAGGGAATAAAGTTATTGTGGGAATGGATTGGCTGAGCCCCAATGGGGCGGTGATTGATTGTGAGCTTCAGCTAGTGAGGGTTCGCACTCCCAGTGGGGGAGAGTTAGTGATTCAGGGCGAGAGGCCACAGCGTGGACCGATCTTTTGTTCCGCCGCTAGGGCGAGGCGCTATGTTCAGCAGGGTTGCGCCGGTTTTGTAGCTTACGTCTTGGATGCCCGGGAGAAGGGCAAGACGACGATTGATGATGTTCCTATTGTTCGAGACTACCCGGATGTGTTTCCCGAGGATTTGCCGGGGATACCTCCAGAGAGGCAGGTTGACTTCAGGATCGACCTAGTTCCTGGTGCGGCTCCGATAGCCAAAGCACCATATCGACTAGCTCCCCCTGAGATGAAGGAGTTGTCTACACAGCTGCAAGAGCTGTTAGACAAGCGTTTCATTCGGCCGAGCAGTTCGCCTTGGGGAGCGCCGATCCTGTTTGTGATGAAGAAGGATGGGTCGCATCATATGTGCATTGATTATCGGGAGTTGAACAAGGTAACGGTGAAGAACCGTTACCCACTTCCGAGGATAGATGACTTGTTTGATCAGCTTCAGGGAGCGTCTTGGTTCTCCAAGATCGATCTACGCTCCGGTTATCATCAGATGAGGGTTAGAGATGAGGATGTACAGAAGACTGCTTTCAGGACCCGGTATGGTCATTATGAGTTCGTGGTGATGCCATTTGGGCTCACCAATGCCCCAGCCGCGTTCATGGACCTCATGAACCGCGTGTGTAGGCCGATGCTGGATCGGTCAGTGATAGTATTCATAGACGATATCTTGGTATATTCCAAGACACACGGGCAGCATGAGGAGCACCTGCGGGAGGTGTTAGAGACTTTGAGGAGGGAGAGACTTTTCGTGAAGTTCTCCAAGTGTGAGTTCTGGTTGCGCGAGGTGCAGTTTCTTGGTCATCTCATCAACCAGAAGGGTATTTTGGTAGATCCGGCCAAGATTGAGGCCGTGATGCAGTGGGAGGTCCCGAGGTCTCCATCTGAGATTCGGAGCTTCCTAGGGTTGGCAGGGTATTATCGGAGATTTATTCAGGACTTCTCCAAGATAGCAGTGCCGCTCACCCGACTAACCAAGAAGTCGGTGGTATTTCGTTGGGGGCCTGAGCAGCAGGCGGCGTTCGAGACTCTCAGACAGAGATTGTGCGAGGCTCTGATCCTTACCTTGCCAGAGGGAGTAGAGGACTTCGTAGTCTATTGTGATGCTTCGATCACAGGTATGGGAGCAGTATTGATGCAGCGAGGCCATGTGGTAGCTTATGCCTCGAGACAGTTGAAGCCTCACGAGGCTAATTATCCTACCCACGATTTGGAGCTGGGGGCAGTTGTGTTTGCCCTCAAGATATGGAGACATTACCTTTATGGGGTCCGTTGTACTATATACACGGATCACAAGAGCTTGCGATATCTTATGGATCAGCCGAGTTTGAACATGAGGCAGAGGAGGTGGTTGGACGTACTGAAGGATTATGACTGTGAGATCCTTTATCACCCAGGGAAGACCAACGTGGTGGCCGACGCCCTAAGCCGCAAGGTGTCGGCGGCCCCTATCAGAGATCTGTGTATGAGGATGACAGTGATCACTCCATTGTTGGAACGGATCAAGGAGGCTCAGATGGAGGGTCTCAAGGAGGAGAGGCAGAAGTGCGAAAGAATAGTGGGCCGAGTAGCTTCATTTGATTATGATAGTCGGGGTTTGCTGACGCTTCATGGTAGGGTGTGGGTACTGTACTGGGGTGGAGTACGGCAAGTATTGATGGACGAGGCTCATAAGTCTCGGTTTTCTATCCACCCAGGGGCGACAAAAATGTATCGGGATCTTCGACCTGATTATTGGTGGCCCTGCATGAAGCGGGACGTCGCTTGGTATGTTGAGAGATGCTTGACCTGTCGGAAGGTCAAGGCGGAGCACCAGAGACCTCACGTCAAGATGCAGCCGTTAGACATTCCCGTGTGGAAATGGGAGGATATCACCATGGATTTTGTCACCAAACTCCCCAGGACCGCACGTGGAGTGGATTCGATATGGGTTGTAGTGGATCGGTTGACAAAGAGTGCCCATTTTATTCCGATTCAGGAGAGTATATCAGCGGAAAAGTTAGCCGATATCTATGTGTGAGAGATTGTGGCACGTCATGGAGTGCCGGTATCGGTGGTGTCAGACCGAGATGTTCGTTTCACGTCCAGATTCTGGAAGCGATTCCACGACGAGATGGGTACTCGTCTCCATTTCAGCACCGCTTTCCACCCTCAGACTGACGGGCAGAGCGAGAGGACGATTCAGACTCTTGAGGACATGCTTAGGGCATGTGTTCTAGATTTTGGAGGCAGTTGGGATACGTATCTTCCGTTAGCAGAATTCTCGTATAACAACAGTTATCATGCGAGTATTGATCGACCTCCTTTTGAGATGCTGTATGGGAGGAAGTGTAGGACCCCGATTTGTTGGGGCGAGGTCGGTCAGCGAGTCATCGGGAGCACCGAAGTGGTGCTCAAGACGACTGAGTTGATCCAACAGGTCCGTAGTAGGCTGCAGACTGCGCAGAGTCGGCAGAAGAGCTACGCTGACAGGAGGCGTTCGGACTTGGAGTTCCAGGTGGGAGATATGGTTCTTCTGAAAGTCTCACCTTGGAAAGGTGTCATCAGGTTCCGGAAGAGGGGCAAGCTGGGCCCCAGATTTATTGGTCCTTTCAGGGTTTTGGCCCGGGTGGGTCGGGTTACTTATCGGTTAGATCTTCCTGAGGAGCTTAGTCAGATCCACAACACCTTCCACGTGTCGCAGTTGAGGAAGTGTTTGGTGGATGAGTCAGCAGTCGTTCTCTAGAGGATATTCAGGTTGATAGCAGCCTGAATTATATTGAGAGGCCGGTCGCGATTCTGGATCGGAAGACCAAGACCTTGAGGAACAAGGTAATTCAGCTAGTGAAGGTACAGTGGCAGCACCGGAAGGGGTCGGAATGGACGTGGGAGGATGAGGAGGAGATGAGAACGCACTACCCGGAGATATTTGTAGATCCAGCCATAGCAGACTTCGAGGACGAAGTCTGAGATAAGTGGGGGAGAATTGTAACGACCCGTTCCCGGTATGTTAATTCATTAGTAATTGTTTTAAAGTTTTGCAAGAGGGACTCGGCGAGTTCATAGCCTGACTCGCCGAGTAGGGTCGCGACTTCGAGCACGTGTTAGCTGGAGACTCGACGAGTCCATCCGTCTGGGTGAAACCCTAAATCCCCGGGTTGCCCACTATTTAAGTCACCTTATAGCCCCCATTCTCGCCTCCTTCACCCTCTAAAGCTGTGAGAAAACCCTAGTTCATCCTTGAGAGGTTTGTAAGTGATTTTGTGTGATTTTGTGAAGGCTTGAAGAAGGAGAAGAAGAAAGGAGCAAGGAGAAGAGGTGGAGTGCCAAGATCCGAGGGAAAATCTGAGTTATTTGAGGTATTTTCGGATTTCCCCTCTTGTTTTATGCTTTAAACCTCCATTAGAACTCTTCTAAGAACTAGTTGATGCTTGTTCCAAGCCTTGTGCTTTCATGAACGCCCTAATAAGCCAAGATAACCTTGGATCTATTCATTGAGAAGTCCCATAGTCCAGATCTATTGCCTTTATGAGGATACTATGCATATTAACCCTAGATCTATCCCTTTTATGCATCTTTTAGCCTTATTTTCCCTTATTCATGTGTTGTACACGTAAATTTGGAAACTTTATGTGGTAAACCAGCTTATTGGACTCAGATCTATCATTTGTATGTTCTGGATTCAAGCTAAATCGAGTGAAAAACAGTTGCATGGCGGCAACTCGGCGAGTCGGGAAGAACGACTCGGCGAGTCGAGTCGCGAGTCCCCGATTCCTTCACTTTTAGCAGTGTCGAGTGGAACCAGTGAGTGAGAGAGTGGACTCAGCAAGTTGAGGGTAGACTCAGTGATGGAGGGACTCGACGAGTTGTTCATACAACTCGGCGAGTCCAAGGCAATCTTCTTAAGATCAAGAACAACTCGTCGAGTATGTTCATACGGCTCGGCGAGTCGGATGAAGATTGTCTGAGTTCTTGGATCAAGAGGGTACTCGTCGAGTCGATGCCATACTCGACGAGTAGCAGCGAGTAGGATTGAAAAGTGAGAGTAGGACTCGGCGAGTTGGGTGGCCCAACTCGGCGAGTCAGTCCAAGTGAGAGTAACTTTGACCAAGGGTAAAAGAGTCATTTTACCCAAGTGCAGTGTTTAGTATTTGATTGAGTGTGTTTATGGACTTGTAGCCGGGGAGATACAGGAGCAGCAGCCGTTAGCTTCCAGAGCCACACACTCAGCAGCCAGTTTACGAGGTGAGTTTCCTTCCAGTAGGGACGGGTCTAAGGCCACAATGTCGGCCCGTTCAGTTAGCAGTAGTTTCCGGAATTTGATCCGATGCAGTAGCTAGTATGTTTGATGCCTTCGTGGCTCAGACAAGATTTGTGTGCTATGTTTATATGCGCTATGTATTATGTGTTCCGGGCTACGGCCCGATGTAGTATGCAGTATATGTGTTCATGCTAGTTGCCATGTTATGCTACGCTATGCTCAGTCAGTTAGTTCCGGACTTCAGTCCGATGCAGGGGACAAGGTCCCAGTCGGTTCCAGACTTTGGTCCGATGCAGTTAGTTCCGGACGTTGGTCCGATGCAGTTAGTTCCGGACCTTGGTCCGATGCAGTTAGTTCTGGACTTCGGTCCGATGCAGTTAGTTCCGGACTTCGGTCCGACGCAGTTAGTTCTGGACTTCGGTCCGATGCAGATAGTTCCGGACTTTGGTCCGATGCAGGGGACAAGGTCCCAGTCAGTTCCGGACTTCGGTCCGATGCAGTTGCCGGGCTTCGTCCCGATGCAGTGGGAAAGGCCCAATATGTGTTTATATGTTATTGTATGGTATGTGGTAGTTTGGGGGAGCTCACTAAGCTTCGTGCTTACAGTTTCAGTTTTGGTTTCAGGTACTTCCGCAAGCAAAGGGAAGAGCTCGGGGTGACGGCATCGCACACACCACGACTTTAGCTTTTAGCCTGGGATTGATTTAGTTTGTTTTGATTTGACGTAGTATGATACAGTTTCCGCACAGTGTTTTCTATTATGTTGGAATACATCACGTATGGTTTTATTATATGACACTCGGATTATGGTTTTGATTATATCAAAAAACGAAATTTTTGGGTCGTATTTTTGGGTTGTTTCATTATCGCTATAAATAATCAGGGTTTCATCATTGGGTAGGTGAAGGTGAACGACCTTCTCGTAGCACATAATATCGGCATGGTGGGGGCTTAACCAATCCATACCGATGATCACATCAAAGCTTCTAATATTAATTGACATGAAGTTGATTTGAAATGAGTGATTATTTAAATTTAATGTTCATCCTATGAATACATCATTGGTTGCATCTGTATTGCCATTTGCCATTTCCATTGTGAAAGTTTCGTTCAAAAGAGACTAATTAAATATATAGGGTTGATTGTGTAAATCAATCTTTCTTATAGTGTGGGTCATTGATCCATTAGGATGGGCTAAATAGTCCATGGATAGTCCATGGAGCCTAAAGGATATGGAAGGTCATGGTTCATTAGGGTTACATGGATGAAACCCTAGAGTTTAAAATACTATATCAAGAAGCCACTTGAGCCAAAATTCAGTTAACCCTATCATACTAAGAGTGTGAGCCGATTTCAAGCTTAGCAAACCTATTCTCTAGAAGCCTCCTTTGCATTTGGTGTTTGTAACACATTAGAGGAATTATATTTGAGGTGCTAAAGCTTCCAAGGCCAAGAACTACACAAGAGGTAAGCAATCTAACTAGTTGTTATGTTCAATAGTATGCTAGTTAAGTTGTATGCTTTGGAAATTTGAAAAAAAAATGCATGTATAATTAGAGAAAACATAGTTCCAAAGCATCTAGGGTTGCATGTGCACCATTGGAGTGTTATAGTGCTTAAAACCCAGTAGTGGTATTAGAGCCTAGGATTGTTTTCTGTTATATGCGATGGTCACTTGTTTTCAAAGCTGGAAAATCAATTTTTTTGCACTCTGACAGATGAACTCGACGAGTCCATGTACAAAATCACCGAGTCCATTCAGTAAAGCATCAAGTCGGCGAGTCCAGTTCATGCACTTGATGAGTTAGTGCCCTTGTGTGGAGAATTTCAAGTTTCTGGCCAGAAACGGATAAGATCATTACCACAAACTGTTTTTTAATCATAAAAATTGTATTTTCTGAATTAGTAATGACACTCTTCATCCATTTTAAAGGCAATTATCAAATGTTTAGATAATAAAATAATTATTTGTAGTATTTGATATGAATTGTCTTGCCATGACATAGAATAGACCAGTAGAAAAATTATGTGATAATTGTTGTTTATCAAGATTGATCTTAAAAGTGTTTATGATATGAGATTTTGTAACTTGTCATCAAATTATATGAAAGGTCTCATTCATGAACTTTAAAACTCATAAAGATCTATAAGTTATGCATATGGAATGTCTTGAAAAGTTTCAAAACTTTCCCTCAAGTTTTGGAATTTGTAAAGTCACACTAATAAGACATTTAATTCCAAAACCCTAGAGTTTTAAAAGATTAAAATTCTACCCTTATACTATTATAATATTAAATGTTAATACTTATATATATATATATATATATATATATATATATACATATATATATATGTGTGTATAACAAAAGTCAGTCATACCCTTAGTAGGCCTCATTCACGAAGCCGGTCTATAAGGGGGTATAAGGTTTTTGTCTATAAAATGGTAGTTTAATAGGTGTCCATTCTCACCCATCGCTTCCTTAATTGGTGGAGGGTCGTTAGCCGAACTGGTAGGATAGGACATTAAATTTCGTTAAAAGTATAATGAAATATAAAGTAACTAAACATTTTATTAAATTCCCAATCTTAGTTACTTTAGGAAAAATGTGAAAAGGGTGCTAATCCATGACATTACACTTTGCACTTTATTAAATCGTTAGTGGAGCATGTGCTATTAACCGACACACTAATTTGGGACTAATAAGAGTGGCAAAGGGTAGCTTAATGTTAATCATAGATCAATGGAGCGTGTGTGGTTAACCGGAACATTGACTAGGTGATTTGTAACATTAAGAGTACCAAGTATATTTGTATGGTTATTCACGCCTTGTTTGTGATCCTTGGCATCCCAGTCACAAACTTGAAGAGAAAAATCGAGATTTAAACATGCCATTGAAAAGTTCAATGAATCTCAAAGGATCTAGGAATTTCAAATCCAATTAAAACCTAATAAGCAATTTCATTTTTCATGGTGGAAATTGATAAATCGTCATTTACCTACCTTAAAATATTTTACAATTGGATTACGACATCCCTCTTCGCAGTTGTAGAATATTGTGTTGGGTCCTAGACTTAATATTTTATTTTGGGTGTTATATTAAGGATTCTCATCTAATCTAAACTTTGTTCCTTTTCTTTTATATATGTCTATCCCATACAATGCTTCAGGCTCCAACCCTTCATGCTTTCTCTCTCTAATGAACTTGGTAGGAGAACTATCTTCAATGGGTCAAACTTTAATGATTTGATCAGAAACATTCATATGGTCCTTCGATATAAGGATAAAGAATATGTCCTACATAAAGAGCTAAAGGAAATTGACGTACAAACTGCTACAACCGAGGAAATTGAGGAGTACCGGGTCCATGAGAGGGATGCGACAAAGGTGTCATGTATTATGATAGCTACCATGATTGATGAGCTACAAAAAACCTATGAGGACTTCTGGCCCTATGAAATGCACCAATATTTGATGGAAAGATATCATCAAAGTGCTCGACAGGAGAGGTATGAGATCACCACCTCCATGATTACCACTAAAATAAAGGATGGAGAGTCCATCACGGGCCACTTGCAGAAAATGCAGAGATATGTGGACCGCTTCCTAAAGTTGAATGTCAACTTTGATGAAGGGTTGGCCATTGATATTATTCTTCATTCTCTACCTCCTAGTTATGATCAGTTTCGTATGAGTTATCATATGAACAAGGAGGAGAACACTCTTAGCAAGCATCAAGGCCTCATCAGATCTACTGAAAGCAATTTGAAAGGTAAATCTATAGTTACCAACCTTACTCCTACTGCTATTGCCCCTGTACTCGCAATTGGACATGGTAAGGGTAAGAAGAGGAAGGCTCCTCCAAAGGGAAAGTCCCGGGATGGATCTTCTTCTAATGGAACCAAGGTTGGTTCTGTTATACTCTCTACCAATCCAAAGGAAGTAGAGTGCTTACATCGCCATGAAAAGAGGCACTGGAAGCGAAACTTCCCCAAGTACTTGCAGGTAATAAAGGATGGAAAGATCAAGCCCTCCTTTGTAGGTATTTACATTATTCAATCTAATAACACATCACATGCTAATTCTTGGTTCCTTAATATAAGTTGTGGATTTCACCTTTGTTCTGATTTGCAGGGACTAAAAAGAAGTAGCGATTTGGAGCCCGAGAAGATAAACTTAATCATAGGAAATAGGAAAGTGTCGCCTGTGACCAAGATTGGAGTTTACTCTTTATTGCTTAGTAGTGTGTTAGAAATAGAATTGAATAATTTTTGCTACTAATATGATATGGCGAGAAATATTATTTCCTTTCACGGTTTGTATAAACAAGGTTTTACCTTTTCTTTTAATAATGTGAATGGTGGTATTTATGCTTATTATAATAGTGTTTTTTATTTTGAAGCATTACCTTGCAATGGAATATATATATATATATATATATATATATATATATATATATATATATATATATATATATATATATATATATATATATATATATATATATATATATATATATATATATGAAACTGTGATGGTTGTAGATAACTTAGTAAATAATGTGTTACATACTGATTCATCCAATGATTTGGATAAGGCATTCTTGTGTCATTATCGTCATAGACATGTTAACAAGAAGCGCATAGGCCAACTCCAAAACGATGGAGTCTTGGAGTCGTTCGACCTGAAATCAAATGAAACTTGCAAATATTGTTTACTTGGAAAGATGACCAAATCACCTTTAATTGGTACTTGTTAAAGGGGTGAAGGTTTGTTGGATATCATACATAGTGATGTGTGTGGACCCTTTAGATCGGCCACAAAGGATGCTAACCGCTTCTATGTGACTTTTACCGATGCTTACATTAAGTATGGCTATATCTACTTAATCAAGCATAAGTCAGAAACCTTTGAAAAGTTCAAAGATTTTAAGTCAGAAGTGGAGAATCAACTAGGCAAGAAGATAAAGGTGCTGCAATACGATCAAGGATGAGAATATCTTAGTATCGAGTTCCACGACTATCTTAAGGAATGTGGAATTTTTTCACAATTGACGCCTCCTAGGACACAACAGTCGAATGGTGTCACTGAAAGGCATAATCGAACCTTGTTGGACATGGTTCATTCTATGATGAGTCGAGCTTCGTTACCTATCTCATTTTGGGGGGTATGTCTGAGAGACTGTCGCTGATATCCTTAATCTAGTACCTACTAAGAAGATTGCCAAAACACCTCATGAGATATGGATAGGGAAGGTTCCCTCATTGGATCACATCAAAGTTTGGGGTTGTGAGGCTTTCGTGAGACGCGAGACTCACGACAAGCTCGAACCTCGAAGTGAGTGATGTATTTTCATTGGCTACCCACAGAAGTCCTTTGGATATCTCTTCTATAGACCAACTGACAATGTTATCTTCTTTGCGAGAAAAGGAGTCTTTCATAAGAGAGAACTCACATACCAAGGGGACAATGGGAGGCAAATTGACCTTGAAGAGCTTCAAGAGTCAAGCGGTGAAGGAACTTCAAACACTAGCAATCAACCTGAGGAGGAAAATCCTATTGAACCAATAGACGAGATTGTACCTCTGAGACGTTCCAGTAGAGTTAATGTTCCACCTGTGTTATATGGTTTTCATATAACAGTTGAAGGTGATCTATTTATCAATGATAATACATTAATAAATCTGGATGAACCTAAAGACTACAAGGAAACCGTGGCAGGCCCCGAGTCTGCAAAATGGAAAGAAGCTATGGACAACGAGATACAATCCATGTATGACAATCAAGTTTGGAACTTGGTTGACAACATTCCGGGTCGAAAGACAGTCGGGTGCAAATGGATCTTCAAGAACAAGACCAACATAGATGGGAAAGTACACACATATCAGGCGCGACTGGTTGCAAAGGGCTTTACTCAAACTCAGGGAGTTGACTATGATGAGACCTTCTCACCAGTAGTGAAGATTAAATCTATAAGGGTTATGTTAGCCATAGCTTCATTTCATAACTATTAAATATGGAAGATGGATGTCAAAACCGCTTTCCTTAATGGAAAATTGGCTGAAGATGTTTTCATAAGATATAGATATATATAAAGAATAATAATTGCGGAATAAGTATAAATATGAAAGCTATAAATGACTGAAAGCTATAATAATATAAATGACTGTATTTAAACGACGTAAAGCTATAAATAATATAAATGATTGTATTTAAATGACATAAAGTTATAATAAAGTATATAAGTATATAAATATATATCAAGTAGGTTCGTCAATAAATTGACTGAACTGGACTCATGGAACGACTGGTCGATATTTGTTCTTTGAATGGACTGGTCGATATTGGGACTCTTGGAGCGACTGGTCGATATTTGTTCAATGATCAATCCGGTATTTGATAAGTAGTAAAAAGTTCATTTTCATGTAAATGGGTTGTTTACAAAACAGTGCAAAGTACACGAGTCATGTATTTGTATACGGGTATAGGGTGTTTGAGGAGATTTGATGAGGTTGGAGTGGGTATTTGGAGGGTGTTAGGAGGTGGAATAAGGTTGTAATTTTGGTGGTGTAAGGCAACAAAGATGGTGAAGTTGAAGGAGCTTTGCGTGGTGATGGATGTAGATTTTCGGAGTAAATCTCTCTGGATAGCCAATTCTCTCTCGCGTCTTTTGGGGGTTTCCCGTGGTCAAAATTGTCCACGAAAATTTTTAGATGTAGGTAAGGTTCTGAAGAATTGATGGTGAAAATCTCTCTAGTAGTATTTTGGCTGTGTTGTGCTCGGTTTTTTGTTTTCTAACATGAAGATTCTGAACTTGAAAACAGAAATCTTTCCGGATAGCCAATCCTCTCTCGCGTCTCTCTGGGGTTTCCCATGGTCAAAATCGTCCACGAAAATTTCTAGATGTAGGTAAGGTCCTGAAGAATTGATGGTGAAAATCTCCCTAGTAGTATTTTGGTTTTGTTGTGCTCGGTTTTTTCTTTTCTAACATGAAGATTCTGAACTTGAAAACAGAAATCTCTCTGGATAACCAATTCTCTCTCGCGTCTCTTTGGGGTTTCCCGAGGTCAAAATCGTCCACGAAAATTTCTAGACGTAGGTAAGGTCCTTAAGAATTGATGGTGAAAATCTCCCTAGGAGTATTTTGGCTTTGTTGTGCTCGGTTTTTTCTTTTCTAACATGCGAATTCTGATGTCGAAAAACAGCAAGGTGGTGATGGTTGTGGTGATTTGAAAGGGTTTTTGGAGGAGGTTTAAGGAGGGTATTTGGAGATTATTTTTAGATTGTTTGGAGGTTGGAAGGAGGTTGATATAAGATGGTGAAGGTTGGAGGTGTTCTTGGTTGGGAGAGATGTAAGATGTATGGAGAGATATTACAAACAAAAATGAACACCCACTTTATTACATACACACACCTACATATATATGTACATACAAGAAAAGAAAATATCTTAAACACACTTGAGTTGGTATGGGTATAGCTTGTAGCTGTGAAGTCTCTCAAGTGGTAGTAGTAGTAGGAACTTGATGTTTTTCTTCTTCTTTGACTTTCAACACAACATATATATATATATATATATATATATATATATATATATATATATATATATATATATGAAACTGTTTAGTCGCACAGCTAACTTTTCTCGTTTATGCGTTTTCCGTCTTTCGCACGTTTTCATATTTTCCATTCTGATCACGAATTAATGTAACCTGAAATAACTGATAATATTTGTTAGATAATACAAAAATAGTTCGTCTTATTTCAGTGATGGTCACATACAAGGTCACATAAAAAAACATTTTTCAACAGACAGGAAATAGAAATACAAGAAACCTGCTGATTGCAATGGCAATCTAATATTGGGTCGAAGCACCTGGATTTTTCCTTTCCTCTTCCGTGTATTTATCCATAGATGGGACAGCTTATATTCTAGCAACCAACCTCGATTAAGATGATGACTTTGTTTTTGATCCTTGAGCCATATCCTTCCATTACGATTGTAGCCTCTTTCTCAAGATCCATATCCATCTTTATTCCATTGCTTTGTCTATTGGGGTGATAAATCGATTATTTGATAAAATTGCTCTTCCTCTTCAGGTTAGATCATCAGCTACATCAGAAGGTGAGCCAAATGAATTGTCGATCTCTCCAAATCATCCATTTTTTAGCTAGGGGCAAAATTGTCCAAATTGTCCAATTTAGCCAGAAACCATCCAGAATCTTAGATGCAAGCTTAGCTTTTGTCTAGTACTTGCAATAGAAACATGACCTTGTCGACTTTGCCAGCTCCAAACAGCAACACATGTGTTGTCTTAATCAGGTTCAAGTTCCAATTTTCTTCAATACCTGTAGAGTAAGATGCAACACCAGAAAAAGGAGAAGAAAAAAACGCACACCAAGAATTCTTATAATGTCCCCCATCCCACAACCCCAATTTCACACGAAAGGAAACCACCACAAAAAAGAACCTAATCACAACCGTTTCCTAAAGTATGTCTACCCGATGAAAGAGACTCACACCAAACGCACGTTGGCTGTAATTAGGAGCATCACCAAGGACCCCAAAATCACCAAAAGGAACCCAAAACACCCCCCCCCCCCCCCTTTCTTAGCTATTACACTCAACTATCGGATCACAACACCATTTCTCCCATCTAGTTTTTTTATGTTTGCTTCTTGAGTTGATCCACAAATGGCTTAGTATTTGTATTTCGTTTACCAGAATTTTATGTCATTTGACTATGTTTGAGTGGATTCTATCGTTTCTGAACTTCCAGATCACCCACATGTATATCAACATAATTGCTTCCTGAATTTGATGAAGGTTACCCCTGCTCGGCGCTAAGTTTCTGCAATGAAGCATTTCATTCAATGAACCAAAAGTTAATGGGAACATATACCACCATTTCTGTACACAGCTCCAAACTTCTTGTGAGATAGCACATTCAGTTAATAAGTGTGATTCGGATTCCTCAGCTATATTACATAGTGGGCAGGTAGTCACAGATACAATACCCCTTTTATTTAGATTTACCCTGGTGGGTAGCCGACTATGACAAATTCACCACGCTAGGATATTCACTTTACCAGGGACCAGGTTGTTCCATTCCCAAGAACCAGCTAGTGTTTTTGGCAATGTTGTTTCATCGATGAATCTCCTAAGAGAGGCCACAGTATATATCCCTGAGGGTTCCAGGTTCCAGGTCATGTTGTTGTCTTGCCTGGCTGTCGTTATTGAGAAGAGATTACGGAGATTCAGATTATCTTTAGACAAGAGGTTATGGAGGTTCACAATGCTACCCCAACAATATCCTTTCCTCTTAGCTCTGGAAGGGGCATTAAATCCCCCATCATTCCCATATATTGATTTTATGACATCTTTCCAGAGCTCATGTTTTATGGAATAGAAACGCCACCACCATTTACCTAATAGTGCTAGGTTGTGAGCCTTCAGACTGCCTATGTCAAGTCCTCCATCTTTTTTCATTGTCAAAATTTTATCCCATGCGATCCATGGTACCCTTTTTTTCTCGGATGACCCGCCCCAGAAGAAGCGGCATCTCAATTTCTCAAGTGTTTTTAGCACCTTAATCGGAGCTTTGTATAGCGAGAAGAGGAATGAGTCGAGGCTCCCCAACACTGATTTGCATAATGTTAATCTACCCCCAAATGACAAATTTTTGGCTTTCCATTTTGACAGTTTTGCTTGGAATTCGGATATAAGGGGATTCCAATGAACCACTCTAGACATACTTGCACCCACAGGCATTCCTAGATATATGAAGGGGAGGTTCCCGATTGAGCAGTTAACGCTTCTTGATAGATGTTCTAGTTCCACCTCTCTAACTCCAATGCCAAAGAGTTTGCTTTTGGTTATGTTGACTTTCAGACCTGAGGATAATTCAAAGCATCTCAAAATTCTAACTAATTTTTTTGCGTTTTGTATTGACCAGGATCCAAGGAAGATTGCGTCGTCAGCATATTGAAGGTGTGATATGTTAGGTCCATTGTTTGGTAATTGCACTCCTTTAAATATGCCCTGCTCTTTGGCCTCTTCCAGCGCTATGTTAAGACCCTTTGCAGCCAAAATGAATAGAAATGGAGACAAGGGGTCGCCCTGTCTTACTCCCCGCCTAATTGGAAATTCTTTGGAGGCGGATCCGTTAATGATCACCGAAGCACGAGCTGAGGAGAGACAGCCGAAGATCCACTTACGCCACTTCTGGCCAAAGTTCATTTGAGCCATTACCGAATCGAGATATTTCCAATTGAGGCAATCGAATGCCTTCTCGAAATCGACTTTGAATAGAAACGCCTTCGATTTACTCTTCCGAAGCCAAGATATCACTTCGTTTATAATCAATGGACCATCAAGAATGTTGCGGTCTTTGATGAAAGCCGTTTGGGTATGGCTAACGACTTGTGGGATACATCTTTTCAGCCTTTCCGCTAAGACTTTGGCTATGATCTTATATATACATCCAATTAGACTGATCGGGCGGTATTCACAGAGGGAAATCGGGTCGGATGTTTTGGGGACAAGAATGATGAAGGAGGAGTTACATCCTCTATCTATTACACCTGAAGATTCGAAGTCTTTGATTGCTAGGTATATGTCACTTTCCATCATGTCCCAGTGTTATTTAATGAAAGCAAAGGTGAAACCATCAGGTCCAGGGGCCCTATCATTTCCGCATAGCCACACCGTTGCTTTGATTTCTGCCGCTGTAATTGGGTCTTCTAAGTTTTGAGTTTGAATAGTGCTGAGTTTGTTGAATTTTTGGCTGAGGAATTGAGGTCTGCTGCTGATTTGTTCAGTGAACTTTTTGGAGAAGAATTCAAACGCTTCTTTTTTGATTGATTCTAGATTGGATGTCCAGAAACCATTGATGTTAATGCCAGATAATTTTTGAGATCAATAATTTTTATTGATCATCCCATGGAAAAAATCAAAGTTTTCATCACCTTCCGGTGCCCATTTACAACGGGATTTCTGTTTAAGGTCGAGTATGCGTTTGGCCTCAAGATCCATCAATTCTCTGTGTAGATTCTTTCGGAGTTCGATCTTCAAATCATCTGGGGAATGCGATTCTACATTAATATCGATTGAGTCGATTTCCTTTGTTAACTCTTCCACTCTTTTTTGTTCCTTCATATTTTTGGATTTTCTCCATTCCTTGATTTTCTCTTTGGTATTTTTTAGTTTGCCAGCCACCACTTGTATAGGGGCGAAGGAGGTAAAAGCTCCTGTGACTGTGTTACATATCCATCCTTGTTTAACAACTCCTTCCAGCTCATCCTCTAATAGCCAGGAATTGAAGAATCTTAATGGGGGTGCCCCAAAGTCACTATAAGATGATGAGAGGATTAATGGACAGTGATCAGAGTGTAGTCTTGGAAGGGTCGTAACTATCAGGTGCGGCCAATCAATAGAGCAGTTATGTGAGATTAGGAATCGGTCAATTTTGCTATGTTTGGAGCAGTCTGAACTCATATACGTGAACTTTCGGCCACCGATAGGAAGATCAATTAACCCCGCAGAGGCTATGAACTTATTGAAGTGATATGCAGTGGAAGAGCAAAATGAGGTCCCAATTCTCTCGTCCGCTGAACTGACTGCATTGAAGTCTCCAAACACCACCCATCGAGTGTTATCCTCTGAGCATATGACTCTTTCCAGGTTTGACCATAGCGTTTTCCTTCGAGATGGGTCATTTGGGGCATAAACATTTATAAATCCATATGATAAATTCGAGGCGATCCAAGATCCTTTCACTGCTAAGAAATTGTCCCCTTTTATAGTTCCAGAGCATTGAAATGTTGATAGGTCCCATAGTGTGGCTATTCCCCCTGACAGTCCGATCGAGTCAACTATTTCGCACAAGAATGATGGTGAGCCCCAGATTGCCTTGTCTAATTTTTCTTTAAATTCTGAGGTTTTTTTTCTTGGATTCCAAGTATCGATATATGATTTTTAGTTCTAAGGGTTTTGATCCATTCTCGTTTTACCTCACACCCGACACCTCTGTTGTTGATGGTGAGAATCTTCATTGATTAACAATGGTGACACTCCTTTTCTTGATGATGTTTCTTATTTCCTCTTGAAATCCATTGATTTGAAATCCAATCCTCTCTCCAGTGGCTATAGTCTGTGCTATCTCCTCGTTTGTATTTAGAGAGGTTTCCATTCTATTCGATTCCATTGTGTGGTGGTTTGGGGATTTTGATCTACCGTGTGATTCTGTGGTTTTTGATCTTACTGGAGATAAGTTGAGGTCTATGAATTGATCATTATTTATTTGTACTATCGGTTGGGGGATCTGGTGATAGTGGGATTGGGGATTGGGTTGTGATCCATTAGGATCGACTGGCACTTGGGGTTGGGCTCCAGCAAGCTGGTCGGATATGTTGTGTTGGGCTACCGAGTTATAAGATTGGGCTTGCCTGGGGTGGTTTTTGCCTTATGGTTGATTTGGGGATAGAGGACGAGAAATGAGATTAGAATTAGGTTGGGATCCACTACTTATTTTCATGTTCATTATATTGTTTGATACCCTATGGGATGGTGATTCGTCGCTTGGTTGGTTATGAGTAGCTGGCCTCGGTATCTGCAATCCTTGTGATTTACGAGGATGGATAGTGTGTGGGAAGGACTCTTCCACTACCGTTTGTGGCGATTGAGGTGTCGATTCCCCTTCTGCCTGGTAAGCATGGAGTTCCGCCGAAGCCGCCGGAATGGGTATGCCGTCAATGTCTCCATCTGCGTCGATTTCATAATCTCTGATATCGTCTACATCTTCGCCGACGGATCCTAAATCGTCGTCATTAACGTTCCATAGAGTGCTAGGATAGAATTCGAAGTTGTTTCTTGCCGGAACTGGACTTAGTCTGGAAGATTCGAATATGTCCTCCATGATTGTGATTTGGTACGGGAGACTGTCAACTGCTATGGTGATGTTCATATTGATGAGTCCTGGTGAGATGTAAGGATACCTACTCGTCCAAATGCCATGTTCGGGCAGTCCGTTTGGCATTCATCTGGGATTACCACCGTGCCCCAATTCTTGGCTATTGTTGAAAATGCTTCTTCACACCATGCATGTTGAGGCACACCAGAGATCATGATGGAAGCAATTCTCTCATTGAAGTTTTCTTCCGGTTTCCAGTGGTATAGATTTTTGAACCATGGTCTCCATATATGCTCTCCTCTGTCAACATTTTATTCTTCTCTGACTCACTTTCAAATTCGACAAGCATCTTAAGACCCCCCAGATATCTCATAACAATGTTTGGGCATCCTTCGACATCATTGAAAGCTTTCACGTTCATTAGGGTTTGAAAGTTTTCGGTTTCACCTATGAGTGCTCTCTTCAGAAATTCCTTGGTTTCCGGAGTGGATGACATTTTGACCATTGGCACTTTGTGCTGCGGTGCTTCTGGATGGTTTGTGGTAGGTGGTGAGTATGGGTTGAGAGGGATTCCTTGGACTGCTTCAGCATAGGTTTTGTAAGGAGGATGTTGATTGGGATGGTTGATTCTTCTGTGGTGTTTTGTTATATGGTGGTACGTTCCTGAATGATGATGGTTGTATTTTTCTTGGCTGTCAGCCATGATAGGGTAGGATCGTTCTGGGTAGTCATGGGGTTGGTGTCGGGGTGGCGGTTTTCTACGTTGGAATCTTGCTAAGTTTATGCGAAGCTTGTGTTGCCCAATCCAAATATCGTTGAGTTTCCGTTCAAAACTTGTAGGGTCGTTTATCTTGATGAATCTTACGAATCCAAACCTCTTGTTTTTTATGTTCTTTTTCTTTGCAATGTATACGTCTACTACCAGACCATATTCTTGAAATATCCTCCATAAATCTCTTTCTTCCAACTGATGCGGGAAAATTCTGGAAGAAATAGGATATTGCTGATTTGTTTATGTCTTCATTGTCTTCTTTTCTCTTCCGACGCCGGACTTCCTGCCACTCTCCAGTTTCTCTCATTCTCTCCTAGTAAAATGTCTAATATGATAACAAATTCAACTTTTATATCCTTTAATTGGTTCAAGCATCGTGACAATCTTAGTAGTCTCACTTGGGATGTATGGTGTTGTTCTCCTCTAATTAGCTCTAGCACATTGCTGGTTGCACTGCTTTTAATTTAATAGTATCCACACTTCTAAAAAAAACTTAATCCTTCTTTAACTACCGAGGACGTATTAATCCTTATAATATGATTGTTCGTATTCTCTCACAACATTAAAGATTGATCAACTCTTCAAATTGATAAAGTTCCACTTCACTTTAGATGTTATTTTGAAATATTTGTTGTCCTTCTCGCTCTCACTAAATAAACACAAAACAAGGTTAAAATTGAACTCAAAACTTCATTAAAAATACATAGATTTACAAAACAAATACATGATTAAGATGTTAAAATTTTAGCTATTTAAGTCTTATGATTATGTAAGATCAATGTAAAACACGAGGGAAAAAACTTGTGGAACATTTTAAAACACTTCACGAAATTCTACAACAATGAAGATCAGTAAATACATGATTTAAATTGATTTCACTAACGGTATTTGGAGCGACAATGTAAAGTATTTGACAACTTCGTTTAACATATAAACATTCTGCCGTCCACCATTTATCCAAGAAACTAGACTTCGCTCAATTGCAATGCATTTTTTGTGATGTTGATAGTTATTTTTTTAATAAAATTTTATACGGTGATCATCTTTATATCGATGATTTCCATTTATGATGAATTTTGTAAATATGCCACCAAAAAATATATTATTATGTAATAACATTATGAATTTAAAAGTATTTAATGTTTAACACAATAGAAATGTTGAATGATTGGATATATATATATATATATATATATATATATATATATATATATATATATATATATATATATATATATATATATATATATATATATATATAAAAGTATGATAAAATGAGAACACCTAAAAGGTTGAGAACGCGAGAACAGATCTGGACCATTTAAATATTTAGATCTAAGGTTATTATTAAACGGGCGATTTATGAAAAATTCTAAAACTACGGGCATTAAAGTGTAACTTTTAAATTCCCAGAAGGGCATAATAGGAACTGCAAATTTACATATTTCCTACAATTTCTCACCCTCTCTCCTCTTTCCGTTCATAATCTTGTATCTTTATCTCCCTCGCTCTCTTTCTAGGGTTTCAAAATAAACGCCTCTCTCAATGAATTCGGTTCCCTTTTCTTCCCTCTCTTCCCATCGATCGATCCTCTGCCGTCTTACCCCAACTTCAGGTTTGAACCCACGTATCAAATTGGCGACATTGGATTCTAGTTCCACAACAATCATCGACGATCCGACATCGGCTTCCGCTTCAGAAGAAGAAAGTCCAGCAAAGATCCGGCGAAGATCGGCGCTAGGGTTAGCGTAAACAGCCAAGGCATCAGTACTTTATGTTATTTCGTTCAAGAAATCAGTTAATGTTATTTTGTCTCCGTGGTCGACGAGGCTGAAGAGGAGGAAAGGAGGAGGCAGCGAGGGGTGGGTTTTCGGTCTCGGTGGATCGAAGATGGGGCATCTTTGGTGATTGGTTGGATCAAAGAGAAGAAGAAAAGAGAATGGAAGCAGCGGGATGTGGGGTCTGCCATTGGTTTCCGCCTCCGGTGACAAAGCCCTGATATTGGGTTGTTTGCTGATCGAGAAGGGCAACAACGATTCAAAAATAGGTAAGGGTTCCTTTTTTTTTGTTCTTGTTTGATTTGGCAGAACTCGATAGGCTAAAGTGGGTCTTTGAAGGCTCAAGTGACAGCCCTTACAATTGATGGAAGAGATAGCCACACAATGTTGTAATCAGATTCAAGGTAAAAGGTTGTGCACATAAGCAGTTTGATGATATGCGTGAGAGGGGTATTCATTTATGAATAGCAGGGTATTCATTTGCTAATAACAATGTATTCATTTGTAAATAGCAGTGTAATCATGTGTGAATGAGTGTATTTTATTTATGATTAGAGGTATTGTTTTATTCATTTGTGAATACCAGGGTATTCATTTGTTAATAACAATGTATTCATTTGTAAATAGCAATGTAATCATGTATGAATAAGTGTATTTATTTATGATTAAAGGTGCTCTTTTATGAAGAAATGATAATTTTTACACCACTTTTATTTTCAGTTAATTAAAAGAAAGGAAGTGGATTATTTGTAAATTGATATGTATTCATTTGTGATTGCAGTACTATTAGTTTTTTTGAAAAAAAAAAATCGTTTATGAATACAAATGTATTGATTTGGGGTTGGATTTCTATTAATTTTTTTGAAAAAAAAAACGTGAAACATGAGAAAAAAAATTTTAAGAGAAAAAGTTAAATTTTTTTAGTTTTAATTTTTTTTTTTTGATAAAAATGTTTTTTTATATTTCATTAATAAGAAAAATAAAAAATCAAATATCTTCTTTTTTGGTAACTGATCCTAAATTTAAGGGAATTTGATTGATTTTATTTTATTTTAATTTAATTAAAATATGCAATTACTTATATGTCCTTATATATTAATTGGTCCAGAATTGTTTCTGCGTTCTCAATCTTTTAGGTGTTCTCATTTGATTATTTCCATATATATATATATATATATATATATATATATATATATATATATATATATATATATATATATATATATATATATATATATATATAAAGTATTTAATGTTTAACACAATAGAAATGTTGAATGATTGGATATATATATATATATATATATATATATATATATATATATATATATATATATATATATATATATATATATATATATATATATATATATATATATATAATTTTGTAATAAAACAAAGTTTTGTGGAGTCCAGTCAAAAGTACAAAAAGACAAAATAAATATTATTGAAAAGTTTACTAAAGAGGAACATATTATATATTTTTCAAACAATTTGAAAGAAGGTATTGTATTATTTTTGGACACAGAAAATAACATCTAACAACTCGATTTTGTTTGTATAGTGTCATGTCCAATATTTAAATACAATTATATGCTGATAATTTATTAAGTTACTCTGGTTTTAAATAGGGTTAAATACGAAAAGTATTAAAACTTTTTTTCTTTGGTGTGTATTTTAATAATTCCAGTCTTTTCTATTAAATATAATAATAATAATTTTAAATTTTCTTTTATAACTTTATATTTTCAAGATCAAAAGAAATTTAGATATTTTTCTTAATGATTTATTAGTTTATTGTATTTATCAAATGTTTTAAATAATGTGAGACGTGAGGTGACAAACCACAACGTTTGTTAACGTGCGATTTAAAACGATAATTTTGTATATAATTTAAAAAAAGTATATGTTTTTCTAATATTATTCATTTTTATTACATATATCACTTTATGTATTTTCTGAAATCCTAGCTGTTTACCCACGTCAAGCGTCTTGCGGTAAAGAGTTATTTTCGGTAAATAGTTTTAATGTGATGATTAGTTTCCTTTAGACGTGAGCTATTCATTGTAGTCTTTTGATAGACTGTAGTATACTTTTTACTCGCCAGAAAATCGTTCGATCAACTTATGATTAATCTCATCAACACTTTCATTTTTAGTTGACAATATCGCCCTCGAAATAATAAATTTTGAATCCGCACCGTTGGATTGCAAAGAAGGAAATATTACATCAATCAGAATGTCCACTAAATTAGTTTTTATCTATGTATGGAATGGACATGTTATCAGGTATACAAATAAATGTATTGTTCAATGTTTCCTCCTTTTCATCACCGACTCGTAATAAAAATTCAAAAAACCATGGGTGATTTACCACTCTCATGTTGATATTTAATCGAAGACTTTTAACTGAAGCACATAGAGGTGAAATTCGTAAGCTAGAGTCCACAATGCGTGCTCGAGTGCCACGTCTCACGACTGGAAACACTTGTCTAAAGTCACCTCCCATAACCATTATCTTTCCACCGAAAAGGAGTTTCTCATCTGTGATGTCTTGCATTGTTCGATCAACTGCTTCTATTGCATGCCTCTTAGCCATTGATGCTTCATCCCATATGCTAACTTTTGCCTCACGAAGTATCTAAGCCTTACCGCTTTATTTTGTGATCTTGCACATCGAGTTACTATTAAGATTGAGGGGAATTCCAAATCGTGAATGAGTTGTTCTCCCTCCTAGCATGTTATTAGTTGCAACACTTGACGTGGCTTATGCAAGTGCAATAAGACCACGGGCACGAATATTGGCCTACAAAGCTTTGTGTAAAAATGTTTTTTTATCACTAATGAACTTTGAGATTGCATAACTATCAACTTTGCTCTTCAAATTATAATGTGAAAATTGAATTTTGAACACCAACTTTTTATCTAAAAGTACATTCAAAGCAGATGGATAAATCTTCATATTACCCTCCTAAAAAAATGAACGGTTATAAAAATATATAGACAAAAAGTAAAAATTAGTTTTATGTAAATGAAGTTAATATCGATAACATCATTAAACTTTTAAATCAACTCGTGTGTGGTTTTTTCCAAAAGTTTCTTTACGTCACTATCAAATAACGTAAGTGACACCACACCGGTAAAGTCTTGTACTCCAATGGTGATTTTGAAACTAAAACAGTTAATATAAACAAATTCACTAATATAAAATTAGAAAATTTAACCGAATATTATAACAATGTGTATAAAATAATTATTGAAAACTTTGAAACAACAAATATGTCTTCGTTCATACAAGTTGAAGTGTAACAATAAAAAAGCTTCTTTATCTTGCTTTTGGTCATCATTCATTAAAATGACTTTTATTGATTTCTCTTGATATTTGGTACAAACCAAATAGTATCATTCCACATCAGTACACATGCTTAATCGTACCAAAAAAATCAATTTTTTTTTTCTGAGAAACATTGATGTAAGTTTAAATTATATAATAAAAAAAATGAAATATGAAGGTAAAAATAATCTAAAAACTGTTTGACATAATGCATATTTCATAAATAAAAGTTAAATGTATAAACTTCATCTACTTGTTAAAGATTAACAATATCATGGAAGTCAAACTTATTAAGGAAATCGTCATTTTCAGAGTTGATGATGAATGACGAAGTGTTGCTACAATTAGCAGACGTGCTTTGAGCCATGGAATTGTATTGTGTAAAATGAAAGAGAAAACAAGTAGAATTAGAAGGAACTTTTATATGAAAAAAGTGACACATCTCCCTATTCTAATAAAAGAGTAGTTTTTAATCTCCTTTTAACATGTGTCACCATATTAAGCCTCATAATTAATGTAAATTCTTTTTTGTCATGTTTCACCTTATTATATCTTATAATAAATGCATACCATTTGTTAACATATTGATTCTCCATTTCAAATTTCAAATTTCTCATTCTAATTACATTAAATTAACAACATTAGAATAAAAATTAAAATAAAATTAATACAAATTATAAAGTGATATAATTTTACATATTTATTTAAATCAATGATTATAATTTCATATAACTAAAAAAACCTCTTAATTAATAATTTATTTAAAATAAGTTATTAATAATTTTAAATTTTAACTATTAAAGTTTAATTAATTTTATAACTGTGGTTCCCACGGGTTATAAACTAGTACAATATATTTATATATAAAGAGGTATGATATAGAAAGAGGTATGAAAGATATTATAGTTGTCAACAAAACCGTTTCAATACTTAATTTCAAATGATGCGTAAATATATTATGTATTATTTCCTATTAAATCAACCTAAAAGTGCAATAAATCATACCAAATATATTAAAATCATACCCAAATTAACTGGATTCTTATGACATAATAATTAAAAAAATTATAACCATCTCTAATAATAAAAAAATATTTTCATAATTAGTGTCAATTCCAAAGATAATTAATTTCTATTTTATTAAAATTAATTAAAATTATCATATAAGATACACCTAAAAAGTTATACAAAAAATATTCAAGATCATACCAAACTTAATAAGGATTTTACATTATTTTCATTAAAACTAAAAAAAAATGATATCATACCAAATTTAAATAGAATTTTAACATAATTGGTTAATGGCGATCTGAATATATGCAAAAATGATTAAAAATGTATGATTAAATTGTAGAAGAATAAAAAGAAGTTGTTGACCTAGCTCATTTCACCTTTTATACAATTTATCCTATCGGTATTAGGATCATTTGAGTAATACTCTATTTGTTGATTAATAACCCTTGAAAAGTCATCATTTATGCCATAAGCCTGGGCGGATAATACTACTCGGCCATAAGTTCTGACAAAATTTTGATGAATGTCTTCAAGAAAAGAAAAAGGAATCCTTCCTACAAAAAATAATGCGTCATCTACTTTGTCTATATTCTGCAAATCATCAAGTGACTTGTTTAAGCAAAAAGATAATAATTGCATTGTTCAGAAATGTTACTGTGAGAAGTTTAGAGTACCCACGATAATTTAATTTAACTTCCTTTTCAATTCCATATATTAGAAAACAAATAAATTAATTAGATTTTCAAGTTTCAATCTCTATATTTTACATGATAATAAAGGCCAAAGTGGAAGAGCAATTCAGTTAATGCAAAATCCTGAAATTTTAAAATTCCAACACTGGAAATTTTCTAAGATCAAAGATCTATGGAAGAAATTCAATTTAAAAATGCAATTAACAATTCTTGTATATGAGATTAGATTTAATGAGGAATGACATAAAATTTAATTTTAAAATTGAGACGTTTTTTATTGGAATTAAATACATTTCATTTTCAAAAAGGTAATTAATTGGACGATATTAAAGATTATTGTAATTAAATGCAGTGAAGGGTGATGTCAACAAAATAATTAAAAGTGGAAAAGATAAGGATGAAATACAATCAAGTACCCTGATTGTTTAAGATGATGTTATAAGGTTTTTGTTTTAATATATATTAGAGATAACTAGCTTATTGTGGTTATTATTTAGTAAAACCACAAAAGTTGTTTATTTTGGCTTTTGGGCTAACTTAAAAACTAGCTTTTGATAAACTGCTTTGAAAAACTTTTAATAAACTTATAGGGTTTTTACAAAAATATTCCAAAAATATTTTTATATATTTAGATGTCAATTTATATTATTTTACATTACGATTTAACTTATAATTATCTTTATATCAAACACCATTAATTTATAAATCCACAAGTTAACTTATAGCTGCCAACAAATTCAAAGTTATGGTATGTCATTGGCTATTTTGAAAAACTAAGGAAGAATCCCGGGTTGCGAGTGTTGGAGTTGCAGTGGTTGGAGGGTATTTAATAGTCTTTTATTACAAAACAGAAAATAGCAACAAACTTTTCAATGCTTTACATATGTAATGTTAAATGTGATGGGTTTTCAACACTACAACAATCCTATGGAGCACATGCAACCCTAATGCTTTGGATCTAAGTTTTCTCAAGTTATACGTGCAATATTGAATATCCAAAGCATAAACCCTAACTAGCATACAATTTTCGATAATTACAACATAAAAACAAGTTAGATGAGCACCTCTTTGTTGTAGTTTGTGATCTTCAACCTTTGAGAGCTTAGTAACTCAAATGTGATACCTCTAATAACTCACAAACACCAAAAGCAATGAAGGATTATGAAATAGAGGTTAGGAGGGACTCAAAATCGGCTAGGGTTTCTCTTAGAAGCATAGGGGCCGATTTTAGGAGTGCTAGAGGTCCTATTTATAGTGTAGGATCATTAGGGTTTTACCCTTAGAAACCCTAATTCATTTGCTTAGGCCTTAAGCAATCCAATAACCCTCTTGAAAGGCCCTTAGACGAAATCTTCATGGACCTTTACAAAGATTTCGTCCATACCTAATCAATATGGATCATTAGCCCAAACTATAAGCATTACTGATTTACCTAATCAGTCTCTTTTGATCAGTAAATTAAATACAAATTAATTATGCATCAATACTAATTAAATTATATGATTTCTCAATTAATATATTATTCTTATAATATATTAATAAATCACAATTAACCTCTTTGTCAATTATCTATCCTATCAAATTGTTATGGTGAAGGCAACCCAAAAGGACCATGCTATTATCAGGTCAAGTACATACCAATTATAGTTATGGGATTAGACACCTAATCCAACATTCTCTCACTTGGATAAGTCTAATAACTATAACTACCAATGCAACTTCAAAATCCGATTATCAATCGTAGCTCTTAAAACCGTTGTCGAAGTCTGATATAATCAATGATGCATCCTTTAGATAAGGGATCATACAGTCCTATGTTCTTCAAGATATCGTTCTGACAAATACATGGAGCATGGACATACTTATTGTCCAACAGTTTGTTTCCCGTTTTCTGATTTGTTTGACATAGAACTTACTTGAACACATCAATTCAGTCTTGACTGGGCCCAACACATAAATCAACATAAAATCATCGAGCTGCTCAAGATATCGCTTTTAATCCTTGTAGAATAAAAGGAATAGATAAACTTCGACTTATATACTTATATTAACTACTTGTTAAATCATACACAATAACACATTTTATAACAGCAAGTTACTGGTGCGTTTTCGTATTATCCATGCACAACCAACTCGTAATCAACAACTCATATATCTTGGTTTGAAGACTATATGATATTATCGTCTCACAATCTTTTGTGATAAGTTCCATGAAGTGATTCATGTAAGCGTGGGTTTAATACAATACTCAAATATTATTTCAAAAGCACTCATGAGCATTACAGCAAACTTTTGCTATGTCTAAATACCTTAGACAATCTACAGGCCAATTCATAGTAGTCTTGCCTCAGTACCTACTTCCAAAGTATGATCGACTGTGGATAATTTGAATAATCTTATTATTCTGGAAGTCAAAACATTCAAAATGAAATAATAGTAAACAACTAACACGAGATAGTAACTTTACTCATAAATAAAACTCCTTTATTCAATCATCGAATATCAATTACATTTTATATATTACAAGTTTCTAAATAGCTATCTAATCACTAAAACTAATATCGTCCTTCAGCCCAATACTCCTAGCATGCTGCAAGTGCTTAACCCTACTCAGTCCTTTCGTAAGGGGATCTGTTGGGTTCTGTTCTGACTATACCATCTTCACTACGAGGGGTCCCTCCTCTATCCGATATCTAATAAAGTGATATTTACTGTCGATATTCCTGGATCTAGCATAATCCTCCGGTTCCTTGGTTAAGGTGACCACACCTTCGTTATCACAGAAAATCTCTATAGGCTCCTTTATGGAAGGTACAAGTCCAAGGTCTCCAATTAAGTTCTTTAGCCATATTGCCTCCTTCTCCGCTTTGCTTTCTGCTATGTACTCTAATTCACACGTTGAATTAGCCATAGTCTTCTGTTTAGAACTTTTCCATGTTACTGCTCCTCTATTTAGGGTAAATACCCAACCTGACTGAGAGCAAAAATTAACTCGGTAAGTTTGAAAGTTGGCGCCACTATACCCCGACACTCTCAAGTCATCACTCCCACCAAGGGTAAGGATCTAATCCCTATTCCTTCGTAAGTACTTAAGAATGTTCTTTACTGCAATCTAGTGAGCTCTATCAGGGTTCCCTTGATATCAACTAACCATGCTCAAAGCAAAAGCCACATCAGGGTGAGTACACGTCATAGCATACGTGATCGAGCCAACAACGGAAGCATAAGGTACTCGACTCATTTCTACTATCTCAGTATCTATACTCCGACTTTGAGTCTTACTCAACTTGGTATTGCTTTGGATTGGTAACCCCCCCCCCCCTTAGTGGAATTATCCATGCTAAAATGTTTCAACACTTTATCCAAGTAAGTACTTTGACTAAGTCCTATTAGTCTTTACTCCTATTTCTCAATATCGTTATCCCTAGAATATAAGCAGCTTCTCTGAGGTCCTTCATAGTCAAATACTTCCCAAGCCAGGAATAAACCTCCTGCAAGTTCGGGACATCGTTTCCTATGAGTAGCATGTCATCGACATACAATACCAAGAAGCTAACTATACTCCCACTAGCTTTGACATATACGCAACACTCATATTCGTTTCTTGAAAAACCAAACTCTTTGACTTTCTCATTGAAACAAAGATTCCATTCGTGAGATGCTTGTTTCAATCCATAAATAGATTTCTCAAGCTTGCATACTCTATTCAGGTACTTTGCATCCACAAAACCCTTTGGATGATTCATGTAAACATCTTCAACCAACTTTCCATTAAGGAAAGTGGTTTTGACATCCATCTGCCATATTTCATAATCATGAAACGTAGCTATGGCCAACATAACCCTCATAGACTTGATCTTGGCAACTACTAAGAAGGTCTCATCATAGTCAACCCCATAGGTTTGAGTAAAGCCCTTCGCAACCAATCGTGCCTTGAATGTATGCACTTTCCCATTTATGTCCGTATTCTTCTTGAAGATCCACTTGCACCCAACTGTCTTACGACTTGGTATATTGTCAACCAAGTTCCAAACATGATTGTCATACATGGACCGAATCTCGCTGTCCGTTGCCTCTTTCCACTTCGCAGACTTCGGGCCTGCCATGGATTCCTTGTAGTTGTTAGGTTCATCCATATTTATTAGTGTACTATCACTAATAAACGTATCACCCTCAGTAGTTATATGGAAGCCATATATTACGGGTGGAACACTAACTCTACTAGAACGTCCAAGAGGTAAGGACTCGTCAATCGGTTCAACAAGAGTTTCCTCCTCGGGTTGAGTGTTAGTGTTTAAGGTTCCTTCATCACCTGAACCTTGAAACTCTTCAATGTCAATTTTCCTCCCACTATCCTTTTGGCATATAAGTTCACTCTCTCGAAAAACCCCTATCCTCACAAAGAAGACAACATTATCACTCGGTCTATAGAAGAGATATCCAAAGGACTTTTGCGAGTAGCCGATGAAAATACATCGCTCACTACGAGGTTCAAGTTTTCCGTGAGTCTCCCTTCTTATGAAAGCCTTACAACCCCAAACCTTGATATGTGCTAACGAGGGAATCTTCCTTGTCCACATCTGGTGAGGTGTTTTCGCAAGCATCTTAGTTAGGACTAGATTAAGGATACGGGCAGCAATCTCTAAGGAATACCCCCAGAATGAGATAGGTAATGAAGCATAACTCATCATGGAACAAACCATGTCCAACAAGGTTCGATTGCGCCTCTCAAGCATACCATTAAGTTTTGGTGTCCTAGGTGACGTCAATTGTGAAACAATTTCATATTCCTTAAGATATTCGGGGAACTCGATACTAAGATACTCACCACCTCGATCAGATCAGAGCATCTTTATCTTCTTGTCTAATTGATTCTCCACTTCTTGCTTAAACTCTTTGAACTTTTCAAAAGTTTCTGACTTATGCTTGATTAAGTAGATATACCCATATTTGCTATAATCATCGGTAATAGTCACATAGAAGCGGTTAGCATCCCTTATGGTGGATCTAAAGGGCCCATACACATCGGTGTGTATGAGATCTAATAATCCCTCACCCCTTTCATAAGTGCTAGCGAAGGGTGACTTAGTCATCTTTCCAAGCTGACAAGACTCGCACGTATCATCCGACCTAAGGTCAAATGACTCCAACAATCCATCCTTTTGGAGTTGGGCTATGCGTTTCTTGTTCACATGTCCAAGATGACAATGCCACAAGCATGCTTTGTCCAAACCATTGGATGAATCGATATGCAACACATTATTTCCTAAGTTATCTACAACCATCACAGTTTCATATACTTCATTACAAGGCAATGCTTCAAAATAGAAAGTACCATTAAAGAAAGCATTTATAGAACCAATTTCATTATTAAACAAAAATCTAAAACCTTTTCTGTACAAACCATGAAAGAAAATAATATTCCTCGTCATCTCTTACGAGTAGCAACAATTATTCAATTCTAATCCTAACCCACTACTAAGCAGTAAAGAATAAACTCCAATCTTGGTGATAGACGATGCTTTCCTATTCCCCATGATCAAGCTCATCTTCACATGCTCCACATCCATACTTCTTCTTAGACCCTGCAAATCAAAACAAATATGAAAACCACATCCTGTGTCAAGGACCCAAGAACTAGCATGTGATGAGTTATTAGATTGAATAGTGTAAATACCTGTAAAGGTGGGCTTTATCTTCCTATCCTTGATATCTTGCAGATACTTCGGGAAGCTTCATTTCCAATGCCCCTTATCATGACAATGGAAGCACTCTGTATCCTTTGGATTGGAAGAGGGAGAAGCAGAACCACCTTTGGATCCACTCGAAGAAGAACCATCATGGGACTTTCCCTTGTCACCTTGTGGCTCTTAGAGAAGGCTTTCCTCTTCTTCCCTTTCCCATGTCTAATTTCCAAGACTGGAGCAGCAGTAGGAGTGGTCACAATAGACTTGACTTTTAAACCACTTTCAGTAATTCTTAGTAGGCCTTGAAGCTTGCTTAGAGTGACTTCCTCCTTGTTCATATGATAAATCATTCGGAACTGATCATAACAAGAGGGAAAAGAGTTTAGGTTAATATCAATATCCAACTCTTCGTTAAAGTTGACATTCAACTTCAACAAGTGGTCCACATACATTTTTATCCTTTGAAAGTGGGTCGTGATGGACTCTCCATGCTTCATCTTTGTTGTTATCATGGAGGCAATGATTTCATACCTTTCTTGTCGAGCACTATGATGGTACCTTTCCATCAAGTCTTGGTGCATCTTAAAAGGCCATAAGTCCTCATAGGACGTCTGCAGCTCAATAGTCATAGTTGCGATCATGATACACGACACCTTTGTCGCATCCTTCTCATGAGCCCTATACTCAGCCAATTCCTCAGGAGTAGCAGTTTCTTCATTAATTTCCTTCAGCTATTTGTCAAGGAAATATTCCTTTTCTTCGTATCGAAGGGCCATACGTATGTTATGAATCCAATCATTGAAGTTGGACCCATCGAAGATTACCCTCCCACATAAGTTCATGAGGGAGAAAGATCCAAAAGAGTTGGAGGTAGACATCTGAAAAAGAAGAACAAGTTTAATTAGATAGATAGTCCTTAGTATGACACCCAAATGAAATATTAAGGCTAGGACCCAAACACAATAATCACAATTCAGAAAAGGGATGCTGTAATCTAATTGCAAATTATTTGAAGGGAGGTAAATGACGAATTACCAATTTCACCACCCAAAATGAAATTTTGAAGGAATTAAGTTTTATGAAATTCCTAGTTCTTTGAGATTCATTGAACTTTTCAATGGCATGTTTCAATCTCGATTATGACATTCAAGATTGTGAATGGGATACCGAGGATCACAAACAAGGTGTGATAACCATGTAAATGTGCTCGGTACTCTTAATGTCATTTATCTTCTAATAAATGTGCTGGTTAGCCACACACGCTCCATTGATCTATGATAAACATCGAGCTACCCTTTTCCACCCTTGTTAGTCCCAAATTAGTGTGTCGGTTAGCCACACATGCTCCACTAACGACTTGGCAAAGTGCAAAGTGCAATTTCATAGAATAGCTTCATTTTCACATTTTTTCCTAAGGTAACTAAGATTGAGAATTTATGAAAAACATCTAGTTACTTATTAATGAAGAACTAATTTGTCATATCCTACTTATTTGGCTAACGACCGTCCACCAATCAAGAAAGTGGTGGGTGAGAGTGGACACCCATTCAACCCCCATTTTATTAGCAGTTTCCTTATACCCTCTTTATAGATCGGCTTCGTGAATGAGGCCTACTAATGGTAAGACTGACTCATCTTATACATATATATAATTATTAGTTTTTTAATATTATAATAATATAATAGTTGAATTTTAAACTTTTAAAACTCTAGGTTTTAGATTTTAAATATTTCAAAATCAAAACTTTTTAGTTCAATTTTAAATTCCAAAACTTGAGTGAAAATTTTGAAACTTTTCAAAATATTTTAGATCAAATTTTAAACTAATAAAATAATCATATAATTTTAACTATTACCAATTTGACCTTATTCAACTAACGTGGCAACATAATTCAAATCAAATAATACAAACAATTAGTTTATCACATGATCTAGTAATTATCTTAGAATTTGAAAATTATCTTTTAATTGGATGAGGATAATAATTACTTTATCAGAAAAATTGAATTTTATGATTCAAAACAGTTTTTGGTAATGATCCAAATCTATTTCTGGTCAAAATCCTGAAAAGTTTGCCAACAGACGAGTCGAATCGTCGAGTCAACCAATGAACTCGTCGAGTAGACCCAACTCGTCGAGTCCCAAAATGGACTCGTCATGTTCATCAGTCAGAAAGTAGATTTCGATTTGCTTCAACTTTGAACATCCAACCAATGCATCAATACAACAGAAAACACCTTAAGCTTTAATACCACTAATGGGTTTTGAGCACTATAATAATCCTATGGTGCACATGCAACCCTAATGCTTTGGATCTAGTTTTTCCTAAGTTATACATGCAATATTGAATATCCAAAGCATAAACCCTAACTAGCATTCAATTTTTGAGAATTACAACATAAAAACAAGTTAGATGAATACCTCTTTTTTGTAGCTTGTGATCTTCAACCTTTGAGAGCTTAGCACCTCAAATGTGATACCTCTAATAATTCACAACACCAAAAGCAATGAGGGATTATGAGAGAGAGGTTAGGAGGCACTCAAAATCGGCTAGGGTTTCTCTTAGAAACATAGGGGCCGATTTTGGGAGTGCTAAAGGTTCTATTTATAGTGTAGGATCATTAGGGTTTTAACCTTAGAAACCCTAATTCATTTTCTTAGGCCTTAAGCAATCCAATAACCCTCTTGAAAGGCCCTTGGACAAAATCTTCATGGACCTTTACAAAGATTTCGTCCATACCTAATCATATGGATCATTAAGCTAAACTATAAGTATTACTTATTTACATAATCAGTCCCTGGTAATTTAATTAGTCTCTTTACAAAGATTTCGTCCATACCTAATCATGGGTGTCCACAACCTCTAATCTCCTTGATGTTCATCTGAAACAATGTTCATAAAAGTTTTTTTTTTCAAAAGGAATCTGAAGGTGGTAACGAAAATGGAGAATCCAAGGGCAAAATTGATAAACAAAATTTTAAAAAATAAGCATAAAATAGGTATCTACTTTCAGAAAATATGATTTAAAAAAACTAAAGAAAATAGTTACAACAGGTAGCGTGGTTTAAAAATGTTGCAAAAATGAAAACCAAATTGTAACAGTTTTTTAACTTAAAACAATGAACATCAAATATATATCAAAAAATTATTTAAGTAGTAAGCGAATTTTAAGTAAAGCATGGGGTTAAATTGAAAATATTCTCCTTTTTTAATATTATCTTCAATAAAATTTCTTGTTTCAGTATCACCTTAATTGGTATCAAAGTGTTGTACACCTAATCGAACAACTCTATTCCCCTTTCTTTTGCTCCTCAACTAATCAATGGAAATCAAAGAAGATAGATTGTTCAAGTTATGATAATTGTTATATATCGAAAAGAAGGATTACATCAAAGCTAAAAATATGGAACATCACAATATCTCACCTTAATCTTATTCCAACTACATAAATCTAGAAAGAAAATATATGACCTTAAATTAATGTTGAGATGTTTCCTCTTGACATAATTAAGATATTAAATTCCTCACCCTGATTCAGTAGCATAATTAATAAAATTTCTTAATGTCCAAACAGAAGTCGTGATTTTCCCTTCATTTCAACTGAAATCAAACCGAAACAAGTTTTGTCATCAGGAGTGTAAGCCAGTGGCCACACAATACTAGCTCCATCTTACAGGAATTCCACTTTTATAAAGGTTAAAAAAATCTATGCTAAATTAGTATTCAACAAAATCACTAGTAAACAGGTAAACAAATAAATCAACTAATCCTCAAAATTTCTTCCAAAATAAAGAGGCATAAATGTATTCAAACAGAAAGAGAACCATAACTCACATTTGCAACTTGTTAAATTTTGATACCGAAAGTAAAAAAGAAAAACCAAAATTTTGATCATCCTTTGGCAATGTTACGTTTCTGTGTTCTTCCTTGAAATTGGTTTCCAACAACTGCAACAAGTATGGCTATCAATAGCATCGAGACCCTCAAATTCTCTAAACAAATTAAAACCAACCATCACTTAACCATATATCAAAGTTTAAATAACTTACCTTGCACATAAATATAGAAGTCAATTTTGTAGTCGTTTTAAATGATGTCGTGATAAATAAGCACCTTGCCCCATATATCTAAGAATCAAGGAGGGTTAAACAAAGGATGTAAAATTTATCTAAACAAAATAGATATTTCCTAAATGAACTTACAAAAGTACATTGCTATGTTTCTTACATTTAGCCTTAAAAAGAAAGAAAGATTAGCAAACATGGATAGCCAATTGAGAAAAGTATCCAAAATCAGCAAACATAGCTTTCTCTCGTGGAAATAAAAGTGTGTGTATATATATATATATATATATATATATATATATATATATATATTAAAAATCGAAACTTTATACAAAAGAAGCACATTTTTGAACGCTTACATGCGTTGGATGATAAGATACCCGACAAACATTTTCAACCTCATTTATATGTTCATTATTTGTTTTTCCCTGTTTTTTTTTTCTGGTTTAAATATGCTACAGATGAATCATAGTCAGTAAATGTGTAATGGGAATGGGCCAAAAATGTACAATTGCCTGGACTCATTAAATTATGTTAATGATAGGAAATAGAAGAACACTATTCCCAGTCAACCATCAGAAAACCAAAGCAAATGTAAGGGGTAAAATGGTTAAACTTAGACCAAACTGCACATCAAAAGTAATGTATTATGAAGCATTAGACAATAGAGGCATGGTACTTCGAAAATGCACAAGAAAGAAACCAAAGCAAAACCAAGGGGAAATCATAATAACAAATTAAAAGAAATGAAAATTATAAATTGATATACTTGAATCCTCTTTTGAAACCAAGAAACAGGTTCTTTAGAAATAACAAAAAAAAGTTTATTACATATAGTCTGGATGTTTACAACCTTTAACAGTAGGATACTTACCTGCATAAAAGTCATTTTTTATGGTATTACTCTTTGAAGCTGCACATGGTTCGAGCTATCGTTAGGGTGTTGGCTAACCGATCATTTAACTACAATATTTATATGCCCACTTAGTTTATCCCGCAACCCCTGAAAGCAAGACTATACAATTTATAACACCTTCAAATGAAACCCATATCTTCAAATAGGCTTAACTGCAAGCAGAAAAGCAAATAAAAACCATACACTTGTACCTTGTATAATTATTTGGATTTTTTTTTGTTTCCGTTTGCATTTATCTGTTCTAAAAATCCATTATTAGGGCAAACAGATTCACTTTAGTGTAGAATTTCAATCACTGATCGATTATGCACACCAATAAAAAAAATCAAAAACCACAACATATGATTCACCAAATGCATAAAGAAAGAGGAGGTGTTTGAAAAGGACCACATCAAACTTGAACACCAGGGATTGATTTTAAAAAAAAAGCTTAATTGTTAGATAATCTCACTGGTTTGTAATTAAAACAGTGTTGTAGCGGTGGTGGCGAATGAAATTGAAACACGTACTCGTTGGAAATCGGAGATCAATCATTGATCAGAACAACCGCATACATCGGAAGTGAGACATGATACAATGGCAGAGTTGACATCGTCAAACGACTCCGTTTCTCGGTATTAGTCCACACCTAGGTCAATGTCGGCAGAGAGAAGGGAAGCAATTGGAGGTGGTAAAGGGTTCATTTGATGTTGAAGATCGATGAGTCGGTGGGCCTGGTCGGAAGAAGCAGGGTGAGAGAGAAGTAGAGAATATTAGACAACGGAGTTGTTTCCCCTCTGTTTGAAAAGGCAGTTTAATGGAGGGACAGTGGGAAATTCTAGAAGTAGAACACGTGTTGAAGACCAACGACTAAAAGTGTCCATTAAAGGGGCACGTGTAATCCACTATGGAAATAAAAATAGATAAATAACAAAAAAACAAAGAAAAAAAAAAAAAAAAAAAAAAAGTTACTAACAGTCAGCTACTATTCACAAAGGTACCTCAGGATATATATATATATATAAACTTAGGTCATTTTGTATGAAAAAAGTAAAAGAAATTTGTCTTTCTTCTCTATTTGCAAAGATTTTCTAATTATAAATTTAATATTTTCTTTTCTAAAATATTGTATATTAATTGTCTTAAAAAATAATGATAATATTTTAAACTACAAAAGAAGATACTCAAAAAAATTATTTATAAATAAATTAATGGAAAGTTTTTAAGTGGTTCCATCTTCTTTCTCTAGTTGATTCATCAATAAATACTAGCTCTCATTTCAACATCTCTCCATTTTCCATCAAAATTCCAAACACACACACAATCTCTCTCTAAAAGGAAAATGAGCAGAAGAGTGAGTTTCAGCCCAGACGTAGACGACATGCTATCACCACCACCGGTATACTTCACCAAACACGGCGATGACAGAGCCAGCACGACGGAGCCGATGATGAGAATATGGACTTTCCGTCCACCAAAAAGCTCTGGTTTCTCCGCCATGAGATTCCTTGGAAGAATCAAAGCCAAATTCGCAAAAGCACTGGGTTTCGTTTCATCTTCACGATCGTCATCTTCATGTAGTTGCACTTTAGAAAGATCAAAATCTTATGTGGAAGCATTAGATTCTCATCGAGCTCAAGCCATTGAAGACTGTATTCAGTTCTTGAATTCTTCTTCTTCTTCCTCTTTTCAGAGGTCAAAATCACTTTCTTCTTTTTCCTATTAATATTCCATTCATTTTCCTCTTTAATTTTCTGTTGTTAGACTCCACAAGTTGTAAATCAAGAATTAGGAAAAACAAAATACTTTTTTTTTTTTTTGTGATTTTTAAACTTTTTGTTTTATTTTAGTATGTGTAATGTGTACACCAGCCTACCATGTATGGCGAGAAAAGCCTTTGAGAAATTAGAAAATTGCAAGTAGAGGAGCAGAAATGTTTGACCGGTAAACACTTAAATTTTGATCTTTTATGCATACTTATTGTGTTATATTAATAGAATAGAATAATATCTATGTTATTTTTCAATAAAATGATACGGATATTTTGATATATTAGCTAAGATAATTGAAATGATAGCTTTTAGCTCAAAAGCTAATCATAAAAAATGAAGTCAAATAAAAACTAGCTTGAAAAATATAAATAATATTTAAAAGAACATGTTTTTAAATAATTAATTAATAATATATTTGGAAAAAATTAAAAAACTCCAAAAACCTAACCTAAATAGTTTTTTAACTTTTTTTTATTATTATAAGCGACTTTTTATCTCGACAAACATTACAGTTTAAAACGTTTTGAAAAATAATTTTGTTTTTAAGTTAATTATAACTCCAAGAGATTGTATATATCACAGCCAAAAATTGTTATTTTTAACTTGTTCAGTCACTTATTTTATTTGTGTCTAACAAATTTTTTATTCTATTCGTATAAATATATTATAAGTAGAAAATACACAAACCAAAACAAGATAAGCAAAAAAAAAAAAGGTAGAGACCTTCATCCCCTTGTAGTTATCGAAAAAAAAAAGTTGTAAGTTTCTTTCACATACTTTAGCTCATATATAATAGCTAGATTAATACAGTAGTTACCAAAACATTCTCTTTGGTAAAAGTAAAATATTAGAAAGCATATAGAAACTTGGGATTTATTTTTGTAGAATACCAGGAAATTAAAGAAACATCAATGTATGATTATATTTATGGCAATTCACTCGATGGTACAAATTTGTAGGATTCATAAATCCTAGCATGTAAAAAACGTAAACCACATTACCCCCATCTTCTAGTTCTTAGTCGTCGCTGACATGTCCCTATCCCAGCACGTAGCAATATGTTCTTAAATCGTTTTTTATTGATATTTTGACAAGTTCTTGGTTGTTAAATGTTCTTTATAGTCATTATGTATGTCAGTATAGTATGTGTACGTAACAATCATGACTCACATCAGATATAAATATGAATTGACTAAACTGCACAAATGGTCCCTGTGGTTTGTCGAAAATTGCCACTTTGATCCAAAAATGTTTGGACTAGCACCAGAGGTCCAAAATTTTCATTTTGTTGCGAGTTTGGTTAAACTTTTTCATAAAGACGAATTTGCCCTTACCTTTTTCTTTTTCAGTTTTTTTATTATTTAAAGATTTTTCTGATTAAAAGAAAAATAAAAAAAGAAAATTTTCCTTCTATATTTTTTTATAACAGAAATAAAATAGAAAATAAAAATGCAAACTCTCTCTCTTTCTCACACACACACAAACACAAATGGCTAATCAGATCTCTTCATCGGTATCGGTCCTCTATCTGCTTCTGAGTTTATTGAAGTTACAGGCATCAAGATTTCTTTGATTTCATCTTTTTATTCCTGATTTTCGAGTTCAAAGGAGAAGCCCTAAATCTATAATTATTGTTCTTCACCTTTACATTATACAGTCTGATATAGCGATTCACATTAGAGTAGAACCCAAACATAAATAAAACTCACAAAAAAACGATTGAATCCAAAAAGAGGTTTCCGGTGAAGCACTGATGTCCAATTACCTCCTCTGCAATCTAACACAATCAACCCCAAAATCGATTATTATGAACACTTGAACATCTGAAATAAATGAAAACGATAGTAAGTGAACTTGTATCTAATTTCTAGAGCTAAAAGCCCTAAAACTACTTCTGGAAATAAATGCAAACGATAGTGTGTGTGTGTGTGTGTTTTTAATTCTCAAAGAGAATGTGTGTGTTTGATATTCTATGGGAAGAAGGCAATGGGCATGAGAGAGAGAGAGAGAGAGAGAAAGATGTTACTTGGATTTGTATGGCATTGTTTGTAACTATCACTGATTGATCATCGTTATTTTACAACGACCTTGAGGCTAGGATCTGGTTTGGTTTTTGTTCATCTTCTCCGGTGAGTAAGAATGAGTGTGCCATCGCTGCCTCATCATCGACATAACAGAGGTTTGCAGTGTCCCCAAATCTGGGTTTTTTTAAATTAAGAGAGAAACAGAAAAGGAGAAGAGAAAGAAGAAGAATAAAGGGATATGAGGACAATAACATACCTGGTGTTGGGTTGTATTTTTTGTTGGTTGATTTGTGGTGGCTGGAAGGAAGAACAATGGTGACGACATGATGGTGGGTTTTGAAGAAGATGATGTATCAGAGAGAGAGAGAGAGAGAGAGAGAGAGAGAGAGAGAGTTGTATTTGTTTTTTATTTTTAGCTATTTTTTTTTCTATTTTCAGTTAAAAACTAGTGCAGTAAATAAAAGAAAATAAAAAACAAATAACAAGGACAAAAAAGTCATTTTATCCTCTTCCAATTTTGAAACAGACCAAACCTCCAATAAAATGAAAAGTTTGGACCTCTGGTGCTAGTCCAAACTTTTTTGGACCAAAGTGGCAATTTTGAACAAACCACAGGGACCATTTGTGCAGTTTAGTCAATATGAATTGTAAGGTAGCTTTAGTCAATTAACTCTATAAAATTAATAAAGAAAATCATAATGAAATTTTAATTTAAAGTTGTACCGACTTTTTATCCCCCTTTAAAAATACCTGACAAAAGGTTGTATTTGGTTAAAAAAAACAAAATTAACATGGATAAGGTTTTGAATTAAATAATATGATTGTATTCCATATGTTGTTGCAATTGGATAAATCATGTATGTGATGATTATGCATAAAGGTCAAATAAGTTGAATGCTTAGAGCATGTCGCATGATATCAGTATAATTCAAGAATAAGTCATGTGTGACTTACATGAACATTCTAAAGTACTTGCGACAACTGAAGAAATATTCCTAATTTGCAGAGTATTTGAAAGAAAGCTGTGTTTAAGTTGTTACAAATATGGTAAACTTCCAAATAGGTTGAGATGATTCTCAATCACAACCGAGCATGTACTCATTTTAAATGAAGAGAAATTACATGGAGAGTAGTTCCATGTAGACTATAATTACAGTTATATATCAGAGTTAGAGTATATTGTTGTTCGAGGAACCACATACTAAGATGTTTAATATATAGTTTATTATGACTATGAATAATCCCATTATGCAAGTATTGGTATCTAAGTCATATAATACATTCTCAATATATATATATATATATATATATATATATATATATATATATATATATATAAATTAAAAATGTTTGTATTCGAAAAGTTTATACAAATTAAGTTTGTCAAATCTACTTAACAAAGCTTATTCATTAGTTAAAGCATGAAAACCAAGTTGGTGCTATAAGGCATTGTTGATATACATGATGTACTTTATTGAAATTTAGTATTTGGATATTCGAACATTTCAAACAACATATATTGTAATGAGTTTATATATTAGATATAATCTTTAATTAACTAATTGTTATGTTCAATGTTAGAATGGTTAATTCTTGAATAACTAGGTTATTTTAAATGTTTGTAACTAGGTTATGTTCAAGAGTTCAAGAACACTAAACCCCCATATTTTGATGGTGTCAAGGACCAATCGTTTCCATGAGATATATTTCAGATTTTAAGGATAAGGTTTTGTGCGATGCAATTTGAGACAAATTTGCAAACCATCCAAGCCTGTAATATCACATTTCTTCAACATCACCACCTATGAATTTAAGGAAAACCAAATAAATCATAAGTGAAATGTTAAAAAGAAGAACAAAATACATAGTGGTTTTTCACCCTTAAAATTTTATGAGGAACACAATTTTAAATTAAAATTTAAATCATGTTGTTAATCCATAAAAGTGCAAAAAAAAAATAACAATGGAAACGGTAATAAAAAAAATTTGAGAAAAAAACCTAAATTTAGAAAATCTAAAAAGTATTATAAAATATGCATGAAAATAAATATATATAAAAACAATATATTGTCAAAATTTTAATTATATAAAAACTAAACTTTAAATAAAGACATAAAACAAGTTGTCAAAAGCAATTTTGTAAATAAAAAACTAAGTTTGAAAAAACATGAAAATTTTTGTAAAAAGAAGGTTGAGAAAATTTGTAAAAAAAAAAAAGGTTTAGACAAAATTTATAATAACTATTAATTATAAGCAAAATTTGTAAAAGAAAAAGTTGAGGGCCATACGCGAGTTAGTTTATTGTGCAGGTTGTGTTTTGTGTTGGGTGGGACAAATCGGGTCGGATATAAAGCCATCGGATGATTAGTGATCAGAGAATATATATATATATATATATATATATATATATATATATATATATATATATATATATATATATATATATATATATATATATATATATATATATATATATATATATATATTACAATTTACACTATGGTCAACAAAGGAAAAGTAAAATTTATGTTTGCTATTCTTTGACCAGTCATATGTCGTAAGTTACGTACTCCTCTGGTCCACAATATTTACTTTTTCCGACCTCAACATCTGTTAATATTTTGTAAAAATTAAACAATTAAATGCTAGAAATGCTAGAAATAGACCGGTCGAATGTATTGGTTAATATTAAGACGGATAAAAGCAGGTTGGCTTGGATCCGTTTAATTTGTAAATTTTTTAATGTAAATTACCTGAAGAAAATTATAAACTAAGCTAATGATCTCATGGTTGTTAAAACTTAGGCAAAAAATTTATTTTTACATAAATAGCACTGTAGTTCGAAGGTATCACTACGATATCGGCTCACAGCATGCGAATAGTGAATGCCATCAACAAAATAACCGTTCAAGAAAACATAATAATAACTTTTTCATGTGATTTTGGATATGGCAACCACAATATTGTAAAATTTTAAAATTTTAGTCCACAAAATGTTATTTATTATTAAAATGTTATTTGTTTTTTCGAAATTAAAATTTTTGTAGTCCGCAGACCACGTCTGTAACTTTCTGCGGCAGAAGAAGTTGATCAAATGTTTGCAAACTATAATAAAAAGTTTGTTTATTTTTAAATGTCTACAAACCGTTGAAATTAACCATATAATAGTTAGAAATAAGAGTAAATTACTGAAATCGTCTCTATGATTTGATTAAAATCACACTACTACAAAAAAGGGCATTATCGATGGCCAAAACCGTCAGTAATCCGTCACTAATGGGCTTTACCGACGGAATTGTAACAGACCAAAATCTGTCGGTATATTCTTGTTGCTAATTGTTTGTAACAAATTTCCAACGGCTACGTACCGACGGATTTTTCCATCTATAAATAGTAACAGATTACCGACAGAACGGGTTTTCAACAGATTACCGACGGAACATTGATTTTCTATTGCTAAACCGTCAAAAAATCGTCACTATCATCATGATACTTAGATTTTCATAATCCGTTAAAAATTCATGATACTTGGATTTTCAAATATAGGATCCCCGCCACCACCACTTAAAGAACCGACAACCAACCACAACCCCCGTCGTCGTCAAACGCCACTTCTAACTCCGTTAAATGCCAACTCCTCCGCTATCAACTACCATCATCAAACTAAATTAAATCAAACATATTTCAGATGCTCAAAGCCCATTGGCGACTACCACACTTCTGCCATCAACCACAACCAACAAAAAAAAAAACAATCCAGAGATACGATGAGAACTAACTAATTGATATGGGCAGAGACTTCCTGATTTGATGATTCGGCTTCATCAGGGACAACAGGTTGATATTCAGAGATAGGATGAGAACTAATTAATTGATCAATATTGGGAACAATATGATCAACGTAATTTGACAAGAGCTAAGGAACATGGTCTGAAGGAATGTAAGTAAGTTCATTTAAAATTGATGAGGGGTGATCAACTAGAGCATGAATGAATGAGTCCTCATCAAAGGTGACATGAGTTGTTTCTTTAACAATTTTTCTTGAAAGATTAAATACTCTGAAAGCCTTGGATGCGCTGGAATATCCTAGGAACACTCCTTCATCAGCTTTAGCCTCGAACTTCGAACGCTGATCTATTTGATTCAAGATGTAACAAAAACACTTCAAAACACATGAAAATAAGAGATGTCTAGTTTCCTTCCTTTCAATAGCTCATAAGCAGTTTTCCCATGATGTTTAACAATGATAGACCGGTTTTGGGTATAACACGTTGTATTGACAACTTTATCCCAAAATGACAATGAAAGACCAACTTCAATAAACATAGTTCTTTTAGCTTCAATAAGAGTTATGTTTCTTCTTTCGTCAATACCATTTTGTTGGGGAGTTCTAACTGCCGAAAAGTTCTGAGAGACTAAGCAAAAGTCTTCCAGAGAGGAGTTTGTGAATTCAGTTCCATGATCACTACGTAATTTCCTTACTTTGTGAACATAGAGAACTTCCTACTGCTTAATGGGAGTAATATTTCATCAGCGGCATGACTCTTCTTTCTTAAATAGACTACCGACATAAATCTTGAAAATTCATCCACGATGACAAGAGTATATTTCTTCACAACTCATGACTTAATCGGAACTGGTCCAAAAAGGTCCATATGAAGGAGATGAAGAGGTTTGATGATTGAAGAACAGGACTTTGGTTTGAACGAAGACTTGGTTTTCTTCCCTTTTTCACACGCTGAGCACAGTTTGTCCTTGACAAAATGCATCTTAGGAATTCCTCTCACAAGCTGATTCCCTACAATCCTTGAGATGTTCTTGAAGTTCAAATGCTATAGCCTTTTGTGTCACAGCCAATTTAGATGAGACCGAGCATGAGAGAAGAAGCAACGACGAAGATAATTATCAACAGAAAACATATCCAGAACATAGATGCCGTTTTATCAATTTTCAGTGAGAATAGTGATGCTCTTTTAATCAACAATTTTTCCTTCTCTCGTGTTAAAGAGAACTTCATAGCCACTATTACACAGTTAACTCATAGAAATGAGATTATGCTGAAGACCTTTCTCGTAAGAGACATTCTTGAAAACAACATAATTGCACTTGATGGATCCATATCCCTTTGTAGCTCCCTTGACATTATCTCTATATGTAACTGACGGGCCATCATTCTTTATGAAATCTTCCAGGCGATACTTGAATCATGTCATATGTCTTAAGCAACCGATGTCTAAATACCAAATATGCTCGTTACCCTGAAACTAAGATGTACAATAAGTCCAAAAAATATACACTAGCCCATTTGCAAAGGATCACTAAGAAAAGATGTTATAACAATCATCAGAGAGACAGCTCAACGAGTTTCTCTTTTTGATCCACTTATCATTTCAAGTCATGATATTATCAGCATGAATGATGTTCTTTCCAAAAGTGCACTCACTGAATTTGTGAGAGGCGTCACCACATTGATAACAAACTTTAATTCAAGGAATCTTTCCTTTAACATTAGATTTTGATTTCTTTTCAATTGTTGAATCTAAAGAACTTTGATTGTTTGACATTAGAGTTCTTGGTTTAGTTCTCGAACAAGGAATCTTATCAATGGTATGCTCATATACTACCTTGTCATAAGACTCACTGCTCTACACATTTAATAATGTCATTAGAACCAGTAGAGCATCGAGTACTAATTAGAGTTTGATTTATAAAATAAGAACTCACAAATCTACTCTTAAAGTCTTCTTTTAAGTAGTCAACTTTATAAAATGTTTGTTTAGTTTTAACTTTGGTTAGAGAAATAGCACCTTCTATATCACCTCTAAGAATTTTCTTACACTTATTTGGAATCTGAGCATTAATGATTCTTGTGACATTAAAGTGAGTGAATGCCCAATAATTCAATATAAGTCAGTGTGAAAAAAATTATTGGTTAGCGAGATACAAGTGTTTTCCTTTTTAAAACAGAAAGAAATTTTTCTAGAGAGGAGAGTTTTTCTTTAAGAATCTTTAGCTTAAGATTGGGAGAATATTTTTCTTTATATAACACCTGGTTCCTAATACGTATTTAAATTCAAGTAATTTCATGTTTTGCTCTGGGACTCGGTGGGTTGGAGACCCAACTTGTCGAGTAGACTCGATTTTGACCAAGAAGTTTAGTGACCTACTCAACGAGTCAGGTGACCGATTTGACGAGTAGAAGCTGTCTAGATGAAACCCTAATATTTAGGGTTTGCACCTCATTTAAACGACTTATTCTGCCTCAAACTAGCCCCCATCGTCCCTCCCAACCCAGAGAAACCCTAACTCGAAACCCTAAGCCTTTATTGAGTGTTATTGAGCTTTTTGGTGCCTTTTTGTGTGTGTTTGAAGTTGGAAAAGGAGAAGGAAGCTTAGGAGATCAAGAGAGAGTAAGTAGATCAAGAAGTCTTGGTAGATTTCCTGCTTATTTGAGGTATAAAGCTAATACCTTGGCTATTCATCACTTAGATCTTGATTTGGGGCTATTTCTACCTTTTTCTAAGCTTTAGTGAAGCTATACTCGGATTTGTGTGTATATTTGGAGCTGTACTTCAGATTTGGAACCATTGAGGGTTCTCATGGCATAAATGTGCCAACTTTATGGCCATGGGAGACCCATGCAACATATATACCCCTTTTTATGGCTTTTTGAGCCAAGAACCCCATGCATGGACATCAAGTTTGTGACATTACGTATAATATGGACCCTAGGAGGTCAGATCTATGATTTGGATGTGTTAATACCGATTAAAAACGATTTTATAGTTTTGCAAAAAGAGGGACTCGATGAGTCGCTTATGTGACTCGGTGATTCGGGTAGCAGTTTCCCCCAAAATGACTTCTGGAAGTGGTATTTGGTTGAGTTGAAGGTAAATTCATCCTGTTGGGGTTAGTTATGACATGAAGATCAAAGCACTCGACGAGTTCTAGGAGGAACTCGGCGAGTTCAAGGCAATCTCCCAACCATATGAAGATGGACTCGACAAGTTCAGGGAGAATTCAGCGAGTCATAGACTAAATACCTTCATACGGATGAAGATGAACTCGACGAGTTCAAGGACGAACTCGGCAGGCCACTTGAAGAAGGTCTCGATGTTTGTTGAAGGAGAACTCGTCGAGCTCTTGCTAGACTCAATGAGTTAGGACAGGATTGTAGCATTTTTTGGACGTCGGGATTCGACGAGTTGGTGGACCAACTCGACAAGTCGAGTCAACCAGATGTTGACCTTGACCAAAGTTTACTTTGACCAAGGTTTTGACCTTGACTTTGACTTGGACTTGAGTTGGCCGTTCTAGGGGTTATGAGTATGAAATGGTAACTTAGAAAGGATGTTGTGTAAGGATCGAGGAGTCAAAAAGAGTTGATTTCCATACCGACGACAGTGCAGACACTGCACGACATTGAGGTGAGTTACCCTCCAGTAGAAGTGGGTCTAAGGCACCAAGGTCGACCCACTAGTAATTGATTATAGTTGAGATGATTGTCTTTGTGATAATTTTCTGGTTGTTACTACCTGATGTGTTTTATGTGCCAGTATGATATGTTATATGTGATAGTGGAAGTAAGAGGGGAATAGTCACACGGTTCGGTCGTTACGACGAAATGGTAGGTCGGACACACCAAACATGTCCGACAACATGATTATGATATGTTATTATGTGTTAGTAGTAGGGGTGAAATAGTCCCCGTGATCGGGTGAGATATACCGGAGGGTAGGCAGGCACCCCAGAATGGCCTGACATGGGTAGGTCAGCACCCCATAATGCCTTGACATGGGTACGTCAACACCCCAGAATGGCTTGACATGGGTAGGTCGGGCACCCCAGAATTACCCGACAATATGTATGAATGTATGGTATGTGGTATTATGGGGGAATTCACTAAGCTTTGTGCTTATGGTTTTCAGCTTTGGTTTCAGGTACTTCTTCATCTAAGGGGAAGGAGCCGGCAGGGTAGCAACGCATCACACACACATGATTCCGTATTTGAGAACCCTGGGATTGTACTCTAACATTATACTATTTGACATTATGGTTTTTGAGACATGTAACTATGGTTTTGTGGTTTGATGTAATATCAATAATGTTTTCCTCAAACAATTTTACAAGTTATATAACTAAAAACAAAAAAATTTGGTCTCGATTTTTGGGATGTTACAAGTTGGTATCAGAGCCTTGGTTTGAGGGATTCGGGCACACCTTCGGGGGTGTCTGGACTCAAATCAAAGGCTTAAAAGATTTTTACAAGAAAACTGTTTTCTAAAATATAAAAAAAGGAGTTTTGAAAAAGAACAAGGTGTGTGATGCGCTTATTAAGCTATATGATAGGACTGGTTAGTCAGCACTATGATTGCCTGATTAGGTTATGTTTGGTTATGGCTACTCAACACACGAATGCTACTTGCTTTGTGCTTATAGGAGTTCTAGCTAGCTTCAACTAACTAGTAAGCGAATATGTAATAGTATCCGCAAGCTAGTTAGGGAAGGGTAGTGGGGACTCCTTGTGCAGCTGATTGCGTAGAGTAGGTCAGAGATTGCCCTAGGACAAGCCTAGGATGAGGTTAGTTTGGAAACCAATATTAGTAAAAGTAACTTGGTGAAGTTGAAGCAATCCTTGATGAAAATACGAATAGATGTGGAAGGTAGTATGGACCAGTACTACTGGAAGCAGAGGATCTGCACTCGAGTCAATGAGGGCTAAGGTAGAACTAAGGGACTTGGAGAGTGTGTGAGACCTCTCGAGAGTATGTATGACCCTGATGTTTATGTGTTTATTTAAGTGTGGCTATTATGCGACATGGAGCAGGAGGTTCAGGTTCTGGTTCGGGATCAGGATCAGGGTCGAGTGCGGGATCCGAGCAGGTTGATGATGGGCTACGTGGGTTCATCGCGTCTGAGATCACGAGAGGCATCCTTGAGGCGACCCCAGTCATTTTCAGGTCGATCAAGGAGAGGATTATTGACCTGATGGAGGATCGCCTCCGGACATTCAAGAGTGACTTGGCGTCCAGCCAGTCGGGTACGCGCACACTGTCCTTCATGGATTTTAGGAGGAGTGGTGCAATAGACTTTCACGGGGTGAAGGTCCCCATTGCTTCTAGGAGATGTATCACAGACATTGAGACTGCGCAATTGACGAGCTTATGTCCGGAGGGGTCAAAGGTTCGCTTTTTTTTTGCGTTGTTTGAGAGATACAGCTAGGGATTGGTGGGAGTCGGGTGGTGACTCACTGGGAGCCCCAGATCTCGAGGCTATGACTTGGTCGGACTTCGTGACCACGTTTAGGGCTGAGTATGCGCCATCTGTGGAGCTTCAGCAGCTTGCCAGGGAGTTTCTTAACATGAGATAGACTACGGAGACAATGGCAGAGATCACCGCCAAGTTCCGAGAGAGGGACTTTTTGGTACCTCAGTATGTAGGGGATGAGGAGATGCGGAAGACCCGCTATCACGACATGTTGAGGGCCTATATTCGGGAGCATGTCAGCTACTCAGCTTGCCCGACCCTGGAGTCCATGATTGCCAGGGTGAGGGAGAGGGAAATGGATTTAAAGAACCTCATGAAGAGGAAGGCAGAGACGGACCAGGTTACTGGGGTTTTGGGGAAGAAACCCAAGGGATTCAATGGTAGGTCGAAGGGCCAGCCGAGCCAAAGCCACTGCAAGAAATGCGGCAGGCCGCATGAGGGAGCTTGTAGAGCGGGATCATGGGGTTGCTACAAGTGCGACAAAACGGGTAACTTTGGTAAGGATTGTACTGCCCCTGCCCCCACTGTGCAGTCATCAGACCTGATTTGCTTTCATTGCAATTAGAGGGGCCTTAAAAAGGCCAATTGCCCTAGCTTGACAGTAGCAGCAACAGCGCCAGTGGTGGCACCAACTCCAGTGACTGCTTGAGTTACGGGTGGCCGGAAGGTCAATTTAGAGGCTCCAGTGGTGAGGAGCCAAGCTTTCCAGCTGATAGCCGAAGAGGCACGCGCCGCACCCGATGTGGTGACAGGTATGGTTTCTTATTTCTAACTTTTAATATATGTCACTTGTGATATTGATATGTCATGTTATATGTTTTGTTTAGAATCGTTCCATGTGAACAATATCCCAGTTCAGGTGTTGTTTGATTCGGGTGCAACTTAATCATTTGTATTTCTTGTGCTTAGAAAGAGGTTCTCTGAGTCTTCGAGAGTGTTGGATTTCCCTCTAGAGGCCGAGATTGCAGACGACCGATCAGTTCGAGTAGCGGAAGTTTTTAGGGCTTGTGTTTTGAGGTTATTTGAAGAGCGCTACTTGGTAGAATTGGTTCCCATACCATTGCGGAGGGAACAAGGTTATTATAGGCATGGATTGGTTGAGCCCCACAGGGGGAATGATCGACTTCGCGCAACAGTTGGTCCGGGTCATGACCCCAAGTGGGGAAGATCTGGTGATTCAGGGCGAGAGGCCACAACGTGTTCAACTTTATGTTCAACAACGAGAGCTATGTGCTATCTCCAGCAGGGATGCGCAGGGTACATCGCCTATGTCTTGGATACCTGAGAGGCGGGTAAGGTGACAGTGAGTGATGTGTCGGTGGTACGAGAGTACACAGATGTATTCCCAGAGGAGCTGCATGGGATACCTCCGGAGAGGCAGGTAGAGTTTAGGATCGACCTAGTCCCTGGTGTGGATCTGATAGCCAAGGCACCGTATCGCTTGGTTTTTCCTGAGATATAGGAGTTGTCTACACAGCTGTAGGAGTTGTTAGGCAAGGGATTCATCAAACCGAGCAGTTCACCCTGAGGAGCCCCGATTCTATTTGTGAAGAAGAAGGATGGATCGCATCAGATGTGTATTGATTACCGGGAGCTGAATAAGGTAACGATGAAGAACCGTTACCCACTCCCGAGGACTTGACCAGCTTCAGGGAGTATCTTGGTTCTCCAAGATTGATCTATGTTCAGGTTATCATCAGATGAGGGTCATGGAGGAGTATGTGTTGAAGACTGTTTTCGGACACGATATGGTCACTATGAGTTCATGGTGATGCCTTTCGGGATTACCAACGCTCCTGCCGTGTTCATGGATCTCATGAACCGCGTGTACAGACCGATGCTCGATCGGTCTGTGATAGTTTTCATTGGTTAGATCTTGGTTTATTCCAAGACACAGGAACAACATGAAGAGCACTTGCGAGAGGTGTTGGATACTTTGAGGAGGGAGAGCATGTATGCCAAGTTCCCCAACTGCGAGTTCTGGTTGCGCGAGGTGCAGTTTCTTGGGCACCATGTCAACCAAAATAGGATTTCGGTCGACCCAACTAAAATGTGGAGGTCGTGATGAGGTGGGAGGTTCCGAAGACTCCATCTGAGATTCAGAGATTTCTGGGACTGGCAGGTTATTATCGGAGATTTATTTAGGACTTGTCCAAGATAGTTGTGCCTTTGACTCGGTTAACAAGGAAAGTTGTGATCTTTCACTGGGGGCCTAAGCAACAGGCCATATTTGAGACACTGAAACAGAGATTGTGCGATGCACAAATATTAGCCCTGCCGAAGAGCGTGGATGATTTGTGGGGTATTGTGATGCGTCCATCTCGGGTGACCGGAAAGTTTAGCGACCTACTCGATGAGTCGGGGAACCAACTCGACAAGTAGAAGTTGTCTAGATGAAACCCTAATATTTATGGACTTGAAGATCAAAGGGCTCAACGAGTTCAAGGACGAACTCAATGAGTTCAAGGAAATGTCCCAACCACAAGAAGACGGACTCGACGAGTTCAAGGAGAACTCAGCGAGTCATAGACTAAATACCTTCATACGGATGAAGATAAACTCGACGAGTTCAAGGACGAACTCGGCAGGCTAGTTGAAGAAGGTCCCGATGTTTGTTGAAGGAGAACTCGTCGAGCTCTTGGAAGACTCGACGAGTAGGGACAGGATTGTAGCATTTTGTGGACGTGGGGAGTTGACGAGTTGGTGGACCAACTCGACGAGTCGAGTCAACCAGATGTTAACCTTGACCAAAGTTGACTTTGACCAAGGTTTTGAACTTGACTTTGACTTGGACTTCAGCTGACCGTTGTAGGGGTTATGAGTATGAAATGGTAACTTACAAAAGAATATTGTGTAGGGATCGAGGAGTCGAGAAGAGTTGATTTTCGTACCGAGGACAGTCAAATAACATTCATTACATAATTGTTTTCCTTTTTAAAACATCAGAGGGTCCCAAATACATTAAAAAGAGAGATAGAGTGCACGCCACATCATCACGCCTTGCCCTTTCCCTTTGGCTCAGAAGTACCTGAAACAAATGAACAACATGTAAGCGAAATGCTTAGTGAGTTTCCTAGAGAATACCACACACATTCAGATACACATATCCTGTTAGCTAATAAAGCTATAAACATTCCACAGAAACCATGCAATACGATTTAGCAAGATTGTCATGGGCTACCCCACATGGTCTTTACCTAGGACTGACATGGGCTACCACACATGGCCTTACATCCAATGCCATGGGCTACTCCATATGGTCTTATATCCAATGTAACAGGCTCCTCCCGGGGTCTTCCATATCAACATAATATCACATAACATATCAATTCATAAATGAATAACACACACATAACATGATCACATAATGGATCGGCCTTGATGCCGTAGACCCATAGGTATGGTGAGAAGACTCACCTCCGTTCGATGAATACGAATACCGTCCTCTTAATAATCCGCAAGCTCCAAAGCTGAATAATAACAATAATAATATAATCAATGATAAGGCCTTAAATTATTCCAGGAAAGGCCCAACCTTCCAATTCTACCCCCAAGGCCTAATTACCCTTTCCTTGCAAATGGGCCCCAAAGTCCAAGTCCAACATCCTTAATGGGCCCCTTGGCCCAATAAGACCCAACTAATAAATCCACGACCCAAAACAGATAAAAAGGCCTCTAACTCACAGAATCCAATCAAGCTCAACAACCAAATTCGGCCCAAAGGCCCAACATAGCTTAGGGCCCAACTGAGTTGCGTACGCCCAGCGTACCGTCCTGGTACGCGCAGCGTAATGAAGGCTTAGGGACTACGCGCTGCGTACAGCCAGTTACGCCCAACGTACAACCATTTTAAGCACTTTTTCCATTAAGTGCGTAATGCTCGAATCTTTCACGTCCAAAAGCTAGATCTAAGTCTAACAAGATGTCCTAAGGCATAAAGTTGGCAACTTTATGCCCTTGCATGTCTCAAACACACCCAACTAGTCTATTAAGACCTTTCCAAGGTCTTTTACCCATGAATGGGGTCAAATCTCTCATCAAGCTTCCATTTTTATACTTCTAAATGACTAGGGGACCTCAGATCTGCCTCTCACATCGAATGGGGAGGCTTATCTTAGCAAAAGAGGTCCAAAGTTCACCAAAGGGACAAACCACCAAGACCCTAGCAAGATCTAAAGATTAGAAAGGAAAGATGCAAGCTTTTTACCTCCAGAAGCTTTGCAAGATGATTTTGGTGCAGGATCTTGAAGCACCCACTTGATCCAAGCTTGCTTGACGACCCCTTCTTGAAATACACACCAAAAGGCCACAAATGCACTCTTTAAGGCTCAAGAATGATCTCACAAGGTTTCCAGGAGTATATGAACGTTCTATAGCTGGGGAGGCTCTATGGGGTTTAGTCCAAGGGACTTAAAGATGTTTAAATAGGCCTCAAGTCCGGGATTTAGGGTTTTGCGTCCCTGGCGCGTACGCCCCGCGTAACTCAAGGTACGCCCAGCTACCCTGATTCCTCCGTGCCCACAACCATGTAGTACGCTAAGCGTACACTTAAATACGCCCAGCGTACTTAAGGGACCAATTATGCAAAAATTATCATTCCTTAGGGTTTCAAGACATACCAGAATTTTGGATGTTACAACTCTCCCCACACTTGAACTAGACTTCGCCCTCGAAGTCCGTGGCTGAAAACAATTCGGGGTAATGCTCCTGCATCTCCTGCTTTGGCTCCCAAGTCCATTCAGATCCCCTTCGGTGCTGCGATTGCATCTTTACCAACTTTACTTCCTTGTTATGAAGTCCCTTCGTCTTCCTGTCTAGTATAGCAATCGACCTCTCGACATAATTCAGGCCCCCATCCACCTGAATGTCATCCAAGGATATAACTGTGGACTCGTCAACAACACACTTCCGAAGCTCAGAAACGTGGAAGGTGTTGTGAATATGACTAAGTTCCTCTGGAAGCTCTAAAAATTGGCTACCTTGTCTGCTCGGGCTATCATCCTGAATGGGCCTATAAACAGAGGCCCCAACTTGCCTCTTTTACGAAAACTAATAATCCCCTTCCAGGGTGACACCTTCAGCAAAACCCCCACCTGAAAATCAAGGTCCGAACGCCGCCGATTAGCATAACTCTTCTGACTGCTCTGCGTGACCCGCAACCGATCGCGCACCTGCTGGATCAACCCGGTGGTCTTGAGTACCACATTCGTGCTCCCGATCACCCGACGTCCAACCTCGTCCCAGCATACTGGGGTCCTGCACCTCCAATTAGAGAAGTTGTGTTTGTCAAACAGAGGGATGTTATTACAGACAATTGACTTTGGAATGAAAGAAGTCGACATTATTACTTGAGTGTATCACAAACCCGCTCTGATACCAATTGAAGGTTTGTATCGATCAGATACACCTCAAGTATGAATAACAAACATAAAACTAATCTAATAAAAATAATAAACATAAGGTAAATAACATAGAAGTTCTCCAAATTGTTCTTTCACCAAGAAAGAGTTTTGTCTTCACCAAGAAGACGAGTTTGTCACAAAGACGATTGACACAAAGACACGATTACAACATTAGGGTTTGCCCTAATGTTGTATATATACTATCTATACATGTATATCCCTTGATTAAAGGGATTGCATCTAATCTATACTGAGAACCGATTTTATCACAAAGATACCGGATATGTGATATATTCTATATTTATCTATATAATTACCTAATCTACAAAAGATTACAATTGGATAACTAAACTGTAAGTTGAAGCTGATAAGCTTCATACGTTGGCGCTATAGATGTAGTAGACGCTGACACTAATCTATCAGTGTATCGTGTGTTTGACTCATCACATCATAAGGTGTGATGTTATAAAACTCCTAAAGCTGAAACTAGATACTACAAATCAATCTATAGCCTAAGGTAATTAAATTTGGTGATTGCAAATTTGTTAATCACAGCTAATAAGCTTGAACATAAAATGTACCGAATCATAAGACTGTTTGTAGCATAATGTTATTTTTGTACAACCATTTTCTCTCTTATATCTTTTAAAACGATTCAAATTTCGATGGAATTTTGTTACAGCCGCTTGTAATCAAAAGAAAAAAGTAGATTGACATTAGGACTTGGGATAAGATCAGTTTGATCTGATGAAACTGAAAGGAATTGAATGGTAGAACTAGGGAAAAATGTTATGGAGAACAAATGACGATCGGATCTAAGAGATGGGGCTAAGGTAATTAAATTTGGTGATTGCAAATTTGTAAATCACAGCTAATAAGCTTGAACATAAAATGTACCAAATCATAAGATTGCTTGTAGCATAATTGTAACGACCCGATTTTACAAAGAAAATTTTTCATTTTTGAGTTAATCAAAACCAATCTCATAAACCATAGATTCTCAAACATATGTTTTCAAATAACATTCATTACATCATTGTTTTCCTTTTTAAAACATCAGAGGGTCCAAAATGCATTAAAAAGAGAGATGGAGTGTACGCCACGTCATCACGCCTTGCCCTTGCCCTTGGGCTCAGAAGTATCTGAAACAAATCAACAACCTGTAAGCGAAATGCTTAGTGAGTTTCCCAAAGCATACAACACACATTCACATACACATATCATGTTAGCTAATAAAGCTATAAACATGCCATAGAAACCATGTAATATGATTCAGCAAGAATGTCATGGGTTACCCCACATGGTCTTTACCTAGGACTACCATGGGCTACCCCACATGGCCTTACATCCAATGCCATGGGCTACCCTACATGGTATTTACCTAGGAATGTCATGGGCTACCCCACATGGTCTTATATCGAATGTCACGGGCTCCCCCCGAGGTCTTCCATATCAACATAATATCACATTACATATCAATTCATAAATGAATAACAAACATATAAATGATCACATAATGGGTCGGCCTTAGTGCCGTAGACCCATATGTATGGTGAGAAGACTCACCTCGTCCGATGAATACAAATATTTTCCTCCTAATAATCTGCAACCTCCCGAGCTGAATAATAACAATAATAATATAATCAATGATAAGGCCTTAAATTATTCCAAGAAAGGCCCAACCTTCCAATTCTACCCACAAGGCCCAATTACCCTTTCCTTGCAAATGGGCCCTAATGTCCAAGTCCAACATCCTTAATGGGCCCCTTGGCTCAATAAAGCCCAACCAATAAATCCACAACCCAAAACATATAAAAAGGTCTCTAACTCACAGAATCCAATCAAGCCCAACAACCAAATGAGGCCCAAAGGCCCAAAACAGCTTAGGGCCCAACTGAGTTGCGTACGCGCAGCGTAACGAAGGCTTAGGGACTACGCGTTGTGTACAACCAGTTACGCCCAACGTACAACCATTTTAAGCACTTTCTCCATTAAGTGCTTAATGCTCGAATCTTTCACGTCCAAAAGCAAGATCTAAGTCTAACAAGATGTCCCAACTTTATGCCCTTGCATGTCTCATACACACCCAACTAGTCTATTAAGACCTTTCCAAGGTCTTTTACCCATGAATGGGGTCAAATCTCTCACCAAGCTTCCATTTTTATACTTCTAAATGACTAGGGGACCTCAGATCTGCCTCTCACATCGAATAGGGAGGCTTAGCTTAGCAAAAGAGTTCCAAAGTTCACCAAAGGGACAAACCACCAAGACCCTAGCTAGATCTAAAGATTAGAAAGGAAAGATGCAAGCTTTTTACCTCTAGAAGCTTTGCAAGATGATTTTGGTGCAGGATCTTGAAGCACCCACTTGATCCAAGCTTGCTTGACCACCCCTTCTTCTTGAAATACACACCAAAAGGCCATAAATGCACTATTTAAGGCTCAAGAATGATCTCACAAGGTTTCCAGGAGTATATGAACGTTCTATAGTTGGGGAGGCTCTCTGGGGTTTAGTCCAAGGGACTTAAGAATGTTTAAATAGGCCTCAAGTCTGAGATTTAGGGTTTTGCGTCCCTAGCGCGTATGCTCTGTGTAACTCAAGGTACGCCCAACGTACCCTGATTCCTCCGCGACCACAACCATGCAGTACGCTAAGCGTACACTTAAGTACACCCAACGTACTTAAGGGACCAATTATGCAAAAATTATCATTCCTTAGTGTTTCAAGACATACCAGAATTTTGGATGTTACAATAATGTTACTTCTGTATAACCATTGTCTCTCTGATATCTTCTAAAACGATTCAAATTCCGATGGAATTTTGTTACAACCGCTTGTAATCAAAAGAACAAATTAGATTGTCATTAGGATTTGGGATAAGATCAATTAGATTTGATGAAACCGAAGGGAATTGAGTGGTAGAACTAGGAAAAATGTTATGGAAAACAAATGACGACCACATCTAAGAGATGGGGTGGGGGGAACCCTTTGTATATTAAATAATATTATATATATAAAATAAAAAACATCATAAAAGGTCTATGTGGTAGTGAAATGAAGGAAATGTCCTAGTTAACGGACGAAGTTTGACAGAGTGAGCAATAATGACTGTTTGTTAAAAGTTTTGAAACCACATTGCTGTCTACAAGGTTTTTTTAACTTAAGAACTATATGACAAATTTTTGAAAAGCATAGTGACCATTTATGTTGTTTTTTCTAAATATTATTTTACTAAGTTAATATGTTATTATAATTTAGATGTAAAGGTTCGATGTTATGTTCATCAACAAAGTTTCATTTAATGACAATGAAGTCAAGGTGTAATGGGAAGAGGTGTAAAGACTATTTGCGCAATATGTGATTAAGCTTACAACTTACATGTCTATTAAGTCATTTTCATTAGTTTTTAACATATCCTCTGCTAACCAGTTATTATAAATTACACAAATGATCCTTATGATTTCAATTTTTTTCGTGATTGGTCCTACACCGGCATAGTTCATCACTGACATCACCATCATTCAATTTCGGTAAACACCACCATTCAATTCGGGAAACCCCGTTAACCATTATTCTAACATACAATCACTCACAAAAAAATCTCAATCAATTTTAATTTTTATAAAAAAATAATTTCAACGAATGTCAATTTTAAAGAATATATATATATATATATATATATATATATATATATATATATATATATATATATATATATATATATATATATATATATATATATGTTCAGAATCAACATTAAATGAAAGTGTAACAATATCTATTTGCTAAATAAAAAATTAACTACCAATAAGATATTTATAAGTAAACTTTTTCTTACAAAAAATACATAAATACTCATTGTCTTCACAAAGTATATACATGACATGCTTATTTGAATTGGATTATCCGAAAGAAATTGTTACACCAAGCAACACTAAATGCAGTTCACTAACTACCAACATATACATTTTTATTTACGACAAAAACCCCATATTAAAAACTGATCAGTTTTAATGCAACTATTTCACCAAATAATATTAAATACGGTTTGCAAACTTCTACGATAACCCTTTTTTAGCAATCTAGCATATTTTTGGTTGATTTAAGATATTTAAGTGGTTGGAATTTCTACCAAATGTATCATATTTTTACTTAAATCGACCAGTAAACTTAACTCTTAAATCAAAAATCGTGGGGGTTGCTTGAGGTGAACATAAGTGGGTGCCGGAAGTGAACGGTGGTGGTGGTGATGAATGATGTTGCTAAAGGACCAACCACAAAACAAAATTGAAATCATTGGGGACCATTCTTGTAAATTATAATTGTTAACGGAGGATATGCTAAAAACTAACGAAAGTGACTTAATAGACATGTAAGTTGTAAGTTTAATGATTTATTGTGCAAAAAAAAAAAATACTTTAATAACCAAATCGGATAAATGATGATAGTTGATTGGGCTATAATTATATTTACCCTTTAGGATGTCACACAAATGTTTGTATGTAGTCGTACGGTGTTTTGTAGCTTTGTAGCGGAGATACCTTTTAGATCCATTGATTTATAATTTTACATAACATCATATTTGATACCCCACGATTAAGTGAAATACAATATGGTTGCCTTCAAGAAACTTAACCAACATATGATCCTCACTAAGCCGTTATCCACTTAACCTATGAATTTTGTAGGTATGTTCATTGTAAACCCTCATACGACTTCACTCAAACCCTCATAAGACTTCACTCATCCACTAAAGAAACGTAAGGTTTAAAAGACTTTTTGCACGTGCCAAATGCAACTGTGAACCTCATTGCAATTGTAGGTTAGTTTATTTAGTTTATTTTTATTGCATTTAAATCATGTTCATGTAGTTTTTCTTTTTCTTGTTTTAGGCATTTTTTTGCATAGCTCAAGGAGTAAAGCTGCCAAGTAGGGGTGTACGTGAAGGAACAAATGCCACAAAACGAGAAATATTGGAAGTTTAAAAATCGATGCATTTGGAATAAAAAAAATCAATTTATCTTGGTTTTGTTGTGTCCAACAAAAAAAATAGTATTATTCTCTTGTTTTTTTAATAAATGATCGTTACATTCAAACATCACGATGTTGAAAATAAAATATATCTTTATCCAAATAAGGATCTAACTTCACAATTCCGATGTGTCATTATACGACACTAAAATATTTACAATAAAAAGAGCCCAAACAATACATGAAAATGTGGAAAGTCATAACTGCAGATAAAAAAAATGTCTTAAAAAAAATAAAAAGTTGAAGACTTTGGGCCAAAAACTTTACAGTAGGCTTCGCACTTCGCAGTGAAGTTGAAGATATTGGGCCAAAAAGGAATAAGAATGATAAAAACTTTTTTTTATGTATTTTATCAACTATTTGTAATGTTATTAACTTATTATTAATGTAAAGGATATAATATAAGTAATCTGCGATTAACAGAACATATAACAAATAATCAGAAGGCTTAGAATAAGTCATTATGCATAAACAGATACTATAAACGCTGGTTGAAAGCCTACCTCAAAACTGAATCTTCGCACCATGTTTGCTATGAGTCCAAATATGGGTGGCAATAAGGAAGATGATTCCCAACCATTACCATTGCAAAGTGATCTTCATGTCTCAGGTTATTGTTTTCCTTTTCGTGTGTCATGAAACCAAAACTGCACCAGAGAAAACAGAGCTTTGCCATACCTCAAGCCCTTCGGCTTCTTCCCTGCTAACAAAAAGCCTTTCACCACCACCTTCAATTTTCTTGATTATTCCTCTCTCTGAATCTTCCAATTTATCCATGTAATTTCTTCGGAACGATTCTTCAGCAATCTCCATGTTGTTTTCACCGTTTTGTGCTACTCTAGACCATACTTCTAGTCCACCATCTCTCCCAACAAAGACTTGCTTCCTGTAACAATGGACTACACTGTTGTTTGTCCCTCCACTGGTGTTTCTCAAACTTGGATTGGTATCTCTCAAGTATATCCATGGATCGTCGCTCAATTTCCGCAAATCTGCCATGGCCAAGTCGCCTGATTTGGAGCAAATTTTACACATAGTACCGTCGCTAACATCGATGCTTACGTCAGCGAAGGAATCCCCAAACCTGCTGCTTCGTCCAGAACCTGGCTCGTTCGTCTCCCAAACCACGCGTGCGGATCGGGGATCCCACAGACGGATGTAACCGGAGAAACCGAAAGCTCCGGATGTTACGGCGTTGGCAGCGAGAATTCCGAGATCATTCACGTATGTTAGGTTTCCAGGAACGATTGATTTCGATGAATTTCCAGATTGACGACCGATTTCTGAAGTCACCTGGAGAGTTGATTTGTCGATCGCGAGTACGGAGTTTTCCTTGTGGTGTGAATCGAAAGCGGCGAAAACCGAGTCAGGCGAGTCAGCGATGGCGGTTACTCTAGCTTTGTAGATTCTCGGATCGGTAGGATCGGTCCACTCCACGGAGCCGACTCGACGACCGTTGGCGAAGTTGTAAAAATGAATACCAGAAGCAACATCGCACGCTATGGCCGCCATTGCGGAAGGCGTAACTTGCCTAATTGAAGTAATCGAGTCAAGGTGAGTCCGTACAGTACCGGCGTGCGTTAAGTTCCAATCATAGACAGAGATCTGGCCGCCGTGCGCTATCCATACCGATCCATCATCGATGGTTGTAAAGGCGGAAACCACGCCGTCGGAGGCAGGTCGTATTGTGGCGATGACAGAGGCATCGATACCAGAAAGTGGATTAGGAAGCATAGCGGACTTGAGCTGTGATTCGATACCGTAATATGACGCTTCATCGGAGAGCTCTTGGTCAGTGAACCGGCGGGAGGTTGACGGAAGGCGATTGGTGCGGAGGAGGGATAGAAGGACAGAGAATATCTCAGGATCTCGGTCAATAAACACTGGATTTGAAGACTGTACCTGGCGGTTGGAGAGGGCAGCTAGGAGCGAATCTGGGCCGCCGGAACGGAGGGTGGAGATGGTGGTCTCGAAGAGCTTCCCGCCGACGTTTAGCTTGATGCGGTCAGTGAGGGTAATATTGGAAAGTCCGTCCTCCATTTAAATTCAGTGGCGGCTACTGATTCCCGATTTTGGGAGTTGGGTTATGGAGCATAGGCTATTTTAGGCCGACTCCGATGTACGTTTTTACGAAATTAGCCTCAGTATTTTTGCTATCTTGGTACAACTTCCCCCTCTAGATTGCCATTGTCGATAACTTCGACCCCTTAACATTTTATATAAATAAGTATATTATACAATATAGACCGAACCTTGTGGGTTGTATGTATAAGACTCTTTCAAAGGTGCTTGCTAATAAGTTTAAGATGGTTCTTGATAAAACTATAAGCTTTGAACAAACATCGTATGTGGAAGGTAGAAACATTTTAGACGGGTTTCTTTTGTTTAATGAAGTTTACTCATGGACTAAGAGGTTAAAGAAAAAAACCTTGATTTTCAAGGTTGATTTTGACAAAATCTTTGATTATTTAAGCTAGATTTTTAGACTTGCTTATGGAATCCATAGAATTTGGATGGAAATGTAGTAGATATATAAGGGCCCTCTAAGATATATAAGAGCCCTCTTTTCGCTTTTTAGTGTTAATTAATGGTACTCCCACAAAAGAATTCAACATTAAAAGAGGAAGAATTCAACAACATTAAAAGAGGGTTAGACAATGTGATTTGTTGGATACCTGTCTTTTTGTTATTGTTATTGTTATGGAAGGGCTTCATATTTTTATGGAGACCGAATGTGAGCTCCATTATTTTAGAGGTATATCCTTTCTGAATTGTAATATATCTTTGTCCCACCGTATGTATGTCATCGACGCCACTTTTATTGATGAGTGGTAGTAAATCAACTTTGTTAAATTGAATAGGTTTGCTTCACTGTTTTTATCTTGCCTCGGGTTTGAATGTGAATTTACACAATAGTAAAGTTTTTGGTGTGGGGGTTAGCAACTTGGAAAACGATAGACTTTATAGTATTTTGAAATGTGAACCTGCCACCTTTCCGTTTACTTATCTTAGGCTCCTGTTAGGAGCCAACATGAAATTAGCCAAGCATTGGAATCTGATTATTGAAAAATTTCGGATGGATATGTGGTGTGGTGTGGTAATGTTTGGCGTGGTAATGTTTTGTTGAAAGATAAAGGTATTAATTGGCCTAACCTTTTTATTAGAAAGGTTGGTATAGGTGACAAAACTCATTTTTGGAAGGATGTATGGTGTGGTAATGTTTTGTTGGAAGATAGATGTCCTAACCTCTATGCGATTGATTCTAATAAATATTGTTTGATCATGGAGTGACTTATTCTTGGGAGTAAAATGGATACTCAATGGGATTTGGGGGGTGGTCGAGACCTTTTTGTAGGGGTCGTGAAACTAATCAGTTTTATGCATATTAGTTTTCTTGTATAATTTTAAGTTTTCTGGAGGCTCGGATAAATGACTATGGAAAATTAAGAGAATGGTGAGTTTGATGTGAAGAAAGTAAGACGTCTCTTGGATATAGAAGTGGAGAGTAATTGCAACTCTTTTAAGATGGTTAACTAGTTTCGGTCAAAATCAATTGCTTTGTTTGGAGATTGAGTAAAGATAGAATCCCCACTTTCACCAATCTTTCTAAGAGAGGAATTGTTGTTTCTTCTACATCATGCCCATTCTGCAAGTTATTGGATGAAATCGTTGATCTTGTTTTCCTTGCATGTTTCTATGCTTCAAAGTTGTGGAGTTGGTTAATTGGTTGGTCCTCCTCATTGCAAGGTCTTCCTTCCTCCTGTTTAAATCTGGTGGAGTTGTTAAAGGCAAACACATGTGATAAAAATGTTATAAATCTGCATTTAGCTCTCGTTTATACTACCATCTGGATGATTTGGAAGACTTGGAAATGCTTTGGTGTACCAGAACGATAGGAAAGTTGTTATTCTTCTTGCAGATGACATTAGCATTACTACTTTCAATTAGGTTAAGAATAGATACAAACTTCGTCTTTTTGTTTAGTCGATTTGGTGTATGTCTCCTATTTCAAACTTATTTTTGTAATTTGGCTTGAGCTACTCTCTTAAGTCCCTTTTAATTGCTAATGTGTTGCATGTTGTTTCAAAAACAACTTATATTTTATTTCTAATAACCCAAAGCATATATCTACATGGATTATGATTTGGGAGGCAAATTGAAGGATTTTGCAAGCTAGATATATCTCGATAGTATATGTTAGGTTATTCATAGTATGTATTGTGAGTCCACGAATTGCATTCAGACTCGTTCGCCAACATAATGTCTATCCCACTAGAATTGGGCATCATTAGAATTTAGCTCGAAGTCTGCATATCTTCTGTTTAATTTTGGACGAGCATCTCCCCACGAGTCATTGGTGTCTTAGTGTATCTCTCCCCATCCCGATTACATTTTATTAATGGGTGAGACTAGGATAAAGATGATTTCTATGTTGGACACCTAGAGTACAATGTTAAAAACGAAGAGATTAAAAGATCAATGTGCAAAAGATGGAGTATCTTTGGTGCAATTTAGAAGTTACTATTGAGGAGCAAGCTCTACTCCAAATGAGGGTTTCAACTTTCAAGTATTTTGTGCCTATCATCCATGAGGATTTGTTGTGGAAACAGAGTTACCCATTGCATGAAGAAGGGAATAGACAATCAAAATGAGTTTTGTGTGATAAGAAAGTCGTGATAAGACTAGAAGATAATTTTACATGGTGACAATTATGAAAAATATGATGTATGGATGTTCCGGGTATTATCTTACTTTCATTAATGATTGCACTAGGAAAGTTTAACTTTATGTATTAAATAAAAACTTTGAAGTATTTAGCACCTTCAAGATATTGAGAGCTGTTATGTAAAATGAAACATGAAACATGTTTGAATATTAAGTGTTTCAAGTCGAAAAATAGGGATGAGTACAAAAGTAAAGAATTCTTTGACTATTTTTGTTATGGTCAAAAACTCCATAAGTAATTTAGTAACCAAATTAGTAAGAATTGTATGATGTTTAGGTAAAGATTTTTATGAAAGTAAATTGTAAATTGTTGAAGATCTTGAAATATGCCAAAGATCTTAGACGTACACTAGATCTTGGGAATAAGACAATAATATTAAGATTTGTTATAAAGAAATATGAAGTTAAGACGTTGGATTAGCCTAAGATGTAACTACGTGTATACTTGGAAATTAGGACAAAAATAATGTTAAAGTGGTAAACTCGTTGAATGAAGTAATAAATCTTAAGATATTCAAAAATGGTCAAGATACCACATAGTATCTTGAGGTTGTAGTTGAACACACAACGTATAACAATAGAATAAACATTTGTAAGTATAGAAATGAATCAAACCAAAAATAATTAGTAAAAATGAGTTTAAGAACACAACAATATACGAGGAAAACCCTAGATCCTTTTGGACCTCTAACATAAAAAATCGGGAAGTGATGAATGTTACCCGCCGTAGAAATTATATTGATAAAAATAAGATTTACAAATGTGATCTAATCAAATGTGAAGTGTTTTCGTGTTTGCAAGCTTCCAGAAAGTGAGTAGAAGTGAGAATGACCAAGTGTACGTGTGCAAATAGTGGTGAGCATTTATGAAATGATATTAACTCCTCTATTTATACATTTGATGTCTAACTAACTTCCCAAAAAATCCAAGATCTTCCCTTATTTTTGCTTAACCAGGTATTTCGAGAGATTTTTTTGTGTTTTTGTAGTTGACCACATGCTTAGTTGACTTAGTCCATGCCTTGTGAGATAAGCTTTCCTTCTTACACAAGAAATATGATCACAATCCCAATATATTCGCTTGTCCAAGATCTTGGGTGATTCAAGATGTTAATATTGGTTCAAGATGTTAGATATAATAAAATAGGGTTATGAAAATATCACCCATAACAATTACCCCTAGAAAATTTCATTATGAGATCATGGAAGATGGAGATTTCTACATTCAAAATAATACCATTAGGTGATGATAACTCTTTCTTCAGGAAAAAATTATACATGTTCAACTTACTTGGGAAATTCAAATATTCAATGGTTGAGATTTGCATCAAGTCTTGCTATAAATTCAAACCTGGTTATGCTTATTGATTTACTTGTGATCTTTGGAGATCCTTCAATCCTGTAGGTAATATTTCTTTATATCCTTGTTCAATCTATAAGTAAATTATGTATTTATTGTCTGCTTGTTAGTATATATTAATGAAAAAAGTACTTGTTGCAAACTACTATCCTGATTTTGAGGGGTATAAAGGAGTTCAAATTGGATCTTGAAGTCTCAAAGAGACAATTGGTGGTTAATTTGTCCGTGAATAATAAAGCATTGAAGAAAAGGGATAGAGATCTTGATCTTAAGGTAAAGGATCTTGTAGCAAAAAATGAAGAGTTTTCCAAGAGATATCGAGGGAAATATTGGTTAGATTACAAATGAGGCCAATGTCTTTATTGTGAAATTAGTGATAGAGGTGAGGAGAATAAGGGTCAAGATATTGAAGAACCGAAGACTGAGGAAGATGTTTCCCCTCAAGGGTATGGTTGTAAATTTTTCGATGGTTATGTTTGAAAAACGGTCTTATTTACAACAGTTTGGTTTAATTTTTAATATGCTCATGGGAGCATAGTTTTTCAAACGTTTTAAAGAATATTTTGTGAAAAATATATTGGTAAGATATTTATTAAACAATAATTTAGAAATGGAATACATCACTTCGAAAAATAATTTTGAAAATATATATTTTAGAAAACTTTGATAGTAAGAAAAGTTCAAGGTTTAGGGAAAATTCCAAACTCTATATTCTAATGTCTTTCAAAGAAGATTATTTTAACGAAAGTATCACATTTTAGAAATACCAATAAACTAAATCTTATTTTATAAAATAATTTATAGTATAGATCCAAGAACTTGACAAAACGAAAGTAGAAGCGATTAAATATTTTCATTGTTTTTATATTTTTTGCAAATATTGAAGTAGGAAAATAATCTTTAAGAATATCTTATTATGTTTAAAAAAAAGATTCTTAAAGATAACCGATCATATTATTTAACATATTTTAAGAGAACTTTCTAGGAAATAGTGTTTGGATATTTTAATTGTTAACCTCTTGAAATACTTTGATAAAAATCTTAGGTATCAAATCCTAAATAGTGAAGAGAAAATAGACTTTCAAGGAATATCTTTTATAAACATTTACATGGTGTTTAAGAAAATTTTGAAAAGATTTTATATATAGATTAAATTATTTTAAAACTTTAAATTCTCTTATGTAACATCCAAAATTTCGAACAAATTTAAACTTTTAAAAACATGTCAAGTTCATCAAAATATTACAACTTTGTTTTCAAAACATTGTTTATCAGAGTCTAGTCCCCAAAAATAACATAATAGGAGGAGTTGTACGATTACGCTTTAGCCTTGCCGCGATCCCCTGATATACCTGAAACAATAAACTGAAACTGTAAGCCCGAAAGCTTAGTGAGTTACCCCAAAATACCGATACACATACACTCAACATAGCAATATCAACATTAGCATATCATATCAATCAAAACAGAACAACATGCACTGGGTCCACAACTTTGCAAGCTAGACTACCCCTGCGCCCTCAGTACGAGTCTGGAATGCCTACCGAGCCCTCAGCTCGTATCTGGAATGCCATCGAGCTCTCAGTACGAGTCTGGAATGCCTACCGGGTCCTCAGCTCGTATCTGGAATGCTCCCGAGTCCTTAGTATGAGTCTGGAATGCCTATCGGGCCCTTAGCTCATATCTGGAATACTCACGGGTTTGTTGGCTACCGCACGGAGCAGTACAACCTCAACCCACCCCAAACAATATGTCGACATGTAACAGATAAATGCACATACAGGTAATCAATCAGTATCACAGGTAGTCCTACAAATCTACCCGACTAGCATATCAACTGGCATACATTACTAACTAAACTCAACATATCAATAACTACTAGGATATCAAATCCAATGGGCCGACATTGGTGCCTTAGACCCCTTAGTATAGTGAGGACAACTCACCTTGTAGATGTCAGCTCGGTAAATAATCACAGCTCTCCGATCACTTGTCAAAGACTCCACAACCTATTACCATAATACGATTATGCTCATAAGTCTCTGTCCTCATAGAGTACTCCATAACCCAACTAGTTAACCCTGATCAAGGTCAAAGTCCTTAGTCAAGGTCAACAGTCCATGTTGACCTTAACTCGTCGAGTACCCTCGGCTGCTCGCCGAGTTCCTCGAAACTTTTACTTACTCGTCGAGTCACCGGCGTGACTCGTCGAGTTCCCATGATTCTCGATTGAGGCCCTAGAGCCACTCGTCGTGTTTCTCTTCTAGTAACACGTCGATACACACGTATTCCTATCTTGGAGGAAACTCATCCGACTCGCCGAGTTGTTCATGCAACTCGTCGAGTCTAAGGCAACCTTCATCGGACTCACCGAGTTGTTCTACCAACTCATCGAGTTCACGACTATATTCATACGACTTGCCGAGTCGTTCTTGTGACTCGCCGAGTTCCTTTAGTCCTCAAGCCATACAGATCCATTTTAAGCCATGCAACGACTCCAAACCACAGATCCAAGCTTCCAGGGCATGCCTTTCACGTAAAGTTGCAAACTTTACGTGTATGCATGGCTAAAAAGGGCCTTAATGTCCAAAACTAAGCTCTTAATGGGTTTCATGCACAACTAAAGCCTCATTCATGTCCAAGACAGGAACTTTATGGATCTAGAACTCGGGAATGGTCCAGATCTGAAGTTACAACTTCAGATCTAGCTTATGTTTTGCAATATCACCTTGCTTACACCTCAAAACCTGAGATTTCCACTATATGAGATCTAGAAGGGAAAATGGATAAAGGTGTCCACTTGGTATCTTTTATGAGTGCTAGCTGAGGTAGATTTCGGGTTCCACTCCTCCCTTGCTTCTAGCCCTTTGCTTCTCCAAGTTCTTCCTTCCACAAGTTCTCCTTTCAAGCTTTCAAGGCACTAATGGCACAAAATACTCGGTTATGGTTTTCCTTTGAGTTCTATCTGACTGTAAGGAGGCCAAATGGGGCTTAAGCCTCCTTAAATAGAGTGCAGAACCCGGGACTTAGGGTTTCTTTTGCCAGCTCCTACTCGTCGAGTCCCACTCGTGGACTCGCCGAGTCAGTCACTTAAGTTGCGATTCAATCCCGCTGCTACTCGACGAGTAGGGCAACCAACTCGTCGAGTAGGGCCAAACCAAGAAACTACAATTGGACAATACCTGAGAATCGGGGCGTTACAACTCTCCCCCACTTGAACTAGACTTCATCCTCGAAGTCCGCTGGTATGAACAATGTCGGGTAGTGCTCGCGCATCTCTGCCTCTAGCTCCCATGTCCACTCGGATCCCCTATGATGTTCCCCTTTGTACCTTTACCAAAGGTATCTCCTTGTTCCGCAGAATCTTCGTCTTTCTTTCCAAAATGGCCATAGGCCTTTCCATATAGTTCAGGCGTTCGTCGATCTGAACATCATCCAATGATACCACAGCCTCCTGGTCTGTAATGAACTTTCGAAATTGCAATACGTGAAAAGTATTGTGGATCCGACTGAGCTCTTCCGGAAGCTCTAGTCTATAAGCCACCTTGCCAACCCTTGCAATGATCCTGAATGGCCCAATGTATCGAGGGCCCAATTTTCCCCTTTTCCTGAAACGGATCACACCCTTCCAGGGCGAGACCTTCAGAAGTACCATGTCGCCTATCTGAAATTCCAATTCGGATCGGCGACTGTCGGTGTAAATTTTCTGCCGACTCTAAGCTGTCTGCAACCTCTGTCTGATCTTCTGAATCTTCTCGGTCGTTTGCAAAACCACCTCTGTCCAGCCCATTACCCTGTAGCCCACCTCACCCCAACAAATCGGGATGTGACATCTCCGCCTGTACAACAGCTCGAATGGCGGGGCGCCAAGGCTAGAATGATAGTTGTTGTTGTAGACGAACTCTGCAAGTGGTAGGTGAGAATCCCACCATGTCCTCGAGGTTCTGAATAGTCCGCTCGCTCAGGCCGTCTGTCTGAGGGTGGAATGTTGTGCTAAAGTGCAACCGCGTGCCCAACTCCTCGTGAAACTTCTGCCAGAAACGAGAGGTAAACCTGGCATCCCGATCTGAGACAATGGAAACGGGAATCCCATGGCGAGACACAATCTCACAAACGTACACCTCGGCCAACTTTTTGGCCGAGGAACTCTCCCGTATGGCCAAGAAATGGGCACTCTTGGTCAATCGATCCACGATGACCCAAATGGCGTCGAAACCCTTCGCCGTCCTTGGCAGCTTGGTGATAAAGTCCATCGTGACCTACTCCCGCTTCCACGTGGGAACCTCCAGGGGATGCAGCTTGCCATGCGGCCTCTGATGTTCAGCCTTGACCATGCTGCAGGTCAAGCACCTCTCGACGTACCAAGCGATCTCGCGTTTCATACCCGGCCACCAATAGCTTAAGCTCAAATCCCGGTACATCTTAGTGGCTCCCGGGTGGAAGGAGAAGTGAGACTTATGAGCCTCTTCCATAACCATCTGCCTGATCTCGCCAGTCATCGGAACCCAAACCCGACTATATTTTGTCATTAATCCCCGACTATCCTACACGAACCTGGTGTTTTCACCCTTGATCATTTCTCTCTTCAAATTTTCCGGTCGCATGCCCTCCATCTGGGCATCCCTGATTAATCTCACAAGTAGAGAGTCCACAGCTATTTTCATACATATTGCAGGAGTAGAAGGCCCCGCTTACTTGCGGCTCAAAGCATCCGCAACCACATTCGCTTTACCAGGGTGGTAACGGATCTCGCAGTCGTGGTCCTTGACTACATCGAGCCACCTACGCTGCCTCATGTTTAGGTTTGGCTGATCCATGATGTGTCTCAAGCTCTTGTGATCCGTGTAAATGGTACAGCGGACCCCATAAAGGTAATGTCTCCATATCTTGAGGGCGAACACCACTGCCCCCCAACTCCAAATCGTGCGTATGGTATCGTATCTCATGCGGTTTCAGCAGCCGTAATGCATAGGCTACCACTCGTCCTCTCTGCATGAGAACTGCCCCTAACCCTGTGATGGAGGCATCACAGAACACCACAAAATCCTCAACTCCCTCTAGGAGTGTTAGGACTGGCGCTTCACACAAACGCTGACGGAGGGTCTCGAACGCTCCTTGTTGTTCGGGACCCCACCGAAAATCCACGCCTTTTCTTGTGAGACGAGTGAGGGGTACTTCAATCTTAGAGAAATCCCGTATAAATCTCCGATAGTATCCTGCCAATCCCAAAAAGCTCCTAATATCTGAGGGGGATTTCGGAACCTCCCACTGCATAACCACCTCGATCTTGGCCGGATCGACCAAGATCCCTTCTTGGTTAATGAGATGTCCAAGGAACTGGACCTCTCGTAACCAAAATTCACGCTTCGAGAACTTGGCGTACAGTCGTTCCCGCCTCAGGACCCCCAACAGCTCTCGCAGATGTTATGCATGCTGCTCTCGGGTCTTGGAATACACTAAGATATCATCTATAAACACTATGACCGAGTGGTCGAGCATCAGTCTTCAGAACCGATTCATCAGGTCCATAAATACTGCTGGCACGTTGGTGTGCCCAAACGGCATCACCACGAACTCGTAATGTCCATAACGAGTTCGGAATGCAGTCTTCTCCACATCCTCCTCCCTGACCCTGACTTGGTGATACCCGGACCTCAAATCGATCTTGGAAAACCAAGATGCACCCTGCAGCTGATCAAAGAGGTCGTCTATCCTCGGGAGTGGATAACGGTTCTTCACTGTTAGCTTGTTTAACTCCCGGTAATCAATGCACATCCGGTGTGATCCATCCTTCTTCCGGACGAAAAGAATCGACGCTCCCCACGGAGAACTGCTAGGTCGAATGAACTTCTTGCCCAGCAATTCCTGTAGCTGCGATGAAAGTTCCTGCATCTCAGGTGACGCCAATCAGTACGACGTCTTAGCGATAGGGGCCGCACCTGGCACCAGGTCGATTCTGAACTCAACCTGCCTCTCCGGAGGTATCCCTGGCAACTCCTCCGGAAACACATCTACGAACTCCCTGACCACTGGTACATCGAAGATCGAAATCTGGTCCCGAACTCGCATATCTACCACGTACGCTAGATAAGTCATACACCCGTGCTGAATGTACTGTCGAGCCCTGGCAGTTGAGCAAAAACTTGAGCCTACTCTGGTGCCCTCACAATATATAATCAGTTCTCCCCCACTTGGGGTTCGAACTACCACTCGCTGACCCTCGCAATCAACCATAGCACCGAACCTACTGAGCCAATCCATACCCACAATCACGCACACCTCCCCCATGAGAATCGGAATCAAGTCTATCAGAAAAGACACCCCAAAAATCTCCAAGTCACATCCTCTATAAACTGAAGAAGCAGAAACCTCGTGTTCATTAGCAATGGACAATCGCAACGGACACTCTAACTCGCCCATAGGCATACTGAACTCCCCACTAAAAGACTGAGACATGAAAGACCGACTCGCCCCCCGAGTCAAATAAGACCAAAGCAGGCAAAGAATTCACCAAAAACGTACCTAATTACAGGTACAACATATAAGCATATAGCAGATAAATAAAACAAGGTGAGGATAGAAACATACCAGCAACCACATCTGGTGCTGCTCTGGCCTCCTCCGTCGTAAGCTGGAAAGCATGACCCTGAGCCTTTAGAGGCTCTAACCTGTCTGATCTTCCGTCTGTGATCCTCAAAGTAGCCGGTGCTGCAGCCTGCATCGGCTTGGCGGTAAGTAGTGGACAATTGGCCCTCATATGGCCGACCTGGTTGTAGTGGTAACATAACCTCATACCAGGAACTGCGGCAGCCTGGCGATAGTCCTTCGCGTAATGTCCATCCTTTCCACATTTGTGGCACTCCCTACCAGCCCGACATACCCCAGAATGACCCTTGCCACACTTCCCACAAGTGTGGCCCTGTTGACCCCCGGTCATAGCATCTGCGGTCTTAGGCTGCTCCGGTGCTGGCTGTGACAATACCGGGGCCGGCCGCTGCTCCCTCAGCTACAACTCAATCTCCAACTCCCGCCGCCTGGCGGCCTCCTGTAACTCTAGAAGAGTATCACATTGTTGGGTGGACACGAACTGTCGGATATCAGTTTTGAGCATACTCAGATAACGGGTCATCTGAGACTTCTCGGAGGCAAACTATGGGCAGAACATCGCCCTCTCGGTGAACATACGGGTGATCTCCATCACCGACTCTCCATCCTGTCTCAAACTCAGAAACTCTTGTGGCAAATGTTCCTGCTCAACCCTCGGAATGTAACGAGCGCAGAACATATCCCTGAACTGCTCCCAAGTAACAACAGCTCTCTGATCATTAGTATAAGCCCCAATCGCAAGTCTCCACCAATCCTTGGCTCCGGACCTAAGCAGGTTAAGAGCATACCTGACCTTTTGGTCAGTAGGACACGAGCAGGTGAGGAAACACCCCTCCACATCTGAAATCCATCTCATAACCTTGATGGGATCCCATGTCCCATCAAACGTAGGGGGTTCGTGTTGTCGAAGTCCCGATATTGAAAACCTCTACCTACTCCTCCCCCTGCCGTAGTTACAACTGATGCAGCTGCTGCGATGGCTGTCTCTGCGAGGGCTGCATAACGCTCATCGAAATACTCCAACATGGCGGTCTTAATTGACCCGAACATTTCCGGTAATTCGGCCCGGAACAACGCAACAACCTCGTCATGCAGGATTGCTCGAATCCCGTCATCCATCTCCTCCGGCCTCAATTGGCTGATTGTCTCGGGTGCTGTCAGCTCCCCCTGTTCGCCCTCTCCTAATCCTGACCCGGATCTAGTCACAAAGCGCCTAGTAATCACCATTCTGAATCACAACACAATGCATTAGATAACGTTTACAACAACTAGGGACCAACCACCAATAAAACCCTGGGAGTTGTGACTTCCTTGTCAGGTGTATGGGTGCTGTTCTTTAAGCAGTACGGGCCATACTACCTTCCACACCTACCAATATTCGTTCCAAGTATTACCACAACGCCTTAACAATACATATAATTACATCGAGCACTCAAGTCGGATTCCTAAGGAATACTAGACGACTCGAAATCGGCGAACTTATCCCAACACCTACCCACTCACGAAACTTCCACCAACCCTGCAACACTAGTGCATGCTAGCCATACATAATGTTGGACCCGATAGACTTTTGAATATTCAATCCTACCCTAAGCTCCCAATCAAACAAGAACATAACATAAGGCTAAATCAGACATTCTCAAGCTATAAGGTCTTAATTATGTACAACTGTGGTGCATACACTAAATCACTACAGTAATGATGTCAATTTCATGTAAAGGAAACCCTAGGCTAGCAGGCACCACGTAATCAGGCAATTCTTTCATGCAATTCTTGAAGATCCCTAGCCTAGTACTAGCCTGCTGTTCTAATATGTCATATAATCAAATAACTGTATGGTATTTTGGGGTTTGCTTACTGGCTCCGGCTGATCGTACATCCTGCATCCTCCTGATTTATTTTGAAAATCGATTTATTAAACCATTTTTGAAAAACGTTCCTTGATTTGAGACTGGATTCACATGAATGTTCCTCCAATTCACTCAAACCAAGGCTCTGATACCAACTTGTAACATCCAAAATTTCAAACAAATTTAAACTTTTAAAAACATGTCAAGTGCATCAAAATATTACAACTTTGTTCTCAAAACATTGTTTATCAGAGTCTTGTCCTAAAAAATAACATAATAGGAGGAGCTGTACGATCACGCCTTAGCCTTACCGCGATCCCCTAATGTACCTGAAACAATAAAATGAAACAGTAAGCCTGAAATCTTAGTGAGTTACCCCAAAATACTGATACACATACAATCCACATAGCAATATCAACATTAGCATATCATATCAATCAAAACAGAACAGCATGCACTAGGTCCACAACTTTGTAAGCTGGACTACCCCTGGGCCCTTAGTACGAGTCTGGAATGCCTACCGGACCCTCAGCTCGTATCTGGAATGCCATCGAGCCCTCAGTACGAGTCTAGAATGCCTACCGGTCCCTCAGCTCGTATCTGGAATGCTCCCGAGTCCTCAGTATGTGTCTGGAATGTCTATCAGGCCCTCAGCTCATATCTGGAATACTCACGGGTTTGTTGGCTACCGCACGGAGCAGTACAACCTCAACCCACCCCAAACAACATGTCGACATGTAACAGATAAATGCACATACAGGTAATCAATCAGTATCACAGGCAGTCCTACAGATCTACCCGACTAGCATATCAACTGGCATACATTACTAACTCAACTCAACATATCAATAACTACTAGGATATCAAATCCAATGGGTCGGCCTTGGTGCCTTAGACCCCTTAGTATAGTGAGGACAACTCACCTTGTAGATGCCAGCTCGGTATATAATCACAGCTCTCCGATCACTTGTCAAAGACTCCACCACCTATTACCATAATACGATTATGCTCATAAGTCTCTGTCCTCATAGAGTACTCCATAACCCAACTAGTTAACCCTGATTAAGGTTAAAGTCCTTAGTCAAGGTCAATAGTCCATGTTGACCTTAACTCATCGAGTACCCACGGCTGCTCCCCGAGTTCCTTGAAACTTTTACCTACTTGTCGATTCACCGGCACGACTCGTCGAGTTCCCACAATTCTCGATTGAGGCCCTAGAGCCACTCGTTGTGTTTCTCTTCTAGTAACACGTCGATACACACGTATTCCTATCTTGGAGGAAACTCATCCGACACACCGAGTTGTTCACGCAACTCGTTTGAGTCTAAGGCAACCTTCATTGGACTCGCCAATTTGTTCCACCAACTCGTCGAGTTCACGACTATATTCATACGACTCGCCGAGTCGTTCTTGTGACTCGCTGAGTTCCTTTAGTCCTCAAGCCGTACAGATCCATTTTAAGCCATGCAACGACTCTAAACCACAGATCCAAGCTTCCAGGGCTTGCCTTTCACGTAAAGTTGCAAAATTTACGTGTATGCATGGATAAAAAGGGCCTTAATGTCCAAAACTAATCTCTTAATGGGTTTCATGCACAATGAAAGCGTCATTCATGTCCAAGACAGGAACTTTATGGATCTAGAACTCGGGAATGGTCCAGATCTGAAGTTACAACTTCAGATCTAGCTTATGTTTTGCAATATCACCTTGCTTACACCTCAAAAACCCGAGATTTCCACTATATGAGATCTAGAAGGGAAAACGGATAAAGGTGTCGATTTGGTACCTTATGTGAGTGCTAGATGAGGTAGATTTCGGGTTCCACTCCTCCCTTGCTTCTATCCCTTTGCTTCTCCAAGTTCTTCCTTCCACAAGTTCTCCTTTCAAGCTTTCAAGGCACTAATGGCACAAAATACTCGGTTAGGGTTTTCCTTTGAGTTCTATCTGACTGTAAGGAGGCTAAATGGGGCTTATGCCTCCTTAAATAGAGTGCAAAACCCGGGACTTAGGGTTTCTTTTGCCAGCTCCTACTCGTCGAGTCCCACTCGTGGACTTGCCGAGTCAGTCACTTAAGTTGCGATTCAATCACGCTGCTACTCGACGAGTAGGGCAACCAACTCATCGAGTAGGGCCAAACCAAGAAACTACAATTGGATAATACCTGAGAATCGGGGTTTTACATCTTAAGAGAAATTTTTATAAAAGAATATCATATTTGAAAAAATAATAGTTGAAAAAGGTTTTTAAATAGATCCAAAAATTGAAGAAAATAATTCTTTTGAAAAGCATATTAACGTAAATCTCCTAAGGAATTTCAGAAAAGTTCAATAAGAAAGGTTGTATACTTTAGAAGTAGCTTTAGATGTATTAAATGTGATGTAGGAATTCTAGAATTTGCATAGAATCTTAGATTTGTAAAATATCTTGAGAACTTGGATGAACTACTTCAATGTTCTTGTGTAATGCTTGGAGATTCTTCTGAGATCTTCAAGATCTTAGACTTGGTGAATTTACCTTTTTTGTTTGTTAAATATTTTGAACACTCGAGCTTTTGTGAATATGATCATGTTTAATCACGAGTTTCGGAAACTTGGGTTATTCTAATATCTTGAGAGCTTTGTCTTTTTTGAACATTTTTATGTTTAATCTTCGATTTGCCTGTGAATATCAAGTATTGGGGGTATTCCATTAACTTGAGAACTTTAGCTTTGATGAACATAATTATGTTCATCCTTTGATAGACTTGGGACATTCAAACATTTTGGTTTATGGTTTAAGACACTATTTACTATGTAATAGTTTAAACTAGGTTTGCATGCTTATGGAAGCATGGTACTCTTGACTTTTTGAATGCTATGGTTGAAAATAAATTCTTATTTTTATGATTTAAGAAAGCTAACTGGCAATAGTAAATATTTTTCAAAGAAAAACTTTGAAAATGTACTTTAAAAATGAGTATGAAAATGAATTGATTTTGTTTAAACTTTTATCTTTTAATTTTGTTTGTTATAATTTGATAAAAATATCAAGCAATAAAATTCAAATAAGTAATAAGAAGTAAATCATTGTTAGATAGTCATGAACTTTAAGTAACTTTTGAAATAATAAATATTTTTCAGAATATAACCTTTTTGGAGAAGTGGGAAAACTATGCTTGGAACTTAGAAATGACTATATGGAGGATTGCATACCTTATATGATATTTCGAGTAAAAGTCTTCATGGATAATATCTAGGGATGTTCCCCACTGCTTTAAATCTTAGTTTTGATTCAATATATTTTTATCTTAGTTTTAAGGTATTTATGTGTTTTATAATTCTTAGCTTTGTGAGCATGATTCCGTTGAAACCTCAAGTCAACATGAAAATGTTGAGACCTTAAGATATTATCATCCTAGGTTTGTTCCTTATTGCCTTAGTTTAACATGTCAATGTGGAATATGTGGGTATAAGTTCCCAATTATATGACACGACCATGTCATTCCATTGATTTTTTTGCCTTAAGTTCTAACATATAATTAGTAATATAGAGGTTATCAGCTACTAAAGTGTAAGTTGATCCCATATCCTTTGAATCTAGCTAGAATCAGTGCGTCTAAGCGAGGTGTTTAAACCTAATCTTGTAGAAAAACGTTAGTCTTTAAACCTTAGAAGGTATCATGATACCTTAGTATTGGATTAATGTGTCTAAGTTCTTAACTAAATTGATATATTGAATAACAATAAAGTCCATTTTGGGTTGACCTTGTAACCGGGAAATAATTTGGATTGATAAGAGAGAGATGAAAGAATTATTAATATATTATATGATTAATATATTAATTAGAAAAGTAATCATTAATTAAGAATTAATCATAATTAATTGAAATTAATTTTGGGTTTATAAAAGGTGAAAGAATTTAATTGTAATTGTTTAATAGTTGAACAAGGAAGACAATTCTAGAGCTCTCCAGCCTATGGATATTTTTGAGAGGCATTGGAAGGGTTCCAAAAGTCTCATGAATCAGATAAGGAAAGAAGATCTGAATTACAATAAAATAGTATTATTTTATTATTCAAATATAGGTTTTAGGGTTATCTGACAATTATATTGTCGCACCCCCAAACCAGTCGGCGGAAACGTCCGGGGGTGGAGGACTTCATTTGTAGTATCACAACACATGCATCATAGTAATCAAAGTACAAACAACTATTGTATTTAAAAGTAAAATTATTTACATGTGTTCAATCATTGTATATTGACACCAAAATAGTTATAGTAAAATACATGAAATATAACTCAAAACATCTCCATCTTCTCAAAAGCTCGGGGAGTACCTGTCTACTGATTCCCTAAGAATAAAAGTAATTTAACAAGAGAGTATCAACATAAAGTTGAGTGAGTGCATAAGTATTTATGTTTAAAAGTATGTTTTCTGTTCTCTAAATGTGTAAACTGTTCCAGAAAATCCTATATTTTCTATTGTATATGAAAAGTAGTTTTAATCCTATAAAATTGTTCTGTTTGTAAATCAATGTTATGTATTTGTATTCCTTTGTATAATCTATAAAAGTGAATGTGCCTGGATCCACCTGCTGTTATTGTAAAATGTACTTTGAAAATGTACTCATGTTTAGTTAATTATACACTAACGTATTGTTAATATATTTTTAATGAGTTATTATAACCATACTATGACTAGATGGCTCAAAACAAACGCTTTGAAGGCATTTAAACTGTTGATAACAACTGTCACTCATAGGCGTGTATGCCTGACTGTAGCTAGCAACCCGAGTGTGGGGTTATCAATCCCAATATAGATCTATACACACTTGTTTTGATCCCCGGTTGGAGTTTCTGGTTATAATGCCAGGACTTTAACTATGTTGTTTAAATGAATAAACAACCTGAACATATTATCTCATAAAAAGCATATAAATGTTAACTGTATAATGAAAACCCAATCATTCTGAAATAAATGATTGATAGTATGTTTTTTGTTTAGTATACTCTGAATGTACTTGAAAGTTGTATACTCTTGTTTAGTTTTGAATCAAACTATTGTTCTTGTACAATAGTATCAACCCATGTTCTTGTAAAATAGTGTACTCTAGTATACTTGACTTGTGAGTTAGTATTCTTGAATCATAAATTATACCTATTATAATTTATATGTACTTTCTATATTAGTACTAACTGTTCATGAATGCAACCCCTTGCTCGACATGTTGCAAAGGGTATTTGTAACTGAATGAAATAACCTTATATATATATATATATATATATATATATATATATATATATATATATATATATATATATATATATATATATAACTAAAATTGAAATGACAGCCAGAAAAATAACCGATACTCTAAATCCACATCCAAACAAGGAAAATGAAACAAAGTGAGTTATCAATCATATATATATATATATATATATATATATATATATATATATATATATATATATATATATATATATATATATATATATATATATATATGATTTTTGGGGAAAAATATCATAATTTGAAACCATTTGATATGAAGATAATTGAAATCCATTTTGTAAGGTATTTTGAAACCATTTGTTTAATAACACAAAAATCATTTTGTTAGACTTGTATTCCCCCCCCCCTTTTTAAAACAGTAAAAACTATGAAAATAAAGGGGTATGAACTCACATTTTGGAGGGTGATTCAAATGATGAATTGATATAGGATGTCTAGACACACGAGTGAAGTCTCGTAGCAAAACAAGCCCTATATAGCAATTTGTATAGTATATATGCAACTAATTAACAAATATAATCATAGGAATGATTGGAAATTGGATTGATTTGTAAGTATAACTTACAAATTGGAGTGTTAGAAGCTAAAAGGGAAGCTGATATATGTTCATGGCCAGGAGTTCACGGCCCTGAAAGTGTTTACGGCCAGAAGTTCTTGAGGAAAGATGATCACTTGATGATCCTAGACCAGTTTCTAAGATGATTCAAAGGTTTTTAGGTGCTTGTTCTTCGTGTTCTTTGCATGTTCTTCGTGAAAAATAGTTGAAATTAATGCGTTTCAATCTAATATAAGAAGATTGAAAGATGTTCTTGAAGTGTTAACAAGATCTAGAAATGATACCTATTAGATCTTTTGAAGAACTAGTGAGTATTGCTTGAATATGATGAGAATGAATGATTATAGCATGTTCTTGAGAGGAGAGGTTGTTCTTCATGTTCTTAGCTGATGATACTTAAGAGAGTTTGAGAGTTCTTGGCTGGAAGATGTGAGAAATGATGAAAAAATGAAGGAAATCTCTCTCTATCTCTCTCTCTCTCTCTCTATATATATATATATATATATATATATGTGTGTGTGTGTGTGTGTGTGTATGTGTGTGTGTGCGAGGGTTCACGACCCGAGGGTTTACGGCCATGAACCTGGTTTGCGGTGCTATGACAGTTTGGGAGATTGCGACCCAAGGTGGTGGTGGCTGAGAAGACGTTTACAACTGAAGCCGTTTACGGTCCGAAGGAGTATACGGCCGAAGTGTTTGTGGTCTTCGTTTACATACGAAGTGTATTCGGTCCTAGGTTGGTGTTCGGTTGGAAGGAAGAGAAGGAAGGGTCTGCGAGACTTCTCAGAAATCATGCAATACGCTTCTTAACACCACAACACTTTGAATACTATGATTTAACCTATATAATACATTATTCTAACTTATAAAAGATAGAATAAAATTTTAGTTGAATTTAGTTTGACCATGTTTGACTTTTATTGATTAGAGTTGACTTTACATGAAGAAAATAACAGAGTGTTACATTATCCCCCCGTTAGAGATAATTTCGTCCCGAAATTAGGACTATAGCGTTACAGAAAGACCAGGGAAAAAGATGTGGTTATTTCTGTTGCATTTGATCCTCCCATTACCAAGTGAATTTAGGTCCCCGTTTTGCATTCCAGCGAACATTCACTATCGGGATATGGATTTGTTCTGTTCTCTTTACTTCCCTATCTAAGATCTCTACGGGTTCTTACTAAGTTGAGTTTCTCTTTAACCTCGATCTCGTCGAGTGGGATCACAAGAGTCTCGTCAGATAAACACTTTTTCATGTTAGAGACGTGGAAGATAGGATGAATGTTACTTAGTTCTTGGGGTAGTTGGAGTTTGTAAGCTACAGGACCGATTCTGGAAAGAATCTCGAATGGTCCTATGTACATTGGATTCAGTTTGACACACTTTCAAAAGCGTATCATGCCTTTCCAGGGTGAGACCTTCAACAAGACACGATCACCAACCTGGTATTCCAAAGGTTTTCTTCTTTTGTCAACATAGCTTTTCTGTGTATCTATGAAAGCGTTAAGTCACTCTCGAATTTGTATGATTTTCTCCGTAGTTTCTCGAATGATTTTCGGACCATTGAGAGTACTGTCTGGAACTTGACCTCTAGCTAGTTGCGTATCACCCACTTCAGCCCAGCACAGAGGTGATTTGAACTTGCGGCCGTAGAGGGCTTCAAATGGAGCAGTCTTTATTCTAGTGTGATAACTGTTGGTTTAAGAGAACTCGACAAGAGGTAAATGAGTATCCCATGCCTTCCCACAGTCTATCACGTAGGATCACAACATATCTTCTAGAGTTTGAATTGTCCTCTCACTTTGTCTGTCCGTCTGTGGATGGTAGGCTGTACTCATGTCCAGCCTAGTTCCCGGAGAGTTTTGTAAAGACTGGCAGAAACGAGAAGTGAATCTACTATCTCTGTCAGAAATAATTGATACTGGTACACCATGCAGTCTCACTATTTCCCTGATGTAAGTTCTTGTTAGCTTCTCCATCTTATCGTTTTCTTTTATTGGCAAGAAGTGTGCAGATTTGGTTAATCTATCGACGATTACCCAATTAGTATCATAACCACCCATTGTCTTGGGTAACTTGGTTATGAAATCCATCGTAATATGCTCTCACTTCCATTTAGGTATTTCAGGTTGTTGCAAAAGACCTGAAGGTTGCTGGTACTCTACTTTAACTTTGGCACACGTAAGGTACTTGCCCACAAAGGTAGCAAACCCGGCCTTCATGTTAGGCCACCAGTAAAGGTTCTTAAGGTCCAGATACATCTTGTCTAAACCTGGATGAATGGAGTATCGGGTTTTGTGTGCTTCATTCATAACCACGTATCTGTAACCACTGTACTTTGGTGTCCAGATCCGATTCATGAAACAATAGACTCCATCACTTCTGACTTCGAAGTTCTTATCCATTCCTCTCAGGGATTCACCTGTCACGTTCGCGGGTTTTAAGGCTTCAAGTTGAGCCTCTTTGATCTGTGTGGACAGATATGAATGGATCGACATGGTCAACAACTTTACTCGGTATCCCAAGTATTATTTTCTACTAAGGACATCAACTACAATATTGGCTTTACTAAGGTGATAACTATTGGATTAGTGTCTAAGTCCATAACTATTTTGGTATGTACTTGACCCGATGGTGCATGGTCCTTTTGGGTTGCCTTCACCAAAGCAACTTGATAGGATGAATTATGGAGAGAAAGGATTAATTATGATTTATTAATATAATATGAGAATAATATATTAAAGGAAAATCATATTGTTTAATTAATATTAGTCAAGAATTAATTGATAACTAATTTTGTGACTAAAAGAGATTAATTAAACTTAAGGGACTGGAACTGTAATTATAAGATAATTGCATTTGGGTTATGGATTACTTAATGATATATAAGTTGGATGAATTCTATGGGGAAGCCCATTAGAAATCGTCCAAGGGATGTACCAAAGGAATCCATGGGCTGCTTAGGGCTTAAGCAGTCAGACTAGGGTTTCCTAGTTTAAAACCCTAATAGCCTACATGTATAAATAGCACCCTTAATCCCCAAAAACGTTGAGAAGAGTTCCTCTAGGGTTTTCACACATTTTGGGCAGCCTCATTCTCTTCTCTTCTTCATCCCCGTGCTCTTGGTGTTTGTGAACCATTAGAGGAGTGACATTTGTGACTCTAAGCTTTCTAAAGTCATTACAAGGAGGATTTGAGATTGTTATTGCTACATATCAATCAAGGTAATATCTTAAACCCATTCTTATGTTAATATTGATTATCATATGCTAGAAATAGGGTTTAAAGTCTTGGATGAATTGCATGTACAATAGAGAAACCTAGATCCAAGCATTAGGGTTTGTATGAGCACATATCATGTTCTTATGGTTAAAACCCATCAGTGGTATCAGAGCCTTGATTGGTTTCTATTGTATTGATGCCTTGTATATTTGTTCAAGCTGTAAAATTGATTTTTGTCATCCCTGCATGCTGAACTCGGCGAGTTCCAATGTGGACTCGGCGAGTTGGCTCCTACTCGGCGAGTCCATAGAGGAACTCGGCGAGTTCAAGCATCAGAAAGAGGCAGTTTCAGGATTTCTTGTTGTTTTACTCAAAGATACTTGCCTTAACTGTTATGGGTCATTAAAATTCGAATTTTAATCATATTTTGAGTGTATCCTTGATTAAACAAAAGATAATTACCAATTTATTAGATAATAACTTCCTTATTTGATTAAAGTTTGGTTATTTGTATTAATTGGGTTACTTATTTTGCAAGAAATTGAAATTAGGTCAAATATAGATAATGATAAAATTAAATGTTTAATTTATATTATTTGTTATTTGATCATTGTGTTATGAAAAAGTTTCAATTTTCTCCCTTTAGGTTTTAATGTTTAAATTTTAACTCAAAAGTTTTTGTTTTGAAATTTAAATAGTTGACGCCCTAATATTTTGAAAAGTTTCAAACTTGCCCTCAAGTTTTGGAATTTAAAAGTTGATTAAAAGTTTAATTAAGGAATGTTAAATTCTAAAACCCTAATATTATTTTTGAAAAGTTCAAATAACACCCTTATGGTTTTATTAATTAATCAGGGTGTATAATTAAAAGAGATTTAATAAATCCATATAGTTATTGGTTTACATTTAATTAAGTTAAAGGTATAATCTTTAAATTAAACCAACTAGTATTTTAAAAGTGTAAAGTACACCCAATACTATATATAACGTTAAAAGTCTAACATTATATATATGTATGAGTAAAAGTCAGTCTTACCGTTAGTAGGCCTCATTCACGAAGGTGGTCTATAAGGGGTGTTTAAGGACAAATTGTCTATAAAATGGCGATTGAATGGGTATCCACTCTTACCCACCGCACTCTTGACTAGTGGAGGGTCGTTAGCCGAACGGGTAGGATAGGACAAGAACCTTCCATTATAAGTATAATGAAGTACAAAAGTAACTAAATGTTTTACAAATTCTCAATCTTAATTACTTTAGGCAAAAGTGAATTGATGCAATTCCATGAAATTACACTTTGTAGCCTTGCAAAGATGTTAGTGGAGCGTGTGTGGTTTACCGGCACACTAAATGGTTCTAAGCAAAGGTAGCAAAGGGTGACTCAATGTTTGTCATAGTTCGGTGGAGCGTGTGTGGTTAACCGGCACATCGAATAGGTGACTGTAACATGTTGGGGCACCATGTAAGTTTGCATGGTTATTCACACCCGCTTTGTGATCCTCGGTATCCCAGTCACAAACTAGAGGGGCATATCGAGATTTAAACATGCCATTAAAAAGTTCAATGAATCTCAAAGGATCTAGGAGTTTTCATAGCATTTGAAACTTAATCGGTTTTTCGTTTTTCATGGTGGAAAATTAGTAAATCGTCATTCACTTACCTTCAAATGTTCTTCAATTTGGGTTACGGCATCCCTCTCCCGTGTTGTGGAATATTGTGTTGGGTCTTAGCCTTAATATCTCATTTGGGTGATTAATTAAGGACTCAATCATCAACTAACTTGAATTTATTTTCTCCCGTTTTGTAGATGTCAAAGTACGACAACTATGGTCTTCCCAAATCTCATGGAACAAGCATTCCACATGAAGATGATATTCCACAATTCGATCGAGAAACAAGAGATCATGCTTCACTTCCTCCACCTCCTCCAATTATTCTCCCTAACCCACAAGTTCGAAGGCTTGAAAAGTTCAAACTCACTCAAGCCCTTTTGGCAAGTAAACATAAAGAAGGAAAGTCGGTGTGTACACACGTCCTAGGGATGAAGTCACACATTGATAGGTTAAGAATGTTGGGATCCGTTGTCTGTGAGGAGATGGTTGTTGACTGGGTTCTTCACTCGCTTCCTAAATCATATAGTGAGTTCGTGAGAGAGTACTATATGATGAACCACGATGTGACCCTCATCGATCTCACCTATATGCTTATTGTTGCTAAATCAGCAATGGTTTGGCGCACTGGAAAAGCAAAGTTGATTGGTGAATCTGCCTTCCAGACCTCTATGGATATATGCAATGGCAACGAAAGACATGCCATGATCAAAGAGTTTGATCATAAGAGAAAGTAAATGTCGGAAGTAGTTCCATGTGCTATTCCAAAAGAGTCAATTTGCTTTTATTGCCAAGAGAAAGGGCATTGGAGACGAAGTTGCTGTTGGAATAGTGTCTAAGGCTATAACTATATTCGGTGGTGCATGGTCCTTTTGGGTTGCCTTCACCATAGCAACTTGAAGGATGATTTATTAAGAGAGAGTGAATATTATAAGGAATAATATTTAGCTATTTGATTAATATAAGTCATAAATTAATTGGTATTAATTTGGTGACTTAAAGAGATTAATTAAATAAGAGGGTATAAACTGTCAATTGTTTGATAGTTAGACTTTAGACTGTAAATCCATTAGGATGGACCTTGGACGGATTCTAAGAGCTTTAGGATAGCTCAAAATCGTCCATAGGGTTATCTATGGAATGGATTTGGATAGCCTTAAGTGAAGATTATCCAATTAGGGTTTAGGGTGAAACCCTTAAGGAGTCTACAAGTATAAATAGACCCTATGGGTGAGGGAATTCGACACACAACCTTAAGCAAGGATACTCTGGCCGAATTCATCCCCTCTCCTCTCTCCTAAATCATCTTGCTTGCTATTGGTGTTTGTAAGCCATTAGAGGAGTGACAATTGTGACTCTAGAAGCTCCAAGACAAACAAGATCAACAAAGGATTCAAAGGTATGATTCTAGATCTGTTTTAATATTGTTATTTAACCTAATTAGCCATTAGAAGTCTTGGATTCAAAAGCATATTTATTAGAAAGCCTAGATCCAAGCAATAGGGTTTTGCATGCGCACATAGGAAAGTTCTTATGGCTAAAACCCAACAGTGGTATTAGAGCCTAGATTGGTTTTCTTTAAATTGTTGCTTGAATAACTGAAACAAACCTGCAAAATTCGATTTTTTGGGTTTTGAGTCACTGACTCGTCGAGTTCCAAGGTGGACTCGTCGAGTAGGCCTGACTCGGCGAGTCCCCTTGTGCACTCGGCGAGTCCAGGCGTCAGGAATGGCCAGATTCGGGATTTTTTCATAATTATCTTATGGAAACTTACCTTAATCATATTAGATCAATGTAAATCCGATTTTTTGATAAATATGACTATTATCTTGATCTAATTAAAGATATTTATCATCTAATAAAATATTTAATTTCCTTATATGATAATAATTAATTATTTTGGTAATTATCTTCAAAGAAATCAAGATAAATCAAATAAAGATAATTAGAATATTAATTGTTAATTGGAATTATTTGTCATTTGATCCTTCATGTTTTAAATGTTTAAAACCTACCCTAAAGTCTTGAAATTTATATTTGTGATTAAAGTTTTAATTTAGACAACTTAAATTTCAAACCCTAGATTTTGAAAAGTTTAAAATGCAACCTTATACTTATATGATATTACTAGAATAATATATATATGTATAACTAAATGCTAGTCTTACCGCTAGTAGGCCTCATTCACGAAGCCAATCTATAAGGTGGGTATAAGGTTGCGGCCTATAAAATGGCGCTTAATGGGTGTACACTCACACCCACCGCTTGCTTGATTGGTGGAGGGTCGTTAGCCGAACGGGTAGGATAGGGCAACCTCATCCTCTCATTAAAAGTATAATAAGAAATACGAAGTAACTAAACCTTTTTTAAAATTTCCCAATCTTAGTTACTTTAGGAAAAGTGAATTGATGAAATCCCATGAAATTACACTTTGCACCTTGCTAAGAAGTTAGTGGAGCGTGTGTGGTTTACCGGCACACTAATTGGTTCTAAGCGAAGGTGGCAAAGGGTGATTCATTGTTTATCATAGTTCGATGGAGCGTGTGTGGTTTACCGGCACATCGAATAGGTGATCGTTACAATGAAGGCACCATGTGAATTTGCATGGTAATTCACACCCGCTTTGTGATCCTCGGCATCCCAGTCACAAACAAGAGGGGCATATCGAGATTTAAACATGCCATTAAATAGTTCAATGAATCTCATCCGAACCTAGGAATTCTCAAAAACACTTAGGACTAAAAGTTTAAGTTTTGTGATGGAGAATTAGTGAATCGTCATTCACTTACCTTCAATTTATTTGCATGTTGGATTACGGCATCCCTTTTCTAGTATGTAAATGTTATTGTTGGATCCTAGCCCTAATTTTTCTTATTGGGTGATAATTAGGGATTCTTGTTCTAATCTATCTTTGTCCTTTCTATAGATGTCAAATGCAAACAACGCTGCTGCTAGTTCTTTCACGTTGATGAGCCTTTGCCAAAAGGTCACCTTCGATGGAACGAACTTTGGCGAATGGATAAGATACATTCGCACCATTGCTCGCTATGAGGATAAAGAGTATGTCCTCGACGAGAAGCTCGAGAAAATCAACCCCGAAGTTGCTACTCCCGCCGAAATCACTGCCTTTGAAACTCATGAGCGAGATGCAACGAAGGTACATTGCATCATGATCGCCACCATGAACTCCGAATTCCAAAAGTCCTACGAGGACATGTATCCATACGAGATGCATCAAGACTTGTTGGAGAGGTACCACCAAAACGCGAGACAAGAGCGTTACGAGATCTTCACTAACATGATTTCCGCCAAGATGGGTCATGGAGAATCTCTTACCGTGCACTTGCAAAAGATGCAAAGGTATGTCGACCGACTTCGCAAGTTAAATGTTGACTTCGGCGAAGACTTGGCGATCGACATGGTGCTTCACTCTTTGCCTCCGATGTACAATCAATTTAGGATGACCTACCACATGAACAAAGAGGAGGTCACTCTAAGTAAACTCCAAGGTCTCTTGAGGGTTGCTGAGAGCAATTTCAAGGACAAGTCTGGTGCACCAACTCCCAATCCATCCGTTGCTCCTGTCTTGGCTATTGGTCAAGGGAAGGGAAAGAAGAGGAAAGCTTCTTCAAATAACTATTGAAAGGTGAAAGCCCGAGATGGTTCCTCTTATAGTGGGACCAAAGTTGATCCCTCTAAGCCCTGCTCTAACCCGAAGGAGGCAGAGTGCCACCACTGCCACAAGATAGGACATTAGAAGAGAAGCTGCCCGGATTACCTGCAAGCCATCAAGGAAGGAAAGATCAAGCCATCTTTCGCAGGTATATATGCAATCAAATCTAACGATTCTAATCATGCTATTTCTTGGGTTCTTGACACCGGTTGTGGTTATCACATTTGTTCTAATGTGCAGGGACTAAGAAGAAGTAGGGATGTGGAGCAAGGAAGGATCAATCTAATCATGGGGAACAGAAGATCGTCGCCTGTGACCAAGATTGGAGTGTATTCTTTAGTGCTTAAGAATATTTTAGTTTTGGATTTGAACAATTGTTGCTATTCGCCAGAAATGGCTAGAAACATCATTTCATTTCATGGTTTATATAGACAAGGATTTACATTTTCTTTTAATAATGAGAATGGTTCTATTTTGGCTTATCTAAATGGTGTCTTTTACTTTGAAGCTATACCATGTAATGGAATATATGAAACTGTTATGATTGTTGATAACTTAGGAAATGATGTTTTGAATATTGATTCTTCCACTAGTATGGATAAAGCATCCTTGTGGCATTGTCGTCTTGGACATGTCAACAAGAAACGCATAGCCCAACTCCAAAAGGATGGAGTGTTGGAGTCATTCGACCTTAGGGAAGATGACACATGCGAGTCTTGTTTACTTGGAAAGATGACTAAGTCACCCTTCACGAGTACTTGTGAAAGGGGTGAGGGACTATTAGACCTAATACATACCGATGTATGTGGACCTTTTAGATCAACCACGAAGGATGGGAACCGCTTCTATGTGACTTTTACCGACGATTATAGTAGATATGGGTATATCTATTTAATCAAGCAAAAGTCAGAAACCTTTGAAAAGTTCAAAGAGTTCAAGAATGAAGTGGAGAATCAATTGGGCAGGAAAATCAAGATGCTTCGATCCGATCGAGGAGGAGAGTACCTAAGTCTTGAATTCCACGATTATCTCAAGGAGTGTGGAATAGTTTCGCAATTGACGCCTCCTAGGACACCGCAGTTGAATGGTGTGGCAGAAAGGCGTAATCGAACCTTATTGGATATGGTTCGCTCTATGATGAGTCGTGCTTCACTACCTATCTTCTTTTGGGGGTATGCCTTAGAGACTGCCGCCCATATCCTTAACCGAGTCCCTACTAAGAAGGTTGCGAAAACACCTCACGAGATGTGGACGGGGAAAGCTCCCTCGTTGGCACATATCAAGGTTTGGGGTTGCGAGGCTTTCGTAAGACGAGATACTCACGACAAGCTTGAACCTCGAAGTGAGCGATGTATTTTCATCGGCTACCCGCAAACATCCTTTGGATATCTCTTCTATAGACCGAAAGATAATGTTATCTTTGTTGCGAGGAGAGGAGTTTTCCGAGAGCGAGAACTCATAAGCCAAGGAGACAGTGGGAGGCAAATCGAACTTGAAGAGATTCAAGAATCGATAGATGAAGGAACCTCTACCGCTGGCATTCAACCCGAGGAGGAAACTCCGGTTGAACCGATTGACGAATCCTTACCTCTTAGACGTTCCGATAGAGTTAGAGTTCAACCCCAGTTTTATGGTTTTCATATTACCACCGAAGGGGACACGTATATTAGTGATGGTACACTAGTAAATCTTGATGAACCTAATAGCTATAAGGAAGTCATGGCAGGCCCGGAGTCTGCGAAATGGAAAGAGGCAATGGATAGCGAGATCCAATCCATGTACGATAACCAAGTTTGGAATTTGGTTGATTACGTGCCCGAACGTAAGACCGTAGGGTGCAAATGGATCTTCAAGAAGAAGACCGACGTGGATGGGAACGCACACACATATAAGGCACGATTGGTTGCGAAGGGCTTTACTCAAACTCCTGGAGTTGACTATGATGAGACCTTCTCACCAGTTGCGAAGATTAAATCTATTAGAGTGATGCTAGCAATTGCCGCATTTCATGATTATGAGATTTGGCAAATGGATGTCAAGACCGCTTTCCTTAACGGAAAGTTGGCTGAGGATGTTTACATGGCTCAGCCAGAGGGGTTTGTGGATCCGAAGCATCCGAATAGAGTGTGTAAGCTTGAGAAGTCCATTTATGGACTTAAGCAAGCATCTCGCAGATGGAATCTTTGCTTCGATGAGAAAGTCAAAGAGTTTGGATTTGTACGAAGCGAAGATGAATCTTGTGTATATGTCAAAGCCAGTGGGAGTATAGTAAGCTTCCTCGTTCTATATGTCGATGACATATTACTCATAGGAAACGACATCCCGACTCTGCAGGAGGTTAAGTCCTGGCTCGGGAAGTGCTTCGCTATGAAGGACCTCGGAGAGGCTTCTTACATTTTGGGAATAAGGATAGTAAGAGAAAGAAGTAAGAGACTAATTGGACTTAGTCAGAATACTTACTTGGAGAAGGTACTAAAACGTTTTAGTATGGAAAACTCAAAGAAGGGAGAACTACCGATACAAGGAAATGCCAAGTTGAGTAAGACTCAAAGTCCGAGTACCGAAGCTGAGATAGCAGAAATGAGCCGAGTACCATACGCTTCCGTAGTTGGCTCAATCATGTACGCTATCACTTGTACTCGCCCTGATGTAGCCTTCGCTTTGAGCATGGTTAGCAGATATCAAGGGAACCCTGGCAAAGCACATTGGATTGCGGTGAAGAACATCCTTAAGTACCTTCGGAGGACGAAAGAATGGTTCTTAGTCCTTGGAGGGAGTGATGACTTGAAGGTGCGAGGCTATAGTGACGCCAGCTTTCAGACCGACAGGGACAACTACCGTTCGCAGTCGGGCTGGGTCTTTACCCTAAATGGAGGAGCAGTGACATGGAAAAGTTCCAAGCAGGAAACCGTAGCTGATTCAACGTGCGAATCAGAGTACATCGCAGCGAGCGAAGCGTCGAAGGAGGCAATATGGCTGAAGAACTTCATCGGTGATCTTGGAGTTGTGCCGGCCATAAAGGAGCCCATGGAGATCTTCTGTGATAACGAAGGTGCGGTTGCCTTGACCAAGGAACCGAGGGATCATGGTAGATCTCGACATATCGACAGAAAATATCACTTCATTCGACATCGTGTAGAAGAAGGACAACTCGTAGTGAAGAGGATATCATCAGAAGATAACCCAGCAGATCCGCTTACGAAAGGACTGAGTAGGGTTAAGCACTTGCAGCATGCTAAGAGTATTGGGCTGAAGGATGATATTAGCATAGATTAGATAGTATTAGAAACGTATAATAGATAAATTTAATTGACATTTGATGATTAAATAAAGAAGTTTTATTTATGAGTAAAGTTACTATCACATGTTAGTTGTTTAACTATTGTTTCACTTTGCATGTTTTGACTTCCAGAATAATTGAGTTTATTAGGAATAATCGAATTATTCAAATGGTCCACAATCGTTCATATGTTGGGAGTAGATATGAATGAAGATTGTCATGAATTGGTGTGTAGAGTGTCTGAATGGTGTTAGACATAGCAAGGGTTGCTGCAGCGTTCATGAGTGCTTATGAACTGGTTTTGAGCATTGGAATAAACTCGCGCTTGCTGGAATCACCTTATGGAATACGATATAAAAAGGTGATCGCAAGACGATAATATCATATGGTCTTAAAACCTAGATATATGGTTTATTATTTGTTAATTGATTGTGCATTGATAATGCGAAAACGCATCAGTAACTTGATGTTATAAAACGCATTGTTGTGTATAGTTGGTTAATGAATAAGTAAATGCATATAAGTCGAAGTTTATCTGTAAATTTTATCCTAAGAGGATAGAAGAGATATCTTGGCCACTCGATGATTTGATTTGACTTATGTGTCGGGCCCGGTCAGAACTGAATTGATGTGTTCGATTAAGTTCTATGTCAAATAAATCGAAGATCGAGAAATCTAAATGCTAGACTAACCATTCCATAGGATTGTCAGCATGATATCTAACAGAGGACTGTACGATCCCTTATCTAAAGGACAAGATTGATTAGATCAGAGTTGACAGCGTCTTTGAGAGCTATGATTGCAAACCGTATTGTACTTGTATAGTTACTAGACTTATCCAAGTGGGAGACTGTTGGAATAGTGTCTAAGGCTATAACTATATTCGGTGGTGCATGGTCCTTTTGGGTTGCCTTCACCATAGCAACTTGAAGGATGATTTATTAAGAGAGAGTGAATATTATAAGGAATAATATTTAGCTATTTGATTAATATAAGTCATAAATTAATTGGTATTAATTTGGTGACTTAAAGAGATTAATTAAATAAGAGGGTATAAACTGTCAATTGTTTGATAGTTAGACTTTAGACTGTAAATCCATTAGGATGGACCTTGGACGGATTCTAAGAGCTTTAGGATAGCTCAAAATCGTCTATAGGGTTATCTATGGAATGGATTTGGATAGCCTTAAGTGAAGATTATCCAATTAGGGTTTAGGGTGAAACCCTTAAGGAGTCTACAAGTATAAATAGACCCTATGGGTGAGGGAATTCGACACACAACCTTAAGCAAGGATACTCTGGCCGAATTCATCCCCTCTCCTCTCTCCTAAATCATCTTGCTTGTTATTAGTGTTTGTAAGCCATTAGAGGAGTGACAATTGTGACTCTAGAAGCTCCAAGACAAACAAGATCAACAAGGGATTCAAAGGTATGATTCTAGATCTGTTTTAATATTGTTATTTAACCTAATTAGCCATTAGAAGTCTTGGATTCAAAAGCATATTTATTAGAAAGCCTAGATCCAAGCAATAGGGTTTTGCATGCGCACATAGGAAAGTTCTTATGGCTAAAACCCAACAGTTGCCCTATTTACCTAAGAGATCTAAGAGATGGGAGAGTCAAAATGTATGGCTCTGCATTAGGTAAAATCCATTAACAAACTTTTTTAAGCTCCTATTCTAGATTCTTAATACAAGATGTGATAAGATTACAATTAATGTTTTGTAGGATCAAAGAAAAGAAAGGAAGTTTAAGGGAAGAAGTGAGCTGAATCTAATCATGAAGAAATGGATTTCGATCGGATTGCTTGATGATTAGAATTTTGAGCTACTACTTGGAGTTAGAATAAGAGTGCTAAGAAATATGTATTAGCATAGTTTTTCAATGAATTGCATTGTAAGGACAAATTTTTCCGCAATAAAAATAAATTTTGATTTTATATTATTTATCCTTGCAATGGCGTGTATGAAAAAATTGATGTTTGAATGTTTCTATTATTAGCAAGAATGGATTTGATTCTCAATTATGTTATTTGTGGAAATGTCGAGAATTTACCAAATAGGGGGAGTTTCTCATCACCCAAGTTTCAATTGGACAGAAACTTGGAATCATGCAACTTGGTTGCACGATGAATGAGAAATTTCATATCTGGAAATTAGACTAATTCATTGACCAAGTGTCAAGTGAAGGACTAAGAGATCGAGTACACAAAGTTGTGTGTTGATTAACTCCACCACAAGAGTAAAAAAGAAATTCGTCATGATTTACTAAAAGTTTAGTAAATGTGATTATACTTACAAGATTAAGTGTAATTCTGAATTGATTAAAAGAGTTTCAATCACTAGCAGAATGAATAAGAAGAATCAAGTAGGCAGAAGGATAAAAGTTTCTCTATTCTAATAAGAAGAGAGAGTACCTTTTATTATGTTTTATGATATGTATTAATGATTAAGAATCATATCTCAATTAATCCTCTAAGTGAGTCTTAGTGCAATTGTATGTCTAAGAAGAGGAATCAAGAATTGAAGAAATGGTTAAATCAGAAAGTCAATCATACTTCATTCAAAAACAAGTGTTAGAGTTAAGATTGTGACATTGAGTGACAAGTATTAGGAAGGTTTTATAACATTCATCAAATGTGGAAAGTTGTGATGTCTTGGATAAGACAAAGATCAACTAGGACCAATTTATGAAGTGTTTTGATAAAAACTACACTAACTCTTAAATATTTGTTTGTCAAGAAATTTTTATTGACAAGAGAATCTTATATGTCAAGGAGTCAGTGTGAGTCTTAATGGTCTTGAAAGGTTTCAAGAACAAATCAAAATAAACCTTATCGATCATCACTAGCACACGGGTTGAGGTTTACAACCAATCGTGTTGACACTATTTTGTTTCTGTGTCGTTCCAATTGAGTTAATTATGCATGTGAGTTCTATGAGTTCTCATTTGAACGCATAAAAGGCAGGCACCTTGATCAATGGAAAGTACATTGATAGGAAAGGGTGAGCCACTTAATTACTTGGAAGACATGGTGGGCATTGGTGCTACCATAAGACAAGAAATCAAGATTGAGAAAGCTCGGTTCATATGAGTTTGAATTTGTCGCAAACTTTAGTTTTGACAAATTCACATGGATAGGAACACATACACCATTAAGATCTAAGTGTCATGAGATTCCCTCCTTCATGAAAATGACTGTGAGGAAATGCTTTCACTAAGAAAGATTTTAAGAAGATAGTGATTGTGAAAATTGGATTCTCAAATTCGATTATGGTTACGGTATCCCTTTCCATGATTTGAATTGTGAGGTTTGGAAATTAGTCTGAATTGTTTAGACACACATATGAGCTATCTAAGGCAAAGGTGTATAAGCTTAGATAAAGGATTATCAAAGCATTAGTTATTAGAAACATGGACTTAAGAAATTAAATAGTTATTGTTTTTCTGAAAGTTAAGCTGTTTCTGAATACATGTCAAAGCTAGTGGGAACATAAGTGTTATGTTTATAATAATCATCATAGTGGGAGCATAAATGTTATGATTGTATGATTATTAAGGCAAGTATTGCAAGTTAGTAATATTAATTATAGAAAAACTAGAGTTGTACCTTGCAAAGTCGTAAGGGTTGTAAAGTTGTTTTACTATAGTTAAGGGAGAGAATATTATGCTTCATTTCAAATCTAAAGGCTTAGGTTGTGGAATGTTAATAAATTTAGTCAAATATACCTAGTGCGTTCTCAAATTTTGATTATGATTATGGCACCCCTCTTCATAAATCGAATTGTAAGAATGTGACACATAAAATATTATGGAAAAAGATTGATAAAGTATGAGATCTTTATGTAACACATTATGCATCGTGTCCTATACGATTCAGGTAAAGGATCGATTGCAAATGCTATAATATTTAACCATTCTAAAATTTTCCAAATGTCTAGCGCATTTAGACGGAAAAAGGACAAGAATCGGTTTTGACTAAGATAATTAAACAACTATCAAAGGACAATCCAAAGTCCGTCGAGGATTGGTCACTTGTGAGTAGTTGGAAGCATGATATTGGATGGACCATATCGACATTATTATGAATAGATAAGATTCTATTGAGAATGAGTTGTCATATGGTAAGTATGGAAAGGTTTCCATATTGGGAGTTGGATATTGAGAATCAATGTCTAGATTAGAAACTTTTATGCAAAAGGATGTTCAAAGGAATGTACTTTGAGTGAGAAACATCACATCTAAGGAATTGTCTTGTAACAATCTCCTATAGAGGATTTTGTAATTGGCAATAGTCATTGTGACTTTTGTGCTATGACATTACGAAAGGATCATTGCATAAAATGTTAGAATCTAGCATATTCTATAAGTGGCAAGAATTTGATATTCTTTCACTTGTGAAAAAGGATTAGGAGTTGTGAGCACATAGGATGTTCTTATGGCTAAAACCCATCAATAACGAATAGCGTATTCGTAATCGTTCAGTACCTCCATCCACCGTCATTGTCTCATGTTCAGCTCCTTTTGGTCGAAGATATGGTGGAGCCTTTTATGGTACATAAATACTATGCATTTCATGTTATATAAGTAATGTCTCCATATCTTCAGAGAAAAAATCACGGCTGCTAATTAAAGGTCATGTGTTGTATAGTTAACCTCATGTGTCTTGAGCTGTCTCGAGGCGTAGGATATAACCTTTCCTAGTTGCATCGGAACACATCCAAGCCCTTGTTTAGAAGCATCAAAGTACACTACAAAATCCTCTATCCCTTCAGGTAGATACAAGATCGATACACTGCACAAAGCTCGCTTCAACATTTGGAATGATGTTTCTTTCTTTTCTCCTAAACTAAAAGTTACACCCTTTTGTGTCAGGGTGGTAAGCAGTTTAGCAATTCAGGAGAAATTTTGGATAAATCTGCGATAGTAGTCAACAAGACCTAAGAATTGTCTGATTTTTGTAGGTGTTTTGGGTATTGAAAAATTCTCGATTGCCATTATTTCGGAAGGGTCCACATGCATTCCCTCTTAACTGACCACATGACCCAGGAAATCTACCTTCCTGATCTAAAATTCACATTTTGAGAACTTCTCATAAAGTTTCTTTGTTCTTAGGGTTTGTAATACTTGACGAAGATGTTGGCCATGCTCCTCTTTGCTTCTTGAGTAGATAAGGATCCTAATCCTAAGCTAAAAAACGATCACTCCTCCTCACATAGAGAAATCGTCCCCCCCCCCCCTCTCCTATTTCGATCCTAGGGTTTCCTATCGTTTGGGTGTGTCACATTAGAGGTCTCCACATTATTGGGGCTAGCATTCTAAAGAAGGGTTTTTGGAAGTAGGTTGTTATATTAGATTATATCAAAAGGTATGTGTTTCTATCTATGTGATTTTTGATTTACATAGATTAGTTTATTTTTCAAAGTATGTTGCTATTATGAAAAAAAAACCATATAATTCTAGGTTTCATCTGCCATAAATTGTTTGTGTAAAATTCCGTTGTGCAAATCATGTTTGATTATTTTATTTTGTAACCTAGAAAAATACATCACTGGTATTAAAGCCTATGGTTTTGTCTATAATATGCACATTAGTGAAAACCTTAAAAGAATCCAGAATTTCAAAAATTCCTAGTCCTCTAGGGTTTTCGATTTTGGCCTCATAGTTGCCCTTTTTTGAAATTTGCTAAGGTTTCCCTAATTTTCGTATTTGTTATTTTCATTGCCTTCAAATTTGAACAACTAATAACTAGGCAACCTAAAATATAATTTCGAAATTTAGGTAGGGGATTAAGATTGAATAGATTAATTAATTAAATGTTTAATTAAATATAATTATTTAATTCTTAAAAAGGAATTAATATAATTTTAATTAATTTTTTAATTAAAAGATAAATATTAAATCAAAGATGGTTTAAAAGATTAATTAGTTAAAATTTAATCAAGATAAATAAATTTAAACCTTGTAATATTAAAAGGTTTTAAAATACAACATATAGTATTTATAAGATTATAATACTATATGTATAACTAAAAGTGAGTCAAATCGTTAGTAGGCCCTATTCACTAAGACACCTTATAAAAGAGGTATAAGGAAACAACCTATAAAATGAATGTTAAATGAATTTACTTTTCACCCACCACTTATTTTTATGGTGGAGGGTCGTTAGCCAAACATGTTTGATATGACACTAACCACATTAAAAGTCTAATATATAAGTATTATAACCTTCTAAAAAATACCATTCTAGTTACTTAGGTAAAATGTGAAATTGTATGCTAATCCATAAAAACACACATTGGTTCTTTGTGAGTCACTGGTGGAGCGTGTGTGGTTAACTAGCACACTAGTTGGGGCTACAAAGTGGAACAATGGTACATCTCGAGTTTATGGTTGCTGATGGAGCATGTGTGGTTAACTAACTAGTCGATGTAAAATCATAAATGAGAACGAGGATGTCACACACGTTTGCATGGTTATTCACATATTGTGTGTGATCCTCAACATCCCAGTCTCAAATCGAAGAGCATAATCTGAGGTTAACACACCATTGATTGTTCAATGAATCTCAAAAGATCTAGGATTTTCATTGTGATTGAAACTAGTAAAGTGTTTTACATTCATGATATGATTACGACATCCCTTTTCATGTTACAAATCTATTTATGGATCCTACATTTAATATAAAAATGGGTTAATATTTAAGGAATGAATCAACTTATTTAAACTTTTTCACTTAGGTTGAAAATACTAAATGAACCTTTGTTAAGTTTTGTTGACAACTGTTAATAATTTTATGCCTTGCAAAATCCCTCTCTTGTTGTGTGTCAAGAGATAGTTACAATTGATGATTATAATTTATATAATTGGTATAATATCTTGAGGTTCTACCTTAAGGATAAATAGAAATTATATATACTAAAAGTTCCCATACCTGAACAACCTCTGTAAACCAGTCAGTATGATCATGATGCTTTGATGGAAGTATTATTGTGATGATGCTGATGTGTCTCACATCATATTGGAGTAATTGAACTTGGCTTGCAGAAAGTCTTGGATAATTATGAAACATATCAGATTTCTCATCAAGTAAAGCAGATATTCAATCGTAACACTAGAAAGTACTTCAAGTCTGTTCAAGCATTGAATAGAGGATGTGTAAGAGATTGTGTACTCAAATAGACTTATAGTTCAGTTAAGGGATATACAACATGAACCCATAAATCAGGAAATGATCAAAATAATTAATGTTGTTTCTATTGTGGAAGAAACTGGACATTGAAATAGAAATTGATTCTGTAATCTCATCGAGTTGAAGAAGTCTGACTTGGACAAGACTTCAAATATCTATATGATAGAAGTATTCATTTTTCCATCATTCACTTGAGCATGTTATACTTTAGGTGACACATTGATATTATGTGCAGGTGATTGGAATAAACAATCAACTGATTACAAACGAATGATATTTCGTGTTGAAGATATAACAAGTGATGTTATAGTATTTATTTAAATAATTGATGTTTTGTAACTATTTTATAGGAACATGTAACAGTTCTGAAGCACCTAAAACAATAAACTGAAACTGTAAGCACAAAGTTTAGTGAGTTACCCCCAAAATACCGATACACATACAATCCACATAACCATATCATCAATATCATAACATAACAAACTGAACAACATGCAATGGGTCCACAACTTTATAGACTGGATTACCCCTGGGCCCACAGTGTGAGTCTGGATTGCCTTTCGGGCCCACGATTCACATCTGGATTGCCATCGAGCCCACAGTACGAGTCTGGCATGCCCTACCCGACCCTCAACTCATATCTGGAATGCTCTCGAGTCCTCAGTATGAGTCTGGCATGCCTTGCCCGACCCTCAGCTCATATCTGGAATATTCTAGGGTTTTTTTGGCTACCACACGGAGCAGTACAACCTCAACCCATCCCACATAACATATCGACATATAACATAACTAATGCACATACAGATAATCATACAATATCACAGGTAACCCTACAGATCTACCTGACTAGCATATCAACTGGCATACATCACTAACTCAAACTCAACATATCAATAACTACTAGGATATCAAATCCAATGGGCCGACTTTGGTGTGTTAGACCACTTAGTATAGTGAGGATAACTCATCTGACACTGCTGAAGTCCTGTAGATAAAACTCTAGCTGCTGGTTGATAGATCCCCGAACTATCAACATCAAACAATACCCAATTAATAATTAGGTTCCAAGCCCAAGGTCCAACTCACACTACAAAAGCCCAAAAGTCAAATAATGGGCCAAAGCCCAACATATGGCCTAATTTTGGGCCCAGACCTCTATGTGGTCTTTCCTAAAGGCCCATCCAATTATTCCAATCTAATTCCCATGGTGGCGAGAGGCAGTCGAACGGAGAAGAGAGAAGAAGAAAGCATGGAGGAAGGATAACACAACAGTAGTAGCGATACCAACCTCATCTCACAGTTTTCCGACAACCCAAGCGGAACCCTTGCTGTTTACAACAACATAGGCAACAGGAATGAGAGTGGCGTTCCGACGTCGGCATTCACGGATCCAAACGGTCTTCGGCGGTCCACAACAGTGACAGAAACACGGCACAGTTTGTGGTCCATGCCAGCGATGGAAGCAACTACGGGTTGGATGGTCGATGGCTCGCATGCCCATACCCTAACCCTAAAAACACCATCTCCAACCGCCACCTTCACCATCTCTCCTTTCCAGCCATCATGGAACAGTTTTATGCCCATTCCATACAAACTATGGAACAAATTGATAGAATTAGTCCCTCCTCCTCCCTTTTCTTTCGAAAGCAATCCTTAATTTACCCATTAAACCCTTGCTCCCATAATTTTTTCGATATAAGTCCAACAGTTACAAAACAAACCCTCCTCTACAAATTATTCCCAATTAAGATCCATAAATTACCATTTCTACTCTGGCTTTAAGAATCCCTCCCAGAATAAGTCCGATATCTACTCTTTAACCCTTAGAACTCAAAAGTATATCATTGGGCACCCCGAAGCCAACACCGCACTAATTATTATTTGTTTTTGGGCTATAATAATCTAAAATAATAATAAAATTACTTCTCGGGGGTTTCGGGTTTATTATTTAATTATTCTATTTTAAACGGGATGTTACAAAATCTAAAGTAAATGGGGGAGAGTTGTAACACCCCGTTTCCAAGTCAAACCTTAAGAGCTGAAGATATGTTTTAAGTATTATTTTATTCCAATATATGAATATAATTAAATAATAAGCTTGGTGAAAAAGTGTGTAACTAGCATTATAATTTGTCCAGAAGGACTAAAGAGTGCTTTGGGGGTTCGTAGTGGAAAGACTACTTGAACATATGGCTAAAGATAATCAGGCGGGGCTCGTTTTGTAGTATGTGGGCTTATATTGAAAATATTGTGTAGAGTAGGGACTATTTAGGCAAATTGGGATTAATTTGAAACGAAAAGAGAAGGAAGGGCTGAATATGTCGTAATTGAGGGTTTGGGGGTTAAAAAGGTAATTTCTTGATTTGTTTTGCAAAAGATTCTCAAAGTGGGGGGTTGTTTGGTAAAAGATTGGGCCTGAATTGAAGAGGATTTTAATGTTAGGGGTTGAAAGGGTAAATTTTGGACCTCCTTTGAAAGAAAATGGGAAGTGAGGGACTAAAGGCATCATTATGGGAACAAGATTTACGGGGAGGGGTATATAACCCTCAAACCTCTGTAACCCTAACCCTAAAGGAGCTATCAGCCGCAACCCACCCTTATGCCACCCTTTTCGCCTTCGGCGCCGCCACCACTCACCTTGTTTGCTTTTCCGACCGCCTAACACCATCAGGGTAGTCCTCGTCACTAGAAACATTGAAGACTGGTGGGAGATGGGAGTGATCATCATATCTTTCAACGATGAGGCCGGGAGACACCAACCACCATTGTTACATTTCTACGGTCGCCACCAGAGGAGCTGGAGCATGGCCTCTTTCTTCGCGAAGCCTCCATCTTCCCGGTTCATTGCTGCTATTCCACCATATTTCTCCTCTTCTTTCCGATTAGCCACTATTTCCGTTAGTCGCTGATGCCGCCGTAAGTACCACTGTCGTCCATTTTCTTGGGTCCCCGCTTACGCCTTGCGCCACCAGGTGGGTGGGTGGGTCGTTTTGTAACAGATTGAGTGTGTGTGTGTGTTTTCGTTTGGCCAGAATTCCCGAGAATTACCACCACCACCACTACCGTGAGGTGGTAGCTACCACCATATACTACTATGTGTGTGTGTGTGTGTGTCTTAGTGGTTGTGTGAGGTTATTTGAGATTTAGCCTTGTAAAATGTAATTAGAAATTGGAATAATGAAAGGAAACCCTAACCACCACCGTAAGGTGGTGGCTGTCGCCACCAACCGCCATGTTGAGTGACAGTGTGCTTTTGCTTGCATTTGGTTGCTTTTGGATGGTTGGACAAAAATAGACTAGACACCATAAATACCACCGTAAGGTGGTGGTTGTCGCTGTGAGCCACCAATGACCACCACTACCCGAGGTGGTAGTGGGTAGTGCCCGACTAGCAAAACCCTAATTGACCTATTGAAACCCTAACGGGCTTAAAGATTTAGTTTTGGGCCTATTGGGCTATGATTGGGTGGAAACCCTAATTAGGGTTTAGAGAACCCTAACATTGGATTTATGGGCCTTGGACTTATTAGGACCCACATTTGGGCCATTGGAATGGAATTGTGAATTACACCTAATCACACCATATGATTTATCTAGTAGAGTGATGAACTTAATGGATTAAGTCCTTAATGGGTTAAGTGAGAAACACTTAACCCTAATTATCATTTTATGTAAAACCCTAATTTCACTTGGGCTTTGATTTGGGCCTTTCTATTGGGCTTTGGTGATTGGGCCAATAATGGTCCATCCAAGAACAATCAATGTACTAGAATAATTAGATGGGCTATAGGGTAAGGCCCATATGAAGCTTTGGGCCTAATTTGGAAAACTAGGCCATAGTTTGGTCCTTAATGATTATATGATATTGGGCCATTAGAATGTCAAATGTTGGACTGGAATAAATGGTGGGGCCTTAGAATAAGACCATGTAAAGGTTTGGGCCCAATTTGGAAAATTGGGCCATATGTTGCGCTTTGACTCATAGTTGACTGTTGGGCCTTTGGATTGAGCCTTGGGCTTGTATCAAGCTAAGATTACGGGTAAAGAAGTCTTTTACCCTAAGCACGAACTTATGGTTATGTATTGGAACCTAATTATTAATTGGGTGTTATTTTGATGTTGACAGGTCGGGAACCTGTTATCCAGTAGCTAGGGTTGGGTCTGTAGGACTTCAACAGTGTGAGGTGAGTTACCTTCTAGTAGAAGTGGGTCGAAGGCACCAAGGTCGGCCCACTAGTAAGAGTTATAGTAAAGATAATTGTCTCTGTGATAATTATCTGGTATGTTGCTATCTGTTATGATTATGTGCTAGTATGCTATGATGTTATGTGATATGTGATAGGAGGGGTAGGTTAGACCCCAGTACCGTTCGAAATGACCGAAGGGGTAGTTAGTACCCAGTTATGTTAGATAGTTATGACTAGGGGTGTTAACGGGGCGGGGCGGTTCGGATAGTAATCAAATTGTGAACCGTCATCACGGGGCGGGTACTTCATGTGCACTAACCGAAACCGAACCGAATTAGCAAAAAACCCGAACCGAACCGAACCGTATAAAGGCGGGTAACCACGGTTCGGTTCACGGGTACCCGCTAAATATAAGAATTCAAATACAATTAAAATTACAAACTTCATTCCAACGATTTCTTTCAAAAATTACTAAGTCAAAAGAATTATAAATACATAATAAAGGTCAAATAACATACATTATAATTGATATAATAAATATAAAAATAAAAATAGAAGAAAACATAATGTAGAAGTGTAAAATTAGAATAGCCGATCATGATTTTTGTTTGGGATATGGTTAAAAGTTCAATGAAAATGAATATATATATATATATATATATATATATATATATATATATATATATATATATATATATATATATATATATCAAGCGGTTCGGTTCGGTTATCCGCGGATACCTAAGTATCCAAACCAAAACCGACCCGTTGATATCCGGTTTTTTCGGTTTCGGTTTTTTTATGTTTCGGTTTTTTTCGGTTTCGGTTTTTTTCGGTTTCGGATCGGCCGGTTCGGCTCGGTTTTTCGGTTTTGCGGTTTTTTTGCACACCCCTAGTTATGACATATCTGGTATGATATTATGTGGTAGTGGTAGGGGTGAAATAGTCCCCGAATACCAGTCGAAAGGACCGATGGGGTAGGCCAACACCCTGATATGCTAGGCAAGGTTACCGATCGAAAGGACCGAAGGGGAGGCCAACACCCTGATATGCTAGGCAAGATACCGGTCGACAAGACCGAAGGGGAGGCTAGCACACTGATATACTAGGCAAGGTACCGATCGACAGGACATAAAGGGTAGTTAGTACCCAGTTATGTTATGCATTATGTATAACTCTCGTAGATCCGAGCTAGTTAATTTAGAGATAATAAGGGTCGAAACGAATTTTTGACAAAAGATTATTTAGAATAAATAATCTTAACCAAGTTTTAGAATACGTCTCAAGGGTTCCGTACATATAAAGAAGGTTGAAATCCGAGTTATAACAAAGAAGTTATGGTACGTCGAAGTTTTACGGAAAAACCGGCACCACACTGGAGACGTAAATAGTGAATTTACGATGAAGGAATTTTTAGACTTAGAAATCTAAACAAAAGTTTTATTATACGTTAACCAGAGAACATACAAAAAAAGAACGCCCAAATCTGACTTCGTATGAAGATGTTATGAATTTTCTAAGATTTGGCTTATCAGTGCACAACCCGAAACTCGAATTTTAGATCGAGCGGTTTTTGGCCTACGCGACCTAAATGAGAATTGAATATCTCATTAATAGGAACTCAACGGTAAAAACACAGACGAAATATAGTCCGTATGTAGAAGTTATGAATTTTACGTGGACATTTAACAATATAATCTCCTCGTATTGTTAAATTTAATATTGGTCGAGAATTAGCCGACGGAGTCAAAATGAAAGTTGTAGATCTTATTTTTACCTACGCGTGGATATAAAGAATGTCAAAAACGAAGTTCGTATGTGAAATTTACGGATTTTAGAAGCCGGAAGTGTGCTGTGCGAAAATGGGTGATGTGGCACAATCTTGACCATTGCTTTCTCCCCAAGTCTTGCCACTAGATGGTGACATATGGCACCAAGTTCAGCCATTTTTCACCCTATAAATAGAACCTCTCTCACCTTCATTTTCTTTACACCTTTCCCATTATTTCTTCTCTTTACTCTCTCTCTCTCTCTCTCTCTCTCTCTCTTTCTCTCTCTCTCTCTCTCTCTCTCCAGAACCTCTCTCTAGCCCTGAAAGCCCTCGAAAAGCCTAGGGAACCTCCCTAGCACGAGGTGGAAGCCCTAGAGTGCTCGACTGCTCCGATAAGAAGAGATTTTCGGCTCGGGAATGCTGCTCCAAGCAAAGCCCGATTTTCTATAAAACCCGCTGTAAGTGAGCTACGCCTACGCTATTTTTAATATAACTTTTATTTAATTATAGTAACGTTATTACGAACTTATAATAAGTACTTAGGCTATTATTATGGGTTATTATAAGTATTGTTTAATGCTTATATAATAGTAATAATAGCTAGACTATTAATTAGTCTCGGCGAATAATATACTAAACTCTAGTGGTAATAATGCTAGGTTTCGTCGAAGGATATTATTTTGAAGAAGTGAAGCGCGGTCTGAGTTCAGAATCATCACCTTTTCAAGTGAGTGCATGGTCCCTTTCATCTCACACATAGATATGAAGTATTTAATATAAATTACGTGCTATGTGTGCATATTGTCTGAATACTTGTTGTCTATGCTGGATGAAATATTTTTATACACGTTTTAAATTATTTAAATTGTATATTTATTTTATATCTACAAAACGTGTTGGGTAAAACATGGGTAGATGTAATAGTTTCTGTGTGACCAAATAAAATAATGAGAGGCCTTGATATAGATGTTATTGATGATCCAATCATCTAGCGGAGTATAGATGACGACCACAGACTATTCTAGACAGTTAATTGGAATGCTAGTAGGCTCGCAACCTGTAGGTGTTTATTTGAATTGTGTGCTCACCAGCAGTACTTCATCCCCCGCATGGTTGCCTTATTTGACATGAATTGCTGAGGAACCCCCACAACATGTGTTGTCACCCCGATGAAAGTCCCTTGTGTTAGATGTTTTAGGGACGTAAAAGTGAGGATAACAGGAATGGGTAATCGGGTTTGTTTGGTTTGATAAAGTTAATAAACTTATTTATTGTGGGTTGAAAACCCTATGTACTCACCAGATTTCCCAACCTGGCCCACTCAGTTTATTTATATCACAGGTGTTGAGATGAAGTCACATTACACCGAGAGATTAAGGAGATATAAATCACTAGTGATATTGAATGTAAGTTCTGTTTATGCGTATACTTCTGTATTGACGATGACATCCCAAATGTTTTAAAATGAATAAAAATATTTTTCTTCGGAAATGCTTTGATAACGTATTTATTATGTTTTAGTGGGAACAAATTCCGCAATATTTTTATTAAAGGAGGTACTCTGATTTTTATCAAGCGTAAACAAAATCGGTTTTTTTTTGCCGTGAAAATGGGGATGTCACATTAAGTGTTATGTATGGTATGTGGTATGATGGGGGAACTCCTTAAGCTTCGTGCTTACGGTTTTCAGTTTTGGTTTCAAGTACTTCGTTTTCAAAGGAAATGAGCTAGCGATCGCAACGCATCACACTATGTTTTCCGCATATGAGATCTTTGAGATTATACTTTGATATTGTTTTATGATGACATGATATGTTATTATGCATGTTTTCTTGTACTGTTGGTTTTATAATATATTTTAATTTAAAAATAAAATTTTTTGTCTTAATTTTGGGATGTTACAATTTGTGTGCATATATATATATATATATATATATATATATATATATATATATATATATATATATATATATATATATATATATAAAGATGTTTGTATACATTTATAATAAAATAGGTGTTTGTATATATTTTTTTGTAAAATACGTTCTTGTATACATTTTTTATAAAAACGAAATTGTATATATTTATATACTTAATAAATACCTATTTTTATAATCAGATATTTCATATACAAAAAACCTTTTAAAAAAAGTTTTTATATAGAAAATATAAGGGTTTTTTTTTGTGAAAATGCGTTTTTTTTTTTTTTTGTATATATATGATTTTATAAAGAAAAAACATATCATAATTTTTTTTTTGAGAAAAAAAGTTGTAAAAAAACTAAAGTTATGATGAATTTATAATAAAATTCTAAAATTTGGGCAAAAAGGGAAAAGTTTGGACAAAAATTGTAACAAAATTTGAAATCTGGGTCAAAAGTGTAAAGTTTGGATCAAATTTGTAATAAAATTTGAATTCTGTGCCAAAAATATAATTTTTGAAAGTTGGATGACTTGTTTACCCGGTCAAATGGTTAAATTAAATACGATTACCGGTATTTGAGATTTAATTGAATAAAAAAAATATATAATGACTAAATCGATTATGAAACCAGTATGTGAGAACTTTATTGCAGTGTTATACATATGATATTTTTTTCCAAACGTTTACTTAGATCATTGCCAACCCACCCCTATTTTTCCCTCAAAAATGGAATAAAAAATGAAGTAAATAATGTTTAATCTCCAACCCTATTCCATTTTTTCCCTAATTTTTAACCCCAAAGAATATATTCCAAGTATATTCTATTATTCCAACTTATATAGATTGTCAAACACACCGCTCTACTAAGTTTGTTTTAACAAATATATAATCTATATTTGTTTTCATTACATTAATAGTAAATAAACAATATTATATTTATAATACACTTATAAATAAATATTATACATGCATTTATTAAAATATTACACATACACACTTTTATACATTTATATAAATATTAGATATACACACTTTTAAATAAATATTATACATGCATAGATAACATATTTTATGCGTTGGAATAAATTTCCCAAAATTGATCAACTAACGCATTTCGTAGACTGAAGTGTGCTTATTTATCTTTAATACATTTATACCGAGCAAGAAATTATTGGAATTGGCTATCTTCATCTGTCGTCAATTCAACCTCTATCGGTGATACTTCTCTGGCAACTTCAATTGGTGCGTCAAGATCACGTTCATCCTCGATTATCATATTATGTAAAATAATGCATGTAGTCATTATGTCATGTAGTACTTTCTTTTGCCAAAAATGAGTTGATCCCTGAACAATCGGAAAATGTGATTGTAGAACTCAAAATGCACGTTCTACATCCTTTCGGCATGCCTCTTGTTGTGTAGCAAACAATTTCTTTTTTGGACTTGTTAGTTTATGAATAGTTTGTACTAGAGTGGACCACTTTGGATATATACTATCAGCCAAGTAATATCCCATGTTGTATTATATTCCTTGAATAACATAATGAGCAGGTGGTGCAATACCTTGAGCTAGATTGGAAAAAAGATGGGAAGACTCTAATACATTTATATCATTGTTGGTGCCTGGAATAAACAAATTTTAGAACAATTAAAAATATCATCTCCTCAAAGACAACAGTTTTTGGATAATCAAAGCAAAAATTATGCTTTGAAATAGGTGTTAAAGAAGATAACAAAATGTTGTTTCACGATGTGAACACAATAGTGGATCCAAACGTTCGAGCATTTGTTTTGGCTGAACAAGCACGGATTTTAGCAAAAAGGGCTGAACAACAAAATCAACAAACTCCTCCGACATCTTCATCATATGGACAATATTTTAATTATCTTGGGGATCTGGATCTGGTTTACCTGATTACTAGGCTAATAGTATTGTCACTTGTTGGTTTTTATTAGATTATTATTGTAATATATAGGTTAACTACATGTTTAATAGCATATGTTATCGTGTTTGTAATATATATTTTAATTATAAGTTTTTGTAAAATACGTTATTATTTTTTAAAATTTCAATATGTATTTAATTTTTTATCTGAATTTGATGAAAAATAAAACAAAATTTTATATTTATAATTAATTAATATAATTTAATATATATATAACAAAATATTATAAGTATTAAATATTATATTTAAATTATAATTAGTAGGTAAAAACGAATTAGAAATGTATAAATATATATAAAAAAAAAAGGGACTAAACCGACAACGTAAAATTCATCTTCATTTTGGGAGAAATGAATAGTATCCCACCGTATTTGGTGTAATACTATTCATATCCCCCAAAATTGGGCAATAAATGGGAAAAAGTTGGAGAAGAATGGAAGAAGAAATTAGAAAAAAATGGAGAATGAGAATGGGTTGGAAATGCTCTTATGGACATGCATATAACTTTGTTTTATTTTGTTCCATTGTATTCGACTATATCAATCAATATGTTTGCCTTTCAAATTCAAATCCCATGTTATTAAGCAGTATCATACGTGTTTAATTTATTTAAATTCAAATTCTCTTACATTTTGCTATATCAAATTGGAAATTTCGCGGACAATATAATTTCATATCCAAAATATTAAGAAAAATATTAGGAATAATTCAATGTCCTTGATTTTTATTATTCAAAACCAAATTTCAATAATCTATTTATGGATCAATTATTTCCAATACAAATATTATTATTCGGGTTTTTATATTTTCATCTATTCTACGTAAATAACTTATATATACAGTTTGTATAGCCTAAATAATACTTATCATTTTGGCAACGGATTGAACATTATTTAATATATATATATATATATATATATATATATATATATATATATATATATATATATATATATATATATATATATACTAATTCTAATAAATAAGTAGAACTCTGCCACGTGTCAATCTATAAGACCTCTAAAATAGAGTTTTCCCGCTCATTTTATTCATCTATATTTACGTAAATGCCATACAATCCAAATTCAATAATTCCGGAAAAATCTGCAAACAAATATGTTAATCAATCTTCAGATTCGAAAAACACGCATTAATTTTGAAAGTTTGTTTATTTTGATTGCAAATTAAATCCCTAAAAATCTGCAATATTATTCTTTTTCAAACGTAATCTTCTTAATTCTTATTCTTATTTATTCAAACGTAAATAGCATTCATACGGTTATTTTCTTTTTACCATTCTGCTCCAGACGAATTCTGCTCCATAGTAATATTTGCAAACGTATTCTTCTTCATTCTTCTTGATTCTGCAACGCTTCAAAAATTATAATATCAGGTTAGTGTATTAAAATATCAGCATTACTAATATTTCTAACCTCTTAATTGTCTGATTTACCAGTTTCTATCATTTTTCATTTTATTAGTGATGTTCTTCTTCTTCCTTTTGCTAATTCTTCTTAATCATGTTCTTCTTCTACCTTTTCAGTTTAAAAGACGTAAATGTTAATGATTACAAAATACGAAATTAGTAATAAAAATGAGAACTTTATTTTCTTTAAAAAAAACTGTTCTTCAAAGCTTTAACTATTACAATATGTTTTTTTTGTTTTGCTGTTTCATTTACTTTGATTTGCTGTTAATTTAAAAGGTTGCTAATTTTCCTTACAATTCTATAATGATTAAATTTATTGCAGAAAATGGAATTCATATGCGAACCCAACTGATTGGCAATATGGTCATTAAATTTATTCTATAAAATCAAAACTTATCTGTTTTCATATGCGAACCCAACTGATTGGCTTTTCAAAATCAAATTCGCAACTCCAAATCGTTCGATTATTCGCCCCAATTCCAAAATCAAATAACAGATCCTTCGTATGATTCATTTAATAACCAAGGCTTCTTTTACTTCAAAATGACCATATTGCCCCTAACTTGATAAGTATTTCATATATCGCAATTAACAATTAAGACAAATCAATCAATCAATCAATTTGTATAATAAAAATGCGAAATTCTTAGCTTTCTTCCCCAATTCGCATTCTACTATAAAATTCACATTCTTCATTCACCCTCTTTCTTCGCATGTTCCATTCATTTTTTTTTTAGTTCATTCGCATTTGAGTTGTTTGTCTCACCAAATACGAAATGAATATTAACCATAATCACCTTCGCATCTTTAACCCCAATCCATACAACCTCATATACGAAACCCAATTTTGATTTGTATTACCAAATGCAAACATTTTTGCTTTTACACGTGAACTGCATTTGACTCCAATATGCGAATATCTTTAACCCCAATCCATACAACCTCAAAGCTTTAACTATTACAATATGTTTTTTTTGTTTTGCTGTTTCATTTACTTTGATTTGCTGTTAATTTAAAAGGTTGCTAATTTTCCTTACAATTCTATAATGATTAAATTTATTGCAGAAAATGGAAATAGGAAATAAGGTTTACCTAAATAACATTGACCAGATAGATGAAAAATCGCATATCAAGGTTCGGGTGCTTAAAATTTGGAACTTTGTCAGAAATAATAAAGTTTGTTCCATTGAAATGATCATCATGGATGAGGAGGTTTGTTGTATTTGATATATTTTTTATTCATCATTCAATATTAGACATGTTTCATGAACATAATAATTTTTAATTTTTTTTTTAAACATGGTACACAATACCAAGCTCGTGTCTTCAATCAGAATTTCTCCAGATTTCGTCATCTTTTAAAGGAAGATGAAAGTTATATAGTTATAAAATCCAATATGGCTGCTGTTACTAATGGTTTTAGTTATACAGGTCATAAACAGACCTTAACTTTGGATTGAAAAAGCATCCTAAAAAAATGTGATGATTTCTCGGGTCCGATCAATGGATTTATGTTTGTTGACTTTAATTCTATCATAGAACAAACATGCCCAAAAGACACATTCTTTGGTTAGTCATAAAATATTAATAAAATCATTTTTTATCATTTGTTTTTTTGGTTATACATTTTATTATTTAAATATTACGAATTTAATCCTAAACTTTTATTTTTTTGTGGTATCTGTTGTGTAGATGTTATTGGACATATCGTGTCATTTAGGCCTCTTGAAACTTCAAATCTAGTACCATCCAAGCATTATATAAAAGTCACTCTTAGCAACCTAGAGTGAGATTATATTGTATTATTTATTTATTATTTATTATCTTTAATTAATCACAAATTAATATTAATATACTATTTTATGGTTTATTTAGTTCTGTACATCTGAAGGTTACTATTTTTGGAAGTCAAGCATATCAAATTTCAGAATACCTAAAAAATAACCCGACTGTTAATTTTGTTGTTATCGTGATGCAGTTTTTGAAGCTAAACATTTGGAATGGTTTGTATTCAGTCTTTATATATAGATGTTTATAATTACTGTTTTTATATAAATTTTAATAATTGGATATACATTTTTTACAGGTCTTGGTGAAGCTAAAAGTCATTTTGAAGTAACGAAATTGTTCATAAATTCTGACATTTATGAAATAAATGAGTTTAAAAATAAGTTAGTTTCCAGTTGTTTTTTATTTTTTTATAATGTATTTTAACTTAAAAAAAAACACAAAACCTAATATTCATGAATCTAAATTAAACATTACAGGTTGAAATGTCATGACAATTTCGGTATAACTGAAAAAAGCATAACTACACTTCAAAGCTACTCTTCTTCATATACAGATGACTTTAAGGGCAATTTTCCATTAAAAACAATCTGTGAGATCACCGAACCAATTAAGGTATATTGCATTATTTTATATGTTTTACATTTTATTTTTGCATAATTTATTTTAATAGTTTTTACATTTTATATGATACAGGAAATGAAGTTTTTATTAGTTGCTTCCATTGTTAATATAAGGCAAAATCTACCATGGTATTATGAAGCATGCAAAAAATGTGGAAAAAAAATTATCTCTGTTCCCAAAACCAATCATTCGTATACCAACCCTGAGGGAATTTCAGAAACTATGGTTGTCGAGTGTACAAATGCACAATGCAAAAAATCTGAATTTCAGTCAGTTATAAAGTATAGACATATTTATTTCTATTAATTTTGTCAATCTTAAAACAACACTAACAATGACATAATTATTTTTTGTTTTAGGTATATAATTCCAATTAACGTACAAGATTGTACTGGAACCATTGGATTGACTCTTTTTGATAGGGAAGCAAGGAGGTTGTTAAATATAAGTGCCTACGAGTTGAAAAAGATACATGATGCGGTATATTATTCATACCTTTAAAATCAGAAAACATTTACTTAATTTTTTTAATTTATTAAAATATATCTTACAGGCCGGAGACAGTGATGCCCTATTTCCAATGCAACTTAATGTGTTGAAAAACCGCAAGTTTGGTTTTGTTGTAGATATTACAGAATATAATGTCAACAACTATAATAACATCTACACAGTTCTCAGAGTTACAGAAGATATGTCCATTGTTTGTGAATTGGAAAGTAAAATAGAACTTATGGTATGTAATTTTTTATTGTTGAAAATTTACAATTCTTTAATGTTAAAGTACATAACGATTAACATATTTCTATTTTATTTTTTAGAGTAATCAATCTGTCTCCTTAAATCAAGTTGCTTTGGAATCCGATGATATTGTACAGCCTGTTCAAAAGGTTTTTCATTTTATTTTATAAACTTTTAATTATATTAGTTATTTTTTTTAGGAATCAAACATTTTTTTTTATTTTTAAAATTAGGATGTGATCTCACAAACAGACGAAAGTTTTACAACCTCAACAGTTGATAAGTCAACCGCAACAAGTCCTTGCAAAATATCAGGTGATTTGAAGCGCAACCTCCAAGAAATTTATGATGTTGATTCTGGATATGATTTAAGTTCAACTAAGGCTAAAAGAAAGTCAACCGCAGAGGAAACTCCACTCTTGATTCCAAAAATTGAAAAGTGAGTTTCTATCGGTTATAAGACACATTTAATATATTTTGATCATTTGTTTTGGTTATAAAGATATTTTAATTGCTTGGTATGATTTTTATTTTGGGGTATTTAGGATGTCAAATATTATTGGTTTTGAATATTTTTGGATACTTTTATTGTTTTAAAATGGACAAGTTAGTTGATTTTGGTTATAACTCAAATAAAATATATTGCCCCTAACTTGATAAGTATTTCATATATCGCAATTAACAATTAAGACAAATCAATCAATCAATCAATTTGTATAATAAAAATGCGAAATTCTTAGCTTTCTTACCCAATTCGCATTCTACTGTAAAATTCACATTCTTCATTCACCCTCTTTCTTCGCATGTTCCATTCATTTTTTTTTTAGTTCATTCGCATTTGAGTTGTTTGTCTCACCAAATACGAAATGAATATTAACCATAATCACCTTCGCATCTTTAACCCCAATCCATACAACCTCATATGCGAAACCCAATTTTGATTTGTATTACCAAATGCGAACATTTTTGCTTTTACACGTGAACTGCATTTGACTCCAATATTGAACAAATCACATTTCACAGTCCTTCTTGACTTCGCATTTTTCTTCACGAATCGTCCCTCAATCAATAACCCAATTTACCCAATTGCGAATCCAAAATCAAAACTTATCTGTTTTCATATGCGAACCCAACTGATTGGCTTTTCAAAATCAAATTCGCAACTCCAAATCGTTCGATTATTCGCCCCAATTCCAAAATCAAATAACAGATCCTTCGTATGATTCATTTAATAACCAAGGCTTCTTTTACTTCAAAATGACCATATTGCCCCTAACTTGATAAGTATTTCATATATCGCAATTAACAATTAAGACAAATCAATCAATCAATCAATTTGTATAATAAAAATGCGAAATTCTTAGCTTTCTTACCCAATTCGCATTCTACTGTAAAATTCACATTCTTCATTCACCTTTTTTCTTCGCATGTTCCATTCATTTTTTTTTTTAGTTCATTCGCATTTGAGTTGTTTGTCTCACCAAATACGAAATGAATATTAACCATAATCACCTTCGCATCTTTAACCCCAATCCATACAACCTCATATGCGAAACCCAATTTTGATTTGTATTACCAAATGCGAACATTTTTGCTTTTACACGTGAACTGCATTTGACTCCAATAATGAATATTAACCATAATCACATTCGCATCTTTATGTTGATTATTTTAAACATGGAACATTTATGTCTATTATTTAGAATAACTATTATTTTTGTCACGATAAATATGTTATTTTTAATAAATAATCAATAACCAATTGTAAACAAAATTTATATCTTTGATTCTCTAAAATTAATTCATATATTTTTGTAATGGTTGCAGCATATTTACTTATCTTCTGTAAATAACCTATATTCAACCAACTATTTCCTAATATTCTATACTCCTTTTTTAGATGAAATTTGAATATTAAACTAATTTTTAGTTGTAATCTTTTAAATTCCAAAAAATCAGGAAGAAAATTATATCTAATAAAGATCCAACAACAATAAAATCATATAATCGTAATCTTTTTCCAATATTCAAGCATATAACTTTAACTCAAAACGTGAAATCCAAAATTTGAAACACCTCATTCGTCTTCTTAATGTTCAATTGTTTCTGCGATTTTTTTTTCATTAAGCTTACATCAAACTGCTTCATTAAAGTTGTAATCCTCATTCCAGTTCTACCTGCAAGATTTCCATATCCATATGTCAGGTTAGTATTATCAGTTTAGATCACTTTGTTTTCTCTATGAATTTATGGTTGAAATTTACAACAATAATCAATATGCTGGAATAGATGTTTTTCTAATTGTAAAAAAATAATCTTGAATAGATACATAAGATCAATAAGCAATTTATAATCATCACGATTATCGTGTATCACACAATTTTACCTTCATTGATTCCATGGAGATCTAGGGTTTTAACCCCTGATATCATCCGAACCAACGATTGGTTGAAATTGGGGAAACAGTAGATTTAAATCGAATAAACCCTAGGTTGGAAATGAGGATGATGAGTCATGATGCTAACATTTTAATAAACAAATTAATAAAGGTAACTTTTTAAATACATTTACTTTATTATCATTATTTATTTAATTCTAACTAACTTCAATTGTATTATATAAACATATTATGTACATAATTTCACATTTCATTTCCTAACCTATGTCTTCTTATGCAGAAAACAACAGTAACATGTACCACATGCATGCCAAAGAGAAAAGAAGACAAAGAAAAATATATTTGGAAAATAAAAGATCGAAGAAAATAAAAACAATACCAAACGTTCCAAGTATATCATTACAGCATCTCTTCAAAAAAACCATTAACTATAACCGTATTAGTATTTTATATTCCATCTTTTACTGTTATATAGTTTAATACATATATTTACAAGTTTTATAAGTTATTTCTATTTGCAGATCAATCAACCAACATTGTTCGTCAAACTCAAAATGTCAATTCATTTACAACACCTGCAAAGCATAACACAACCATACAATACTGTCCTTCCCTTACAGATGTTAGAACTCCATTTTCTAACATTACAAATGTTATAAATCCTTTATCTAACATTACGAATGGTAATTATTTATGGTTTTTAAAATATACTATTATCCATTATGTAAATATTTATTTATTTAGTTAACTATTTTATTTTTATTTTATTCAGATAACATTGGTTTCGATAAATATATCACTTCTAAGTTAGCAAAGAAAAGACAGTACCATGTACTTTCAAATGATATGACATCAAAAAATGCATCTACAGTAACAACTTCTTCATCATCAATCAAGTTAAATCCAGGATGTCATAAATTAAAAACGAAGACAAGACATTTATCCCCTATCCCATTGATTGATTTGACAGAAGATGTAGAAAATATACATCAAGTGAACAATGAAAATCGTATAGTTGGTATCTCAAATGGTAATGAAAAAATAAAATCCATTTTACATTTCAGATACTATGTTCTATATAATTATAAAATTCATTGATATTTTATTCAACGCTTTTATTTTACAGAATATTTGGATCATGGTGATCAAGATGTTGTATGTCAAACATGTCGTGCAAAGTTATGGAGAAATGAATCCATTAGAGGTAAAGAAAATGGGAACACGGATTATTCATTATGTTGTGGTTACGGCAAAGTTCAACTTCCAGACTTAAAGAATGCACCCCCTACTTATGAAAGAATGTTTCGAAATATGGATTCAAAAAGCAAACACTTCATGAAAAACATTCGACGTTACAATTCAATGTTTTCTTTCACGTCGATGGGTGGTAAAATTGACTCTTCAATCAATAGAGGAAACGCTCCTTACATTTTCAGATTGGGTGGTCAAAATTATCATAGTATTGGAAGTCTTTTGCCAGCAAAAGGATCAGAACCAAAATTCTCTCAGTTATACATTTATGACACTGACAACGAAATTACAAATAGACAAAGATGTTTTCGGTATTTTCTCAAACTTCTTATTCATAATCTATTATATATATATATATATATATATATATATATATATATATATTATGTATATATTACTAATATTATGTATAAATTTTTTTATTTTAGTGGTGAAAAAGATCAATCAACATCAACTGATAGTGATATTGTTAAAGATATTAAGGTGATGTTGGATTCAAATAATGTCTTGGTTAGATCTTATAGAATGGTAAGAGATACTTTTCAAAAAAATCCAGAAGTTGATATGAAATTACAACTTATCGGGAGAAGGGAGCAAGATGGAAGAACATATAACCTACCGACTGCTTCTGAGGTTGCTGCTTTAATAATTGGTGACATTTCGGATTCAATCGAAAAGAGGGATATCGTCGTTCAAACAAAAAATGGTTGTCTACAACGTATCAGTGAATTGCATCCTTCGTACCTTCCTCTCCAATATCCATTGCTATTTCCATATGGGGATGATGGTTATAGTGTTGACATTCTTCATAGAGGTGTGTCATTTACGACCAACAGCAAACGTGCGAAATGTACAATGAGAGAATATTTCGCTTATAGGATTCAAGACAGAGATCATTCGTTCTCTCTCATACTTAATTCAAGAAGGTTGTTTCAACAATTTCTGGTAGATGCCTATACTATGATGGAAACGGAGAGAATGTACTACATACGTAGGCAACAACATGTTCTTAGATGTGATTCTTATGAAAATTTACGTAACCAAAAAGCTCAAGGAACGACTGATATCTCGAATGTCGGCCAACGTGTCATATTACCTTCATCCTTTACCGGAGGTGCACGCTATATGCTGCAAAACTATTTGGATGCCATGTCACTATGTAAATGGTTTGGATATCCTGATTTCTTCATAACCTTTACGTGTAATCCCAAATGGCCTGAGATTAAAAGGTTTCTTAAGGATACTTCACTTCAACCAGAAGACAGACCTGATATACTATGTAGGTTGTTTAAGATCAAGCTTGATGCATTCATTAAAGACTTAAGGGAGAATCAAATTTTCGGCAAAGTTCAAGCATGTAATTAAAACTATATTTTTAATTTTTTTATAAAACATTGATCTTATTATTATATTTTAAATATGTTTTGATATCTAATCACATTCTCTTTTATTTTTTGTCAAATTCTTTTACAGATGTTTATACCATTGAATTTCAAAAAAGAGGTTTGCCGCATAGTCATATATGTCTATTCATGCATTCTGACAACAAGCTACCAACTGTTGAACTTATCGATCCAATAATTTCAGCAGAGATACCAGACAGAATTGAAGATCCTGAATTGTATTCACTTGTAAATGAGTTTATGATTCATGGTCCATGTGGAGCTGAAAATATGAATTGTCCATGCATGGTGGATAAAAAGTGCTCTAAAAACTTTCCAAAACAATTCATTAATCATTCGTCTGTTGATCAGAATGGTTTTCCGTTATATAGGCGAAGAAACGATGGTCATTTTGTAGAAAAATCAGGTGTAAGGTTGGATAATAGAAATGTTGTTCCATACAACAAATATCTATTGAAAAGATATCAGGCACATATTAATATTGAATGGTGCAATCAGGGATCTTCTATAAAGTATTTGTTTAAATACATAAATAAGGGTCCTGATAGAGCTACAGTTGCTGTTGTACCAACCAATAATGAATGTGAAAATAATGATGCGGTCGATGAAATAGCTGAATATTACGATTGTAGATATTTATCAGCATGTGAAGCATCATGGCGAATTTTTAGATATGATGTTCATTGGAGATATCCTTCTGTTGTTAGACTACCTTTTCATCTTCCTAATCAACAACAGATTGTATATGGCGAAAATGATGATATTGATGATGTTCTTGACAAACCTTCTGTTGCCACTTCAAAGTTCACAGCTTGGATGGAGTGTAATGCAATCGACAGTGAAGCACGAAAACTCACATATGTTGAATTCCCTACAAAGTTTGTTTGGATATTAAATGGTCGGTTTTGGAAGCGAAGGAAAGTAGGAAAAGCCATCGGTAGAATTCATTCAGTTTCACCTAAACTAGGTGAAGCATATTTCTTAAGGATTCTTTTAAATAAAGTAAAAGGACCAACATCATTTGATGAAATTCGCACGGTAAATGGAGAAACACATTCTTCTTTTAGAGATGCCTGTTATGCACTCGGGCTATTAGATGATGACAAGGAATACATTGATGCAATTAAAGAAGCAAGTCATTCTGGATCTGGTTTTTATCTACGCTTTTTATTTGCTACATTGTTGATGTGTAATAGTATGTCTAAACCAAAGATCGTTTGGGAAAATACATGGGAATATTTGGCAGATGGAATTCTATATAGCCAACGACGAAGATTTAAATCAGCAGGTATTACATTTTTTCTTATTTTTTAAAATTAATTTATTTTTTATTTTTCAACACCCATTAAATAATTAGTAATGAAATTATTAAATATCAACCACGTATTTTATTAATTATTTAATATTTTCGTGCAGAATTGTCTCTCGGAGTAGATGAACTTAAGAACTTAACTTTGTTCGAAATACAACAAATTTTACTTCGAAACAACTCTACTCTCAAAAATTTCAAAAACATGCCATACCCAGATGTTGAATCCGTTTCTTCTTCAAACAATCGACTTATCACCGAGGAACTAGATTACGACATTCCCGTGATAAAGAATGACTATAATCGTATGTTTCTTGCATTAACAAATGAGCAACGGAACATTTTCCTAAACATCAAGAGTGCTATTCAACAAAATAAAGGAGGTGTCTTCTTTGTTTACGGGTATGGTGGAACGGGTAAAACTTTTTTATGGAAAACAATATCTGCAGCAATTAGATCTGAAGGAAATATTGTATTAAATGTTGCTTCAAGTGGTATTGCTTCCTTATTATTGCCCGGTGGTAGAACAGCACACTCTCGATTTATAATTCCATTTGAGCTTACAGAGGATTCTTTTTGTAACATAAATCCAGACGGTGAGTTGGCAAGCTTAATAAGGAAAACCTCTTTGATAATTTGGGATGAAGCACCTATGGTCCATAAGCATGCATTTGAAGCTTTAGATCGAACTTTGAAGGATTTATTAAGGTGCGTAAATTCAACCATCTCAAATATTCCATTTGGAGGGAAAGTTATTGTCTTTGGAGGAGATTTTAGACAAATTCTACCTGTTGTGCCGGGTGGCAGTAGACAGAACATTGTAAATGCTTCTTTGAGTTCTTCATATTTATGGGAACATTGCAAAGTCCATAGATTAACAAAAAACATGAGGCTAACTGTTGGAAGGGATCAATCAGATATAGGAAAAATAAGAGATTTTGCAAATTGGTTGTTGGATATAGGAGAAGGAAAACTTGGTGGTCCGAACGACGGTGAAACGATTATCGATATTCCGGATGATATTCTCATTAATGATTCACATGATCCTATAGGTTTCTTAATTGATTTTGTATATCCTTCAATTTTAGAGTACTATAGCGATATAAATTATTTCCAAGAAAGAGCGATACTTGCTCCAAAAAATGAAGTTGTCCAGGAAATAAACGACCGTTTACTTAAGAAGTTTCCAGGAGATCAAGTTGAATATTTAAGTTCAGACTGCATATGTGAATCCGAATTTCTCCATGATCAATTTGATGCAAATCTATACTCTCCTGATGTATTAAATGGACTCAAAGTATCCGGTTTTCCAAATCATAAATTAGTTTTAAAAATTGGTGTTCCAGTAATGTTACTGAGAAATATTGATCAGAAAAACGGCTTATGTAATGGCACAAGACTACAGGTGTTATCATTGGGCAAACGTGTTATTGAGGCACGTATAATAACTGGAACTAATATTGGAAATCGGACTTTTATTCCAAGAATGTCTTTAACTCCATCAGAAAAAAAGATTCCCTTCAAATTCACAAGAAAACAGTTTCCTGTGGCTGTATGTTTTGCAATGACTATTAACAAAAGTCAAGGACAATCGTTGTCAAAGGTTGGTCTGTTTCTGAAAGATCCAGGTTTTTCACATGGACAATTGTATGTTGCCTTATCTAGAGTTTAGAGTAGAGAGGGATTAAAATTATTAATTTTAGATAAAGATGGCAAACTCACAAATAAAACTTCCAATGTTGTTTATAAGGAAGTTTTTCGAAATTTGTAGCCAACTTTTTTGTAACGTCGTTTTATTCAATTTTAGGAAATCACACTTAATCCATCATATTACTGTATTTTTTTATAATTACGTATTGTTGTATTTTATGTTAATTTCATTACACACATTGGTATTGTATCATCTGCATATGTCCAATTAGAATGATGAATAAAAAAAAATAGTTTTCAAAAATCTTCATTCCTAATTAAATACTTCCCATTTAGTTAGTAATTAAATAATTACCAATAAAAAAAATTATTTAAATATTCAATATTACAATTTATAAGTTATCAGAATTATTGATATAATATTTTATTAAATAATTAATTTTTAAATTCAATTCAAAAACAGCACCCTTGGGTTCCACGGGTTTTAACCTAGTATATATATATATATATATATATATATATATATATATATATATATATATATATATATATATATATATATATGGAGTGGTTCAAATAAGAATAAAAAAATGTTAAGAACCTCTAACTTTAATTGTTTATAAAGGGTTTAGGGTAACCCTAAACCCTAAACCCTAAACCTTAAACCCTAACCCCTAACCCATAAACCTTAAACCCTTTATAAACACCCAAAACCCTTTATAAACACCATAAACCCTAAACCCTTAACCCTAACCCCTAAACCCTTTATAAATATCCTAAACCCTTTGTAAACATCTAAAATTAGAGGTTCTTACGGTTCTTAACCTTTTTTGGTTCTCATTTGAACCTTTACCTATATATATATATATATATATATATATATATATATATATATATATATATATATATATATATATATATATATAGCCTTACTAATATACATACTATAAAATTATTTGTTTGCAAAATATCGCTAAATAATTTTTTTCTCATTATTTAAATTTTATTATTGTAAACGGTATAGTACATGTGTTATAACTTCGTAAAACAATATAAGCAACCCCAAACACCTCTGGAAGAGCGCGACCTCCTTTTTCAACATTGATCCCATTAAACAATAGCCTTACATCCATTTTCAACTTCGAACTAACTTTTTATTATTGTTTTATTCCTAAACTAAATTAGCAGTGATTCTAAAGCAAACTTATTCTCCATACGACATACTACTACTAAGAGGGGAAATGTAAATACTACCATTTAAGGAGACTTGATATATCCATATCAATTGAGATAAAATTTATAGCAAAGGGATTATGACACGTTTGATTTTAAGTTTGTTATTAAGAAAAGTTATAACATTTAAAAATCAATTTTCACAGATAATATATTCATTCCAAAATTTTTCATAAACGCTCAAACATTAGAATCTAGTGCTATTATATCCTTGTGCCGATCCAAATCATTCACATCATATATGCCACCTTTTACATAACTGGTACCTCCATTTAGAAGCATTGGGGCATTATTGTATCGTTTTGTCCCGGACATGAAAAACCTTTGGACCAGCCTTGCAGAATCTTGGTACCAATAACTATTTTTCTAGGAAGCAACAAGTGATCTAGCTATTAAATCGAAATGAAATAAATATATATAAATCACATAGTAAGTAATATACAAATAACAATTTCATCACGAATATAAACAAACATTATTGTTTTGATAGAATGTTGAAAGTTTATTTGAAAAAAAATAATAATGGCAACAAAGTATCTTCTTAGCCGAATCACATATTTCTCTATTTCGATTTCTCATTCTTACTCTCCACACGACCATCTGTTCCAGCCATCATCGCATACTTATCCTTCCTAGTTAAATTCGTGCATTCAAACCCAAGTGTATCGCCTATTACCCTTTGAATATAATTTGCCACCTCAAATGGAGACTTCCCACCATTGCATGTTAGCTCGAGTGGTAGTTGGTTCAAGAAAGTTATCTCATACGTAGGTCTAGGGTTCATGAACACAAAATATGGATCCAAGAACTTATACCCACGAGCTGTTGTCCCGTAAAACACACTTTGTTTTGTATTAATGGCAACTGGGACAATCCTATCTGTGAGCTCTGCAAAAAGCGCACTAAATCTAAGCAAGAATGGCTCTCTACCCGTTGTTCCCTCAGGGCAGATGACCAAATCACCTTCTTCCAATAATTGTTTGATATGTGCAGCATCTTTATCTCTTTCTCTTGCTAATGCTACTGCCTTAATCGGAGATATTAACTCAGAGAATTTACTAATACTATAAGTCACACAACTGATCTTTCTACCTAAGGCGACTGCAGTAACCACAGGGTCTATAACAGCACGATGGTTGCATACAAAGAGCACCCCACTTTGTCCTTGTTTTGGAGGGGGTGGAGGGGTTCCCTTAACGATTAGTTTGATGCCAAGGATCTTGTAGTTGTAATACACGATCTTTTCGGGCAATGGGATATTGAGATAAACCCTAAGGATTGAAAGGAAAATGCCTATCGGCATCCATAAGAAGGTAAGTAGAGCTATAAGTGGTGTTGGCCTCTGAACTAGACGTCCTTCATGAAAGATGATTGGACTTAGAAGTTTGTCCCTTGGTAAGGGTTCGCATATTGTTTGTGGTACCATGTATCCTTCCTGCAAGAAACCAAGTATATAATGTAACCTCACATAAAATCATAAAGCAAAATCCTCCTGTTTCAAAAATGATTTTGAATCTAATGTAATTAAAATTTCAATATTTGCTAAACTAATGAGATCGAACTAAAAGAAGCAAAGGAATCAAATTTAAATGTATCTTTTTACTCTTGATGTACACACCATTTTTGTATCTAAAATACATTCAACTATATACAAAAATTGTTGTGATGATGAATATTTAGTGTTATAACATTTGTTTAAATTAAAATACTAAATTTGGTTTTATACATGATTGTTAAACATTTTTTTAAACGGCTGGTTAGTGGTTTGCAGTTAGAATCATCAAGTTAATTAAATTGTCTATATATGGGTTTGTACCCAAGACCTCTAATCTTAGAGGTACCAATCTTTACCAAGTGGGCTAATCTCGCATTAGCAAGTGTTAACACTTGATATAAAAAAATTAACTTACAAAAAGGGTATTATTATAAGAATCTCATTAGAACGTTAAAATTAATAAATGTAGAAATTATTATTTATTTAAGGTTCATCACTTCCGTTTTTACTAGTTTATATAAGCATAAATTTTTTTCATGAATAAAGTAATAATGAATTATATAATCTAATTATTATATTTTAAGAAAATAATTCATATTCTAATAAAAGAATATGTTGATTTTTTTTTTTGTCATGTGACACTCTATTAAGCCTCCTAATTAATATCATGTCACATGTTAATCTATTGATTTTCCATTTCAAATTTTAAATTTTCCACTATAATTACATTAAATTAAATAATATTAAAATAAAATTAATACATATTATAATGTCATTTATTTATTTAAATCGGTGATTATAATTTTATTTAACTAAAAATATCTCTTAGTTAATAATTTAATTAAAATAATTAATTACTAACTTTAAGTTTTTAAAATAAAATGTTAATTAATTTTATAACTGTGTTTTTTTTATGAATTATATAATAAAGACAAATATAACCAAAGTCTTTGTATTGGCTACATTTCCAAAAGAAACGCTATTGTATATTTTTTTTTCTATAGAAACCATTTTCTAATTTTAAAGAATGCATGGCTTTTTCAGAAAATTAATAAATGTTGAATGGCTTTGACGGAAAGTTTACAATTTTTTGATTGTTTTTATGAAAAGTTGACAATTCTAAGATGGATTTAATAGAAAACTTAATATTTTTTAGTCACCTACTCTTTAAACGAAATATATCTATGATTCAATCCATTAACATTTAATAGAGTTATATATATATATATATATATATATATATATATATATATATATATATATATATATATATATATATATATATATATACACATTGAGTGTCAATGGGGTGAGATGAAATAATAGAACCAGAAAAAGGTTGAAAGTGTCTTTTGACTCTATGACTTTCCCATGTCCTTTGCAAGATTGCATATTTCCTTTCTAATGCAATTCATGCCATGGGGGATCTTCAAACCCATGCAAGAACAAACAAAACAGAAGTTGGTATTCAATGCGTTTGCAAATTCTTGAAAACAAGACTATACGTTATTTTTGCATATCAAATATAAATATAAAAAAAAGATAAAAGTAATTGCTAAGATTTTTTAGTGCTCATACGAAAATACAAATAATTTACGAAACTCGAAAACAAGAAAAACATATGAGATTGTGTCACCTCAACATTATACATTGGAATAGAATTCATTCAAACTTTCAACTACACGATGATAGTCAATAAGAAATGAGAAATTGTTTTTTATTTACAAAACATGTTTTTCTAACATTTTTATTATGAAAACTTTAATTTAAAACTAGTTAATGACTTGAAAAAAAATGGTTGTTAAAACTACCTTTAAATCAATATTTTATAATGTAAATTTATTAACTTTAATTTATTGCTAATAAATTTAATTTCTAAAGTACATGTGTTTGATTTTTATAAGATTAAATATGTTTTCGCGTTTTCGCAACATATTTATGTTTTCGCATTAATCTACTTGTGTGTGTGTGTGTGTATATATATATATATATATATATATATACAAAAAACTATATGAAATGATTATTATAAATTCTACATATAAAAAATGATTGGTGATTAGATTTATGATATTATTACAATGTAATGTGATTTTTATTTATCATGGTCACGGGTGTTTGGTTGGATGGATCAGTTTAATTAAAAACCGATCAAGTGAATCCAAATTGATTTCTGTTTTCAAAACACGGATCCAAATAATTCAAACTATATTAAAATTCCATACTATCTAACTAAATTACAATTTAGTTGGATCTGTTTTAAAATTAGTTTTTAGGAGGCAACACTTTTTTAAACTAGTACATAACTTGACTATTAGGCAACTCTATATAAAACACTAAACATTTGTTTAGTTAAGAAATATAAGTTATAAACAACTTCCTAGAAAAATCAATTATAGTTTAATATTTATTTAAAAAACTTTTGATAATAAGTACATATTACTGTATTATATTCGATGAAACTTTCGAATAATAAAAAAATTATTTAGTAAATTTCTAATTGATTAACTATATATTACAAATAAATAATAAGTTGTTATTTAGTTTTTTTTTGGAGTCTTCGGTTTAATTTTATAAACAAAAATTAATCCGATTTCCAAAATAATAATTCGGTTTTACTGAAAATCAATACAAAAATCTGAATATCCAATCCAAATAGTCCGAGCCAAATTATCCAAATGGATAATTTTGTTTTATCGGAATAATATACATGGCACAAAATCAATATTTCACATGTCCGAGTTTTATGCAAAACCTACTTGTACCCATAGGTTGAATACAATAACTGTCAAGAAATTAATGATCACCAACTTAAAGTGGTCCTTTGGACTATAACTTAAAACATATGATGATTCCAATTAGGAAAAAGTAATTTCCCAACAATTATATGTGAAACTTTTAATAAATTAAAGATGATCACATATACATGTAATATATTAATTAAAATTTATATTAGAAAAAGAAATAAAATAGTTATGAAAATTTAATAATAAGAGAAAAGGGATCATGCTAAAGCAATATGGCCATTAAAGTTTCACCAAACCATATCAACATATAATGTCGTTGAAGAAAGCTTTCAATTTGTGTACCCACATGTAGCTAATATACAGCTATATATATATATATATATATATATATATATATATATATATATATATATATATATATATATATATATATATATATATATATATATATATATATATATATATATATATATATATATATCAAGATCAAAACAAACTTAAAAATGTTAAAGAGCATATAAACTTTTTTTATATATACAAAAAACATAAACCTTAAAACAAACCAGATGTCTACAAATACATGTTTTTAAGAAACAATGTAAAAATTCTAAAACATGTGTTTTTTATGTACATATGTGCATATATTTCATTTGTACATATTAAAGAAAGTGTGATGAAAATATGGACATACGTGCTTTTTTTGAAAAAAACAAGGCTTCCTTTTTATCTGAATCCCTATGTTTATGGACATATGTTGGTAGTTTTCTTTTTCTGAAAAATGTCATCAAGAAAAAAATTCTCAAATTTCATACGTTTTTAAGTTCTTCTTTATTGTTGATTGGTTTAATCCAATCAGGTTGACCCTAACATTGTTTTTTTCAATTCTTTATTTTTTTAGTTAAAGATAAATAATATATTAAATATAATTGCAAAACATAATGTTAAGATAGGTTGTTTGTTTGTTTTTTTGGTTTTTTTGTTTTTTTTTTGTTTTTTTTTAGTGAAATGATTTAGATACTCACAGAATTTTGAATATATTCGGATGACTTTCAATGCACTTAGTTTTTGTTATTTATTGATACATTTCTAAATTTTATCGTTTAACCCGTTGAAGGTAAGTTGTGTTTATTATATGAGTCCAATTTGCATCCCATACATACATATGGGTGTGTGAGTACATACATATCCATTCAACTATTTTTAACTCTATATGCATATTTGTGTTTACCTACTTTTTAGCACATATGTGATATGACCTTCTTTGGGTCAGGTACTAGAAATGTATATATATCATATTTAAACAACACAATACGTATTATTATTATACTAAAATTATTGGATTGATTGCTAATAATTATGTAGCGTTTTTTTTTTTTTTTATTTGTTTATATGTAATTGTCATGTGACTAATTGTACATCGTTTATTGTATGAAGAAAATAATTGATTTGTTTCAAGTTCTATATACTTATATCTACATTGCAAATGATATGTAGAATTAACATAATGTGATATTTTTAATAGAGTTTGATATTTGTTTGTTTAAGGTTGTTTTACAATTTTTTTTCAATTTATAATTATTCATGCTTAATTTATGACTAAAATACACTAAATTTTATTTTTTTAATTTGAATAGTTGAATCATGGTTTTATAATCCATGACAGTTATATAATTTTGTAAAAGAAAATAATGTGTCTTAGTAATGATCAATTGATAATTAAATATTAAAAAAATAAATTGTTTCAAACTCAATTTTTATAGACTAGTTTTTCTTTCAAAAAACAAAAATTATAAAATTATCACTGATAAAATAAAATATTATTGTATAAATTGATAAAAGAAATAAAACAATCATTTCATAATAAGTAAACTAACTAGTACCATATGATAACTTTACTTGTTTCTTTTTTATTAGAGCATTACATATATTGATTGTCAAATTATATATTTTGATTCCATAATAATTAGATAATTTATCTAAACAAATATATATTCTATAAATTAAAACTTAATTATCTAAAAAAACATTTATATTCTGTTTTTAACTTTTTTTTCGGAACGAGAAGTTAATATAGACTAAAATTCAACCCACATCTTCTTGTTAAAAACACCTAATTAGTTATCTCAAATAATTTATCAAAACTTTAACTTATAAACTTGGATATGTTGTTTTTTGTTTTTGTGGTCTCACCCTGTTTGCATTAACTTTTTTTTTTTTTTTTTTTTTTTTAACTTACAAGTTAACTTAAAAGCTAAAATAAACTATTTTTGTGATTTTATCAAACACTAATTTATAAAAATTTATTTTGCAAAACACACCTTAAATTATAATAAAAAAATAGTTTATACAGATGACTTATTTTAGTGAGACAATGCCTTTTTCTTGCTTTTCTTATATACTTTGATTATTCCTAAAAATAAATAAATAATAATTGTAATAGTTGGATGATGCACATGAAGATACATTAAATACCAAAACTTTCGAAAGCAATATTTAAATTCGACGAAGGGTTTTACAACAATGTGAATATGAGATGTCCTCGTTACCCACACCACGTGTCATTTATTGAACGGCTGTTTCTAAATAGGTGTTTCGAAGTGATCCTTATATTTCTTTAAAAGATACATAATTCGTCCTTCGACATAAAGAAATCCTATCCAAGTCCTTCAGAACAACAATCGTTTCATGTGTTTGACCCTTTTTATTTTTTTATCTGATTTTCATTTAAATATATTTTCGATTTTCTTCCATTGTCTCAATCATTTTTTGTGTTGATTTTGATTCTTTTAATTACATTTATTTTTTCTGTCTATAGAAAAACAATGAAGATGAAAGGTGAGTGACAGTTGTGTTTATTAGGCCTTAAACATCGGTGTTAATGCTGCATGATGAGTGTTCGATATTGGTTGTGGCCTTGTGGGTATGATTATAGGGGCAGATATGGCAGTAGACGTAGATAATTTACTAGAGTACTACAAAAATTAACATTCAAAGAATCATTGGTTGGTGACAAAACAAAAAATAATAAAAAAATACAGATATATTCAGTACAATAATTTACCTAAAGTGAATATACTGTTTTTTTTATAATTATTTCTAAAGTGCATGCTTCAAAATGCATATCTCCTAAAACTAAAATGGAACATAAGTAAAATACTATTTTTATGTAACTTTTCTAAATAACAAAATTTCATGTATGTTTTAGCAATTTTTGTTTTTGTCAATTAATGCAACAATATGGTTATTAACAAAAAATTTTAACCATTGTCTCATATTGTCATCAAACCGATAAAAACATTTGAAAAAAAAAAAACTTCAGCTTAAGTTGATAATTAAAGATATAAGTGTTATAGGATATTAATATAAGCTTGTTACTAAGTAGAACTAAAATGATTAAAACGAAAAATATTACCTTGCAAATGGACATGAAATCTTTGTCAGTTTCACCACCTCCAAGACCCAAATCAGGCAAATTCGAACCTTCAAATTCTTGTAAAATGGCAGCTTTTTTAAACCCACCAATAACAACTCCTGGTTGTTTAACAAACCCAGTGGCTCGACCAGTTTTCGAGACCTCAAGTTCAGTCCCCAACACCTCATCAGCCCCTAAAAAATTCTTCACAAAATGCTCCACCATCACTCTCGGGCTCGATGTAACCACGTACCTCTTCCCAAACGAGTTAAACACCTTCCATGTTTCAGGTCGAACATCACCCACGTAAAACCGGGGTAAAACTGAGCTACATACAAGCTCAACATCTCGGATTCTTAACCCAACAAATGTGATGAAGATAAAGATTTGATTAGATGCAGATTTGGAGAAGATGGAAATGGTGTAGATAAATGGGAAGGAGAGTAATAGGATTAAAGCTCTCAAGATGTTTCCAGCTTCGAGGGAGATAAGGAAGTAGTACGGGAAAGGGTTACCGGACACAAGGAGGGTACCGTTGAGAGCGGATGCCACAGTCTGATTTGATCTCGATTTCGTACTGCATTTTGAGATCAGTTCGAAATCGAGATGAACAAACATTGTGAGAATAAGGGAAGAAAGATGTTTGGATTGAGTTATGAAGATGAAATGTATGGGGGGTTTAAAAAGAAGTTGGGAGATGGATATGCATTTAGTACGAATGCTTTTTTTTTTTTTTTTTTTTTTTTTTTTTTTTTTTTTTTTTTTTTTTTAAATCATGCAAAAGTAATAGTTGCATGTGAGAAGGAAAAATGTATTAATTTGGATTTCTTATATTATTTCATAAATTCAATTTCGTATGACCTGTCTTTTTTAAGTGTTGTATCTTTTATTACATGGTTTGCTACCATATGATTGTTTGAACAGTGAGGAATTAATTATTTATATAGAGTTATTGTGAGAAGAGGACTTAATTATTTATGTAGAGTTACTATGAGAAACGTCGTTAGCTTTTTGTCCCATTCATGCAAAATGAAAAGCTTTCAACTTAATTTTTTTAGAGACTTTTTTTATGTGTGTCCTAATGATATATATGTGTAATAATCATATAAGAATCATTAGTTATAGAAAATATTGTTATAACTAAATACGTAATGTATTAATTATAAAATATATACGTTTACATTTTTTAATAAAAATATTTTCTATAAATAATATATTTTATTTTAAATATGGTAAAATTTTATATAATTAGTGACGTACCTAAGGGCGCATCCTTCTTAATAAATAAAGGTTTTTTTGCCACATGTCATATTCTCCTTCATTTGGACACATAATATTTTTAAAATTTTTAAAATTTTCTATTTTCCACTTGTCATTTTATTGTAATTTTCATTTTATTAAATTAAAATGCTATATTTAATATGTAAGGTAATATATATGTAAGGTATTTATTAGAAATATTTATATATGTAATGTATTCAATGTATTAAAGTCTCATTAATTTTAATAATTAATTTTTTTTTCATTTTTCTTATAAATTCAAACTTCTCAAATTGTTAAAATTTCATAGTTAATTTTTTTTAAATAAACCCATGTAAGATATGGATCTCATACCTAGTATTAAAATATAATGAAACTACAACAAATTAAGTAATTCTTTGTGCGATCAAGATTATACAATAAAATATCTTGACATTTTGAAAAATATCAAAATCTAAGCATTTAACATGTTTTAAAGTAACATTTGAAAATATACAAACGGAATTGAAAATAATTAAGTGATTCGGTCTATATTATTAAAACACTATTTATATGTTTGTGTTGAATATCAAACTGTAAACATTAAATATTAAAAAAAAATTCTAAATAATTACAAATAAAATGATGAATAAATATGTAATTGAATCTATACTAATAAAAAAAACTTTGACATATTTTAATTAATTATTATGAATCACAAATTTTCGAAAACTTCTTTTAATAAAACATTAGATGTGCTATTGTTAATTTATTGTCTACAAATTAATATTTTTAAATCAACTCTATAGGCAATGCAATATATAATTGTCCATGAGTGAAAACTGATTGTCTAAAAAACAATTCTTCATTCGAGAGTGATTATCCTTTACTCTTGTTTATTGTCATCGCAAACAGTGGCAGAGCCAGAAATTTTTATGTGGGGTATTAACATTATCAATAAATATTTTATGTAGTTATCATATCTGAAGCATTAAAAAAACATTATATTATCCTTTTAGCGAGGGGTACACCAACATAAAACATGCTTAAAAGTAACTTTTTTATATACATAAAACAATTTTTTGGGGATGCTGTAGTACCCCCAACACCCCCACATAGATCTGGCACTGTCGCAAAAGATATCCGGTGAAAATTGTCTTATCTTAAATCTGAAAGAAATCCTTTTTTTAAAGCATCAAAGACATTGTTGGAATAAACGTAAGGTTTCCTCTATTACTTTCAAAAATTATCTATGTTTTTATAACATGCTTACCCAATACTATAACCCGTATACTCGTTCAATTTCCAATTAATATTCCTTAGTAACATAACTGGAATGACGATTTTTATACTAACTTATGAATTGGCTAAACTCACGGTTTAAGACCATTTAGAATGTTAGGCAAGTATAAACTTTCATCAAAGGAATCGTGAACAAAATATTATTGAAAAAGGGTATCTGAACTTAAATATTATTTTTCAAATCACAGAAATAATGATAACAAACAATCGTTACTTCTTGAACGAATTCATTTTCTGATGCAAGAATTTCTCTTTCTTGAAAAAGCATCAGAGTATTGGTATTTTGAAGAATAAAATGATATATAAGTTCAATAGCCATAAATAAAAAACATGCCTCATTTTTCTATTATATTTGTCATGATATCAAAAGCACATCATTATTTAATATTAATGAATCAAGTAGTTGATGAAACTCGCTATGTAGAATTATCCTCTAAAAATCTAACTCCTCGATATACCAACTAATTTAATAACATAAGAAAAATATCATGAACCCGAATTACTTGTAGAATATAACGAATATTTACTTAACACAATATATGTAACATCCCAAAATCATGATAAAATTTTAAAATTAGATTCCAAACATAGATATATTGGAATTTGGAAACTATCATTTCGTTTGAAAATTTTGCAAATAATCTTTAATATGCATTTTGTGAACAAGATTAGACATGTCATTTTTTCTCTTTGTTCTGAAAAAAATGTCAAATGTTTTCTTCGGATTTTAATGTTAAAAACTATCAAAAAACATCATAAACTGAAACCATAAGCCAAAGTTTAATGAGTTCTCCAAAAAAGCACCACACAGCAGATAACATATACAATCATACATGCTATGTCCAATCAGTCATAAGAATGGAATACCTTAGGTCCACAACCATTTGGTTGGATTACCCCTAACCTAATCAAACATCATACTGGAATGCCACTATACAATGGGTTCAATCAGTCATCAGGCTGGTATATCCTTAGGTCCACATCCATCGGGCTGGCTTACCATGGTCTGTTAGCTTAAGCACATATCATTAAAGCCTCAACCCCAAACCATACTATGTAGACATATGTAATAGTTAAACTTATAACCAATCAACAGACAACAGTCATATCTACAGATCACTACCACATAACACACCCTATATACCAGGATACAAATCTTACAGATCACTACAAAATAAAAACATCTCATATACCAGGATATAGATTTAACAGATCACTACAACATAATAACATCTTGTATACCATGACACATAACCTAGTGGGCCGACATTGGTGCCTTCAACCCACAAGTATAGTGAGGAAAATGTTGGATTAGGAGTTTAAGCCCATAACTATAAATGGGATGTACTTGACCCGATAGTAGCATGCTCTTTTTGGGTTGCCTTCATACTGGTGACTAGACAGGTTGACTGTCAAGGAGAGAGGCTGATTTATTATTAAGAATAATAATTTGGGGCATAAATATGATTTATTAATATATTATATGAATAATATATTAATTTGGAATCATATTATTAATTAGTATTTAATCGAATTTTAATTTGGAATTAATTTTGAGGTTAATGGAACTGATTAAAAGTACAAGGATTGTTTTGTAATTATTTGATAGTTGAGGCTTTGGGCCATTGGATCACCCTTATTAGGGTTAGGACAAAAATCCTAGTTGTATCTAGGAGTTTTCGTCCAAGGCCTAAGGCAAGGAGGTCCATGGACTTCCTTAGGCCCTAAGCTAAGGGATTAGAGTTTCCACCCTGAAACCCTAGCTGACCTCAAGTATAAATAGGACCCCTAGGCTTAAGATTTCGTCCCAGCACCTGAGAAACCCTATAAGAGACGATTTCTAGAGCAAGTTACATTCTCTCCTCTCTCTCTCATATTTATCCTTTCACTCTTGTGTGTTTGTGAGCCATTAGAGGCACTACATTTGTGGTACTTGTTCTCAAGAGCAAAGGAACTTCAAGATTTAGTTGTTATTACTATATAGCAACAAAGGTATGTATTCTAATACCTTTTGTTTGTGAATTTCAAAATATTAGATGCATGATAAGATTTCCTTTTGTGTTCCTTTTGTTGTATGTCCAATAGTGAAAACATAGATCCAAATTAGGGTTGCATGCACACATAAGATTGTTTGTATAATACCCAACAGTGGTATCAGAGCCTTTGGTTTTGTTTTCAATTGGATTTGATACAAAAGTATGAACTTGACAAATTAGGGTTTATGGCAAATAAACCTTAGGGCTTAGATTTTCGAAATTAGGGTTCCAAAACCCTAGTTTTCGAATTTTGTTAGGGTTTCTTGAACCCTTTCCTTTGGCATTAAATTTTTGATTTTAGGGTTGTCTAACCCTAGGGTATTCGAAAATGCCTTATTCCCCAAGATTAGATTCCAAGATTTTAGGGATTAGGATAATGCCATCTTTTGTAATTATCCCTTTAATTGTTTAAATATATAATTAAAGATTTTGAATTATTCCATCCCAAAATTTTGAATTTTAGGGGATAAAGGGATTAGGTTAAATTAATGGTCTAATTTAATGGATAATCCTTCAAGATTTAATAATTTAAATTAATAGTTTAATTTTGGATAATTATTAAATCAAAGTTTTAACATTTAAGATTTTAAAATGAAAAGGTATTAATTTTCGAAAATTTTAAATTTGATTAAAACCATAGTATTTTGAAATGTTTAAAATACACCCTTATACTATTATAATATTAAAAGATTAATAATTATATATGTATAAGATAAGCTAGTCTTACCGTTAGTAGGCCTCATTCACGAAGTTGGTCTATAAAGGGTGTTTAAGGAAGCGGCCTATAAAATGACCGTCATTGAGTATCCACTCTTACCCACCGCACTCTTGACTAGTGGAGGGTCATTAGTCGAACGGGTAGGATAAGACAACTAATTCCTCATTAATAAGTATAATGATCTATAAAGTAACTAAATGTTTTTATAAATTCTCAATCTTAGTTACTTTAGGAAAAATGTGAAAATGGTGCTATTCCGTGAAATTACACTTTGCACCCTGCCAACTCATTAATGGTGTGTGTGTGGTTAACCGACACACTAATTTGGGACCAACAAAGGTGGCAAAGGGTAGCTCGATGTTTATCATAGATTAATGGATCGTATGTGGTTAACCAACACATTGATTAGGTGGTAAATGACATTGAGAGTACCAAGTACATTTGCATGGTTATTCACACTTAGTTTGTGATCATCATTATCCCAGTTACAAACTTGAATGGCATATCGAGATTTAAACATGCCATTGAAAAGTTTAATAAATCTCAAAATAATCTAGGAATTTCAAATCATTTAAAACTTAATTGTCCTTTTTGTTTTTTCATGGTGGAAATTAGTGAATCGTCATTCATTTACCTTCAAATTATTTGCAATTAGATTACGACATCCCTATTATGAATTGCAAATAATTGTGTTGGGTCCTAGCTCTAATTTTTCATTTGGGTGTTAAATTGAGGATTCTTATTTAATATAAACTTTGTTCCTTTTCTTTTTCAGATGTTTACTCCAAACATCAACGCTTCTGGCTCGACCCCTTCCGGCTCATTCTCACTCATGAACTTGTGTGGGAGGGTGATATTAGATGGGTCCAAATTTAATGATTGGATCCGAAACATTCACATGGTCACCCATTACGAGGACAAGTAGTATGTTCTAGACAAAGAGCTGAAGGAGGTTAATGTTAACACTGCCACTCCCCAAGAGATTGTTGCCTACGAGGCTCATAAGCGAGATGCTACGAAGGTTCATTGCATCATGCTCGCAACAATGACTGCTGAACTCCAAAAGTTCTATGAGGACTACTATCCGTACGAAATGCAACAAGATTTGATGGAAAGGTACCTTCAAAGTGCCAGGCAGGAATGGTATGAGACCATCGCTGCAATGATCACTTCCAAAATGAAGGATAGAGAGTCCATCTGCAGAGATATGTGGACCTCTTGCTAAAGTTAAATGTTAACTTCGATGAGGAGTTGGCCATAGATATTATTCTACACTCCTTACCTCCTTGCTACGATCAGTTTCGTATGACCTACCACATGAACAAGGAGGAGGTCACTCTAAGCAAGCTTCAAGGCCCGCTAAGTACTGCTGAGAGTAGTATAAAAGGCAAATATGTTGTGTCTACTCTTGTTGTTGTCCCTGTTTTGGCTATTGGGCAAGGAAAGGGAAAGAAGAGGAAGGCTCCTTCTAAGAGCCACCATAAGGGAAAGTCTCATGACGGTACCTTTTCTAGTGGAACCAAGGATGGTCCTGCTGCTCCCTCTTCAAACCCGAAGGATGCAGAGTGCTTCTACAGCTACGACAAAGGGCATTGGAACCAAAGCTGCCCGAAGTACCTAAAGGACATCAAGGATGGGAAGATAAAGCCCACCATCGCAGGTATTTATACTATTCATTCTAATAACTCATCACATGCTATGCCTTGGGTCCTGGATACAGGATTTGGTTTTCACATTTTTTTTTTGATTTGCAGGGTCTAAGAAGAAGTAGTGATGTTGAGCATGGGAAGATAAACTTGATCATGGGGAATAGGAAAGTATCGTCTGTCACTAAGATTGGAGTTTACTCTTTAATTCTTTGTAGTGGGTTAGGTTTAGATTTGAATAACTGTTTCTATTCGTTAGAAATGACATGAAACATTATTTCTTTTCATGGTTTGTATAAAAAAGGTTTTAGATTTCATTTAATAATGAAACTGGTTCTATTAATGCTTTATTTAATGGTACTTTCTATTTTGAAGCATTGCCTTGTAATGGAATATATGAAACTTTGATGGTTGTAGACAACTTAGGAAATGATGTGTTGCATATCAATTCTTCCAATGGTTTGGATAAGGCATGCTTGTGGCATTGTCGTCTTTGACATGTCAACAAGAAGCGCATAGCCCAACTCTAAAGGGATGGAGTGTTGGAGTCGTTTGACCTTAGGAACAATGAGACTTGTGAGTATTGTTTAATTGGAAAGATGACCAAGTCACCCTTCACTGGTACTTGTGAAAAGGGTGAGGGTTTATTGAATCTCATATACACCGATGTGTGTGGGCCCTTTAGATCCGCCATAAGGGATGCAAACCACTTCTATGTGACTTTTACCGATGATTATAGCAGATATGGGTATATCTACTTAATCTAGCACAAATCAAAACCTTTGAAAACTTGAAAGAGTTTAAACAAGAAGTGGAGAATTAGCTGAGCAGGAAGATAAAGATGCTCCAATCCGATTGCGGTGATGGGTATCTTAGTATCGAGTTCCACGACTACCTTAAGGAATGCGGAATTGTTTTGCAATTGATGCCATCTAGGACACCGCAATTGAATGGTGTGGCTAAGAGGTGCAATCGAACCTTGTTGGACATGGTTCATTCCATGATGAGTCAAGATTCGTCACCTATCTCATTCTGGGGGTATGCCTTAGAGACTGCCGCCCATATCCTTAATCTAGTCTCGACAAAGAAAGTTGCCAAAACACCTCATGAGATGTGGACATGGAAAGCTCCCTCATTGGCACATATCAAATTTTGGGGTTGCGAGGCTTTCGTAAGACAAGAGACTCACGACAAGCTCGAACATCATAGTGAGCAGTGTATTTTCATTGGCTATCCACGTAAGTCCTTTGGATATCTCTTTTATAGACCAAGTGACATTGTTGTCTTTGTTGCGAGGATAAGGGTTTTCCGAGAGTGAGAACTTATATGCCAAAAGGATAGTGGGAGGAAAATTGATCTTGAAGAGCTTCAAGAATCAAGTGATGAAGGAACCTCTAACACTGGCGCTCAACCCGAGGAGGAAACTCCTGTTGAACCGATTGATGAGTCCTTACCTCTTAGACGTTCCAATAGAGTTAGAGTTCTACCCGTATTATATGTTTTCCATATAACTACTGAGGGTGATATGTTTATGAATGATAGAGCATTGATAAATTTGGATGAGCCTAAAAACTACAAGGAAGCCATGGCAAGCCCGAAGTCTGGGAAATTGAAAGAGGCTATGGACAGCGAGATTAAGCTCACATATGATAATCAAGTTTGGAACTTGGTTGACAATGTATCGGGTCGTAAGACGGTCGATGCAAATGGATCTTCAAGAAGAAGACCGACATGGATGGAAAAGTACACATGTATAAGGACCGAATGGTTGCGAAGGGCTTTACTCAAATTCCTGGAGTTGACTATGATGAGACCCTCTTACCACTAGCAAAGATTAAATCTATAAGGGTTATGTTGGCTGTAGCTGCATTTCGACTATGAAAAATGGCAGATGGATGTCAAAACCGCTTTCCTAAATGGGAAGTTGGCTGAAGATGTTTACATGAGTCAGCTAGAGGGTTTTGTCGATGCAAAGTACCCGAATAGAGTGTGTAAGCTTGAGAAATCCATTTATGGATTGAAACAAGCGTCTCGCAGATGGAATCCTTGTTTCGATGAGAAAGTCAAAGAGTTTGGTTTTTCGAGAAACGAGGATGAGTCCTGTGTGTATGTCAAAGCCAGTGGGAGTATAGTTAGCTTTCTTGTTTTGTATGTGGATGACATACTACTCATAGGAAATGATATCCCAACCATGCAGGAGGTTAAGTCCTGGCTTGGGAAGTGCTTTAAGGATCTCGGAGAAGCTGCTTATATTCTTGGGATAAGGATCATTACAAATAAAATGACATTTAGTGGCACACAAAAAGTGCCACTAAAAACCCCTCTGGCAATCAGCAGCACAAAAACAAAGTGTCACTAAAAGCGCTGCCACTAAAGACCTTTAGTGGCGCTTTTTGGTTGTGCCACTGCAGCCTTAGTGGGTTTTAGTGGCACTTTTTCTATTATGCCACTATAGAACTTGTAAGTTTTAGTGGCACTATTTTTATGCCACTGCTAAAATAAGCATTATTTTCATGCTTTTAGTTATTCTTTTTTAACATAAAAAACTTATATTAATAAACTAGGTCTGATTTTTTTTTAATTTTAAAGTAATAAATAGAAAGCACATTATCATTACTTCAATTTAAACTTGTCTACAACAATATCCTTAATATTTAAAATACAAATGTCAACAAGTTTAACTGTTGTGCTAGTACTCAAAATATAATACTATCAAAGTAACTACTTATTGATGAAGATACACTAAAATTGATTGACCTCGAGCTAAAGGATTTAGTAATGCTTTATCTCCATGGAATTCTTTTTCTTACATTATTTTTTGTTCCCTTCCTTTGAAACCTGAAAATGAAAACAAAAACAAAGATGTTAAAGTTAAAAATAGAGCATTAGAATCAGATAAACAAATTATGCATAAAAGGGAGGATTAGAGCAACTGTTACATGGGATAACCTTACAGCTGCATTGAATCTATGCATATCCCTGTCAACTAAATCCACAAAAAATTACACCAACATTCTAACTTTAATGGAAAATAATGGGGTGAAAATTATTGAAACTTAAATGCTCAAACTTTTTTGATAACCAAGATGTAATCATTTAAGGCTGCACATCGGTCTTCATAAAACATACAAATAATAAAATAAGCTATACTTAAGTCATTTTCATTAAACTTTTTCTCTAATTATGGCAATGTACTTTCAACGTACAATGCTTAAATATTGTCACCTAGTTTAAGAAACATACATGTAAGAAAAAAAACTAAATATTTGTTATTTTATTAACTTTTTTTTTAAGTATAACATTGTACCTTGAAAGTAAAACACTATAACATTGTAACCTAGTTTAAGAAAAAAAACATACAAATAAGAAAAAAGTAACTTTTAGTCAATTTCTTAAACATTTTTATAATTATATCATTTGTACTTTGAAAGTACAATGCTATAATTTGTTTGTTATAATCTTTCATAAACTCCAATCTATCGAATTGGAAGCACGTATACCTAGAAACATACAATTGTGAGTAATACATAGATCTTATAATGGTAATGATTACCGTTGTATCTTTCCTTCTTAACTATAGGGTCCACATAAATCTTATAAAGTTAAACATGCAACAATTTAAATGTTATAAGTTCTCAAATATGAACAAGATGAGACGAGATCAAAAAACTTACTTTATGATAGTGTCAGATAACTGTTTAGATATAACAGAAGAATGTCATATATAAAAAAAGCATGGTCAACCTTCAAAGCCCTCATCCAGAGCTTAGAGCATCTCTCAGGGCAGCATAACCATTTGCATGGCGGAATGCTTGAATCCCTGGCTTGTTGTGTCTGATCAAAGCTGGAATTAACGATTGGAAAATGTATTACAATTTATAAAATGGAAAACAGAAAAACAAGAGGTATATCATATATGAATATTGAAGGATTACTCACATGAAATAGCACCAAGTGCCTTGGTGCGACTGGTGACATCATCATCAGAAGTGAAATTTGAAAGTAAAGGTTCCATGCCATTTGCATCCATGACTAGCTGTTGACTTTTTCGATTGTATCAGACAATTATACTTACAACCTCTGCAACATTGGCTCTTATATTAGCATGGGGTTTTTAAGATAGTTGAGCAAAGGGGTCAAACCACCTATGGAGTGAATATCTGACATAGAGTGCATCAAGAAACCACATTGGAGAACTTAGATTCGATAATGAATAGTAAGTATGTGAAAAAAGGGAAGGCAAAGCTTACCATTGGCCATATCAATGGATTTGACATGGTCCCGAAGTTCATCAAGCATATCTTCAAAGAAAGAAACATAGCATTGTAAATATAGATGAGCAGAGTACTTATGCTTCCGCAGTTGGATCAATCATGTATGCTATGACTTGTACTCGCCCTGATGTGACCTTCGCTTTGAGTATGGTCATCAGATATCAAGGGAACCCTAGTAGAGCACATTGGACCGCAACAAAGAATATTCTTAAGTACCTTCGAGGATTAAGGAATGGTTTCTTATCCTCGATGGGAGTGATGAATTGAAAGTGCGAGGGTATAGTGACGCCAGTTTTCAGACCGACCGAGATAATTTCCTATCTCAGTCGGGCTGGGTCATTACCCTGAATGAAGGAACATTGACTTGGAAAAGTTCCAAGCAGGAGACCGTAGCTGATTCAACGTGTGAATCGGAGTACATAGCAGCGAGCGAAGCATCAAAAAAGGCAATATGGATAAAGAACTTCATCGTAGACCTTGGAGTTTTTACCGGCCATAAAAGAGCATATGGAGATTTTCTGTGATAACGAATGTGAGGTTGCCTTGACCAAGGAACCGAGGGATCATGGTAGATCCAAGCATATCGATAGAAAATATCATTTCATCAGACATCGGGTAGAAGAGAGACTCCTTGTAGTAAAGAGGGTATCGTCAAAAGAGAACCCAATAGATCCCCTTACGAAGGGACTGAGTAGGGTTATACACTTGCAGCACACTAAGAGCATTGGGCTGAAGGATGATATTAGTTTTAGTGATTAGATAGCTTTTGGAAACTTGTAATAGATAAATCGTAATTAACATTTGATGATTAAATAAAGGAGTATTATTTATGAGTAAAGTTATTATCTTGTGTTAATTATTTACTATTGTTTCACTCTGCATGTTTTGATTTCCTAAATAATAATATTATTTAAGCTATCCACAGTCGCTCATACGTTGGAAGTAGGTATGAAAGAAGACTGTCATGAATTGGCTTGTAGATTGTCTAAGTGTTTGGACATAGCAAAAGTTTGTTGCAACGTTCATGAGTGCTCTTAAATTAAGATTTGAGTATTGGATTTAACCCACACTCACATGAATCACTTCATGGAATTTAATCACGAGTGAATTGTGAGAGGATAATATCATATAGTCTTTAAACCAAGATATATGAGTTGTTTACGAGTTGGTTGTGCATTGATAATGCGTAAATGCATCAGTAACTTGATGTTATAAAACACATTGTTGTGTATGATTTGATGAGTAAATAGTACAAGCATATAAGTCGAAATTTATCTATTTCTTTTATCCTATGAGGGTAAAAGTGATATCATGGGCTCCTCGATGATTTGGTTTGACTTATGTGTTGGACCCGGTCAATACTGAATTGATGTGTTCAATTAACTTCTATGCTAGACAGATCAGAGATCGAGAAACATACTGCTAGACAATAAGTATGACTATGCTCCACGTATTTTTCCACACAGTATCTTGAGAATGGAGGAATATATGATACCTTATCTAAAGGATGTGTCATTGACTAGGTCAGAGTTCGACCGCGACTTTTGAGAGCTACGATTGCTAATTGGATCTTGAAGTTACATTGACAGTTATAGTTATTAGACTTATCCAAATGGGAGACTGTTGGATTAGGTGTCTAAGCTCATAACTATAAATGGGATGTACTTGACCCGATAGTGGCATGGTCCTTTTGGGTTGCCTTCACACTGGTGACTAGACAGGATGACTGTCGAGGAGAGAGGTTGATGTATTATTAAGAATAATAATTTGGGGCATAAATATGATTTATTAATATATTATATGAATAATATATTAATTTGGAATCATATTATTAATTAGTATAATCGGAAATTAATTTGGAATTAATTTTGGGATTAAAGGAACTGATTAAAAGTACATGGGTTGTTTTGTAATTATTTGATATTTGAGGCTTTGGGCCATTGGATCACCCTTATTAGGGCTAGGCCAAAAATCCTAGAAGGATCTATGAGTTTTCATCCAAGGCCTAAGGCAAGGAGGTCCATGGACATGCTTATGCCCTAAGCTAAGGGATTAGGGTTTCCACCCTGAAACCCTAGCTGGCCTCAAGTATAAATAGGACCCTTAGGCTTAAGATTTCATCCCATCCCTTGAGAAACCCTAGAAGAGACGATTTCTAGAGCAAGTTACATTCTTTCCTCTCTCTCTCTCTCATATTCATCCTTTCACTCTTGTGTGTTTGTGAGCCATTAAAGGTACTACATTTGTGGTACTTGCTCTGAAGAGCAAAGGAACTTCAAGATCTAGTTGTTATTACTATATAGAAACAAATGTATTTATTCTAATCCCTTTTTTTTGTGAATTTTGAAATATTAGATGCATGTTAGGGTTTCCTTTTGTGTTCATTTTGTTGAATGTCCAATAGTGAAAACATAGATCCAAATTACGGTTGCATGCACACATAGGATTGTTTGTATAATACACAACAGAAAACTCACCTTTCAGTATGAAAATATAGCTAAACAGGACACTGCTCCGAATACCAGCTCTACCGGTCACCTATTCATTGGAAAATGACCAAACTTAACTATAAACCAAAAATACCCAATATAAGCCTAGGTTAAAATTTGGTCAAAGTCAAAATTCAAAAAGTCAGCCGAGTTGACTTAGTTGAGTATCCCAACGCACTCAGCTTGTATGCTTAGCATAGTCAAGGACCAAAATCAGGTCTCCCATCACGTACGTGTGACGTATGTCTATGTACGCCCAACGTACGCTGGCTGAATGTGTTTCTTCCATTTCGTGGATTATGCCATTAAGTCCCTTAAACCAAAAGCAGATCTAGTCCCAAGATAACATCTTAAGTCATAAAGTTTCCAACTTTATAACTTTTCATGGCTAGGAAGTGCTCAAAACTAAAAACCCTAACTTCCTAACTCCTTAAGACACTATAACACATTCATGGAAGAAAACTAATAACCAAGTGTTGACGTATCCCACCAGGAATCCGTCAAAGATAATGGAACCGCTAGTTCGATAGACATATCAGCCAAGGAACAACGTGTGACTAACATCGGGCCTTCACCCTCGCCTTCGAGACCCTGTATCCGTTTCTTGGTGCCCAAGCGCAAAGGCTAACATTGAAGACAAAATAGTACCAAGATTTCCCAAGAGCGACATGTGTAGTGCTCTGGGTGCCACTTCTGGCAGAATCTACACAAATAACGAACAACCACCCATGGACGATAATCCTCCAATCAAAAGCCATCAACCCCTGCCAAACCTAAAAAGGTAGAAGATACTGTTGGGGATCTGTTCCCGTTCACCACAGGTATAAAAGGTACCATTCTCCCCCAAGAGAAGGGACCGAGATATAAAACCCTTTAACACTCTCTATAAGCTTTTAAGCTACTCTCATTGACTTGATCGTCGGAGCCTCGTTCCGGGACAACCTACCGGACGACGACTAACGATCTTATATTCTTTGTTGTGATCCACATGCCTTTCATTTCCACCCTCGGAAAGACGAAGTTAAGTCGGTGATCTATCACAACACCAAGATTGCATTTTTATGACCTTACACCCTCCAAAACGTTTGGAAAGACAAACCATTTGGCTCTAGAGCATGCCCTACTCAAGAACATCATTGATTGGGGAGAAAAGCACATAATAACATCATACAAGCTATATCTAACCAAATAAGCATCAAGGTATAAACTTTATACTTTATAGAGATGTAGGAGGGTGCAAAACTTCCAGATCCGAGGTTGCTCCAAGCTTCCAAGATGTTCTCATTTCCTTCTCCTTCCTCTATGAACACCAAAACACATACTAACGGATCAAGGATACTCAAAAATAGATTAAGGTTGGCTAGGGTCGAATATGGAGGTAGAAGCTGAAAAATGACGAGGCTTAAGGAGATAATGATGTTTAAATAGGATATAAACCCTAAAAATTAAGGTTTGCTTTTTGGTTACGTACGTCCAGTGTACACAACGTACTCTCAAAGTACGCAACATATGCTCAGTGTACGCATGCAACATCCAAATTTTCATTATAGTGCCATTTATGACCAATTTGCAAACAATTCTCATACTAATGGTGAAAATGTAAAATACCTGACAATTGAGATATTACAATATATCAAAAAATTATTTAAAAAAATGTATATTAGTAATTAAGTTATTACAAATATTTCTCCATACACATAGATCAACTTATATCATAATTTGTGTGATAGTAAATCGACATTTATTTAAAAAAAAAAATAACATTACAACGTTCAAACCAAAACAAATGCAACAATTTGTTTTGGTTAATTCCAAAACTAGAACAATAATTTTTTAGACTATTTTAATCCAACTCAACATATTTTCTTATCAATAATTAATACGGGTATTTGAACTATTCATATTTTTAACAGCTTAATTCGTAACTAAATAACTACTCGATTGCTTATAAAACTTACGTATGAAATAAATAAATATAGAATTTAGTTTACAAGTAAACAACAACATAATAAATCGTGTACAGACCTTCAAAGAAGAAAAATGGTAGAAAGCCTTAAAAAAAATTAGTACTATTAGGTATTATTAGGTGGCATTTTAATATTTTCTATGTATATGTCCTTGAATTTAAGGCGTACATTATGGAAGAAACGTTAACGGTAGACAGTCTTATAAAGTTTATATTAATAGTATTAAGTGACATTCTTAAAAATTAAAAAACACAACATAATGGAAAATAAGTCAATCAAAATTAAAAAAAAAAAAAAAAAAAGAATATCATATGTCAAAATAAAAGAAAAAAAACATATGACAAAAATTAGGTTAGATAAAATAAAATAAAGTTATATGAATCATATAGATATCATACTATAGGAACAACATAAAATTACAATCAATACTAAGGTAGTAAAATTATAATATAATATTATTATTCGTAACATAATATAGTAATATTACAATAAGTCTTATAAAATTTGTCTTCTTCTAATAAAACCTAACATTTTGAATCTTTTTTTCTAAATAAAATCACCTAATAAAGATCTAAATGTGAAATCATTTTCCTTTTATTTCGTATTTTTACATGATTTTAGTGAATGTAGTAAGAGTTTAATATCATTATGAAAATAACTCTTATTTATAAATAAAAGTAAATCTTGTAATAAATATTGTAATTTAATTTATTTATGTTGGTTGTGTAAGCGGTTATTATTGACACATATATAGTGAGTACACTTTTTATTTAACATGAATTTTGAAATATATCTTAAGGGTGAATACAGCCGGTTTAGGTTGAAATATGATTATAATTGACTGTTATTTTTTAACGTTTTCTAATATAATCATAAACTATATCAATATTTTAAATAAGACATGAACTTTTATCAAAATACATATGTTCCAACTTCCAACTTAGGTATGATAACACTAAGCTAAAAATCTTGGTAAATGAATATTTATTAGCTACTAATTTGATTTTTGAAACGGTGTTTTATGTATATGATATTTTAAGAGGGTAATAGATTAAATATTTTAATCATCGTCGTATCTCATAACATGTTTTATTTAGTTATTTATTTATTTTTTTATTTTTTTAAGAACAAACCACAATAAGAAATACTTATTTTGTTTTATTCATTGCATTACAAAATGCTAATGTCCTTGACCTATTTATTATGTAGGACTGGCCATTCTTGTAGGTCTACATGTTCAAAAATACTTCTGCCCGTATTTATAGTGTAGACAATAAAAATATGCAACAATAATTATGCTAGTAATTAAATATCCCTATCAAAATGTTTGAATGTGGGAATGGCATGCGTCGCATTCTTTGCCACATAGGCATGGAAACACCCCCATGCGGTCTTGGGTGCGGTTTCGCCACACTCCTTCTTCTCTCTCTTCCTTCGGTCTTGGGTGCGGTTTCGCCACACCCCTTCTCTCTCTTCCTTCATATCTCTCTCTTTCTCTCCTATAGTTCAAACACCTAATTTATGACAAAGAACCACACTTTATGTGGTATAAATGATGTGACATGCTATTCCTACACATCATAGGAGGGAGTCTCGTTTTTGTAACCATTCTCTTCATCCTTATTAGTTTACTCCCTTCATCCTTATATGGACTTGTAAACTACCTACCAAATATACTAGATAATAGATACTTCTAATGTATCTAAAATACCATTTAAAAATGTATACAAAATTTCTTAAAAGTAACTTAAATACTAATATAAACAAAAAGACGTCCAAATATACATATTTATAATAGCATAAATGCATCACCCTTAGATATAAACCATATTACTTGATCACCAAGCTAATATGTTGTTGTGCAGGCTTCTTGATACAGAACTTAAAACCTATTATAAATATTGGAACGATGTGCGATGGTCTTTCGTAACAAATCTTTCTTAATTTCTTTTAAACCTATTAGGTGAATGTTCATAATTGTGCAGATTAAAATTTTAATAAATATAAGTTGTTGAAAATAATTATGTCATTGACATTATTAGCTCAAAAATAATATTTTTTACACTTAGTTGATATATATAAAAATATAAGTAATTTGAGCAATATGATAAGATTGTTGGGGAATATTAGCATCAAGTACACCGTCAAAGAGTAGCAAAACAATATATAGATTTACCTAAATGCATATGCATCTTAGAATCTAGGTTTTACTAGTTATAAATACATACTTTACAAATCAACAAAAGAAAGAACTACTAACCTCTTTATTGTTTGATTGTGATCTTGTAACTACCACTTCGTTTCTACGGATGAAGGATCCAACAAAGCACCCCTCTAATGAAGTTATACCTACAACACCGAAAACAAAAGGATAAAACCCTAAACTAGGGTTTATAGTAAATTTACTAATCCTAGGAGAGGAGTTAGAATTTCATATATGAGGAGAGGGGATGAGAGATGAAATTTATGAAGGGAATCGACACTTTAGGATTAACCCCTAGCAATCTATTTATAGGCTGAAGATAGAATCCAAGAAGGATTCAAACTCTTAAGGTTAATCTTTATCTGATTCAAACATGTGTTATCAATCAAGGAGCCTATCAAAATCGTCCATATCAATGTCCTTAGTAGCTTTTAGAATATTCCAATTATTCTCTTAGATTAATTAATATTCAAACTCTTTAATTAATTAAATATTTTAATTAATTACCAAAATAATTTCTAATTACTTTATTAATTCCTTATTACATTAACAACTTATTTATCTCTATTTCCTTATTGCTATTTGGGTTATGAAGCTAACCTAAAAAGATCATGCTATTATTAAAAATGTTACCAAAATAATTAATAACCTTGGACACTATTTTTAGCAGTCCCACACTTAGACAAGTCGTTAACTTTTAGGATCAAAATATTTCACTAACAATCAACAGAGAGTAGCCATTCAATGTAATTGCCAAACTCTTGACATAGTCAAGTTTAGTCATTAGATAAGTGATTAATTATTCATTTGTTCTAGATATCCGTATGAACTTGAGACATGGATAAGGGTTAATCTTAAAGTTCAAAATTCTGTTTCCCGATAAGCTTTGTGAAGACTACATCCAACTACCAAATTAAATATATCAATTTTAGTTAGGACCCAACTAGGTACATTAGATGTCAGCACCAAATCATTGAGGGGCCCAAGGATATCGCTTCTCCTATTAACATAGAAGAAACAAATAAAGTTTGCGTATATAGTTTTTGTCTACTAGTCATATCATACATAGACATATCCTTTATGACTATTAGTTTCGAATAACGTTGGAGCAAACCAATTATAACAAATTTCATAAAGCAAAAAAACATATGCATCTTAATTTGAAGAATTAAATATATTATCATCTTAGAATTACTCACGACTATATCCACAAAGTAATCTCTAAGTGCGGTTTTTTACAATATCTAAAATCCTCATTTCAAGTACTCATGCAATGTTAACGCAATCTCTTATGCAATGTCCAATCTTGTATGATCTAATAAACTAACACTCATGACAATCTTGAATTCTAATACTTGTTCCCATGAGTATGACCGATGTTGGAGTTTTCAGCATAATTAAATATTATTGAAGTGATTTCAAAACATGCAAAAGTGAAACACAGTAATGAATAACACAACTCTGATAGCAACAAATGCTCTTTATTAAGTCTCCACATATTTAACATCAAAACAGTTACAATTCATACTATTATATGTTTCTAAATTAAGACGAACTATACCAATTGTAATTAAGCCAAATCATTTTCAAATCAAATGTCTCATGACCAAGTCTTGTTGTTAGAGTTGTTAAATTAGCGAATGGAGCGACAAAAATTTCTTTTGCTATGTTTATATTGACGATGATGTATTCACATTCGAAAAAATATCAAATATGTTGGTATATACTGAGTATGTGTTATGTGAGCTTATGCAACTTCAGATCAATACTCGATGTAAGTACACTTATACAATCACAAGAATCTTCATAAGGACCATCAATGACTGAATTAAAAAATGATGTCACTAATGAATCTCTTTTAGTCACACTGCTTCTATTTCATTCTCAAATAATTGCAACATACTCTAAGTTTATTCTTAAATTCACTATGGTGTATTACTCGGTAGTCTTCCAAGATAATACTTCATCATTCAAAAATACAAAGAACCTGATTGTAATCAAAATTTTCCTTATTAGTGTGGAACTTATCATCATTGTAAACTTTTGTCACACCCTCGGCCTAGTAGAGGAAAATGTCGAGCGGCGCGATGTTCCAGAATGTTGGATTATGGAAGAGGATTGCATGTCGAGTATGGTCTTTAATCATCATCTTCTTCGGTTGTGTGAGAGTTGTCCACACTCTTTGGTTGGATATTGCTTTGTTTATGTTATTGACCTAGAAATGCATGTGATTTTGAGAGGGTCAACATAATGTTTGTGAGTTCACAGGTTTGGTAAGCATGAAAAATGCTTTTTCAAAGATCTTAAGTTAGCACTCATTGTATTCTCATCCTAAGTCAGCGTGTTAGCGTAATTCCTAGTGTTTTGGTATTGGGATTCAGATAGTTTAATGACTAAATTTGAATCCTGATTTGGATAAAGGATGTATATTTTTACTTGACACTTTAAATAATGGTTCGTATTCTGATCATATTCCCCTAATATTCCTTGTATTGTATTGTAAGTGTTATTTATCAAGGCGTTCTTCAAGAATAGTGGATATTTAGTTTAATGAGCGTATTTCGAACTCGTTTCTCAAGTTTGAGTATACTATCATTACGTAATATATTATTAGTATATAATAGTTTAGTTTTAGTTTAACAAAGTTACGACGACTTCTTATAATTGAGCTATGAATGTCGATCCCAAAAACCATGATGCTTAATCAGACGCCACTATGTTTTTAGAAAGTTATGCCTGCTTCGGCTTGCCATCGGGTTGTAGCTAGCAATCATATGTATGAGTGTCAATACCGTATAGATCTATACATATCTCTCCCATTCACTTAGGATTTAAGGATTATAGATCGGTCGTGCAAGAACCAAGCTCCAATATTGGGCATAATGCCCATCCTTTCCACATTAGTGGCACCCAAAATATAAGGAACCAATCTCACTAGATCGCCTCATAGGGCCTACAACCTATTTGGACCACTCTATGAGTCTTCGACATGACTGGACTGCCTCGTAGGGTCTACAACCTATTTGGACCGCTTTACGGGTTGCCATCCTGACTGGACCGTCTCGTAGGGCGTACAACCTATCTGTTTATCCCCGAGTGTCTTAGCCTACATCACAAAGCAGGACCGCCCAACCCAAACACAATATATCGACATATGTAATAGATAAACAGAAACACAGATCCATCAAATACAAATAATCATACGGATCTACTTAACAGCTACAAACTAGCATAATACTATCCAATGCAAGATAAATAAGCTAGTTGGCCAACATTAGTGCCTTCGACCCATGGGTACAGTGAAGACAACTCACCTATCAATATGAATGCAAGCTAAATAAATCTTTGCTCCAAAAAATCAACTCAACGATCACATAACCAAAACCAAGGACCTAATCTCACTTAACAATTCAAAATACTCAAAATACCCCTAGGTCAAACTTGGTCACAACTTTAGTCAAAGGACAAGGTCAACAGGTCAACTCGGTTAACTCAGCTGAGTATGCAGGGCACTTATTTTTTAGCCTATGGTTTTACATCAATGAGGGTGATAGTTGAAATTTTAGGTGTTTGAAAGACTTTATTATCGTGTTTTGACGTTGGCTATTGATGGTGGTTGAGGACGTATTTCCTGGATTGCCACATCCTCCCTCTGTTGAAGGAAATTTCATCCCCAAAATTCAACTTGTAGTGCCTGACGTGAAGGCACTTGGTTGGGAGTATCTTAATGAATTTTAGCTTTTGGAATTTATTCCTATGGCATAGTCTTATAGAAGTATTCTCCCTTCCTATGTTTTGTTTTATAATGAGGTTGGTAACCATTTTGAGTTCTATCAGGAGGCTGATGGTAAGGTCCATAAGTGTTAAATGTTCAATCCCTTTAAGCTTTAAATTATGTCGTGTATTTGATGACTAGTGAAGGGTTGTGATGTAGTTGGATGTGTATTCCTACTTCTAATTTTTCAATTTCTTGTCACTCTCTTAGTGCTTATATTCTTAGAGTCTTATTTCTATTTTATTATACACTAAGAGGAAACCTAAAGTTCTTATTGACCAATTCTGTTAAGGTTCCCCTGAACCTCTACTTTTCGTTCCATGATCTCGCCGTTTCTATTGTTAGGAGTGCTTATGTGTTTGCTTCACGTTGTGGTTTTCTGTCTTCTACCTAAATTATTTCATGATAGATGTGGTGATGTTTCTTATTAGGTTATCTTAAGTTTGGATGCTTGACTTGTCTTAGTTGGATTTTGTAGAGTTTGCTCAAGGTTCTATTTCTAACTAAATAAAGGGAGGTATTCAAAATATTGCAAACTTACTTAACTTAGAAGCTTTTCGTGAATTTCATAGTTTGCTTTATTTGAATGACTAATCTAATACACTTCCTGACTAAGTCTATGGGTAGTTTCTTGCGTTCGTAGTAGTTACTATGAGGGTCAGATCTCTATGATTCCTAGTTGTATGGCCCTTTGTACCATAGACTATCGGTTTTAGTTTCCTGTTCTCTTTGTATGGTGGTATAGGTATGTATTCATGGAGTGGGATTTCCTCTAGGATTACAATGTATCTTGCCCTAAATGGAGTGTTCTATCATAAGTGGTTAGGGCCTTCTCAACCCTAGTAGGTGTTCAAGTCATTAGTGTTCCATCTTTTAGTGTGCTTTTTCATTACTCAAATTCTTATCTTTTTCGAGTAGGTGATGTTTATACTTACTCTAGTTTTGACATGTGTTTCTACTTTTGGGGTTACTTATGTGGGTAGAATTCTATTATGATCAAGTTATTTATACTTTTCTAAAGAATAGAGGATGCATTATTCATTTCTAAGATTCAGATCTTAGTATTCTACTAGTTAAGTAATATAATATAGGTGGTAATCTTAACCTAAATGTTTTTAACACCGTTATGGGTATGTAGTATTCTAATTTTTTAACCTAACTGTTATTAACACCTATTGGTTTCTGCGAAAGGATTCAGGCTAGTTGCTCATGAATTCTTGGTAGTTGCTTCTTTGTTGGCTGCTATCAGACTAGAGGAATTTTCCTGTCTTGTTGAATTTAAATTTTCTTTCCTTCTTGACTTTGCCTAATGAATTTTGTTTTAACTTTCAGGTTGTATTTATGTTAATCAAATTTCTTAGCAACGTGTCAGCTTATTGCTTTCCTAGGTAGGGTTGTTAAGTCGTTTTTCATTCTTTTGGTGTTTGTTTACTTAATTTTATAGCTTTTTGGCGCATCTAGAGCTCATTTATATGGAGGAATGGGTATTCTATATGATTTACTCGAGATTTAAGTTGGAAGACGTCAGGAAAAATACCTTGAAACTTTAAAAATAAAATTAATGGGTTTCTTGTGATACGCGTTAGGCATGTATGTGTGTCACGCGTACTGGGCCCATGTACAAAAAGGGCGCGCTTGTCCCCCCCCACCCCATTTTTTAACTTGCACCACTGATTTCTTTCTATTTTTCATGATTCTGGGCCCCACACGAGATTTTCACGTTGCACTTTTCAAGTTTTGTCTCTTTCCTCCATCTGATTCCTTTTCCTTCTAGGTACACGTGTCCTAATTCCTAACATCTTTCCATTGATAATGGATTTAAATTTCTAGTTTTTTGGTCTTTGAGAATTTTTTGATTTTTATGATTTTTGTGTGATATTGTGAAATTGATGGGTTTAATAGCTAGTGTATTGACTGATTTTAGTATTTCTATAGTCGATTGTCGTTAAAAACTTGTTATAATGCCCAATTTGAAGCATTTCGAGTTTTTGGGAAAAACTAAGGGTTTTGTGTGAATCGGGATTTCTATTGCGTTTTAAATTGAATTGGTGGTATAATAAGCTTGTAGAAGTACCGATTATTGAACTCTAATGATTCTTAGGTTGAAAATTGGATGAAATTGGACCTAAATCTTGATCCGTCGCCTGCATTTATCTTGCTGGACCTTGGGAAACATTTGGAGATATATCCTGCCAAGGATGTTGATCACCCTTTTTTGGAGTCGTACTTAGACAGTTGTATTCTATCGGAGCCGAGGGAATACAACCATTCGAGTGTCTGAGCCCTTGTCGTTGGGGAGTATATATTAAGGTCGGGGAATGAGTATAGTTTTAGATCTCCTATACACATGCTCATGCACCACCTTATAGCCTCTATTATCCGTGATCACGAGGAGCATGGTAAGGTCCATATAGGCGACTTTTTCCTATATGGTGCCTTCTTCACACTGATGTTCACCTTCACATTCCTTACACAATCACCTCCTTTCTCTCCTCTAGTTTAGCTCTAGGCGCTCAGACACGAAGCAAGATCTGTGGTGGCCATTTCATCAACTGCTTGGCTCGGTCTTATGGGCTTGATACACATGGGATGACTCATTATCCCTTCTGGGAGTTGGACGAGGTGGCTCTGAGGTGGTTGTGAGCGGTTGTTCGTGAGCCAAATCAGATTTTGTGGATTCCTCTTGACGATGTCGATGTGCCCATTCGCCAAGTAGATCTAGTGCATGGAGAAGAGGAAGAGTTTGAGCAGGTTTATTTGGGATGAGAATTTGGAACTATGGATCAGACCTGGATACATTTTTTGGAACACCAGGCTGGTTCTCAGTTCTAAGATTTTCTCAAAACTGGTCCAGTTTTTTTACAGGTTTGGTTCGGCTCGTTCCGGGTAAATTTTACCAGCTTATTTAAAAAAATTGTTTTTATATCGTTTTTAAATTATAGTTTAGATTTAACAAATGGCATAGTGGTGTATGATCCTCGATTCCTGGTTCCCATAAGGCATAGTACGATCGATGATTTCTTTCTCCCCGCTCCTTACGTCCACGACTTCTCAGTTCCTTCTCTAAACTCAACCAATACAAATCATCCTCGAATCTCCATCCAAAATTGTTTCTCAGTTTTGATACCCTTGGCATTCACGTTGAAGTTCTATTCTTCATCACTTCATCTCTCTCTTTGTCATTGAAAATCGGATTTCATTCTACTCAAAAGAAGGTTTACAAAGGGTGTAATCAAAACTAATGGAACCAAGAAAAAAGAATGAAAATTGGATTGGAGATGATGATGAAACTCAAGTAAGTTTTGTTGGAATTTGTTGAATGTTTTAAACTATGTAAACTAAAGTAAGTCCAAGAACACTAGTCCAAGAACACTAGTGTGTGTTCTTGGTGTAAAAGTTTTTATTGTGATTACATATGTAAACTAGGTTTACAATTTTAGGTTGATTTTTGTTAATTTTTGTTGAATATCATAATGTATGTTGTTATATTTAGTTGTTATAGTAATAAGTTTCTATTGTGATTATATATGTAAACTAGGGTTACGGATTTTGGTTGATTTTTGTTAATATTAGTTGAATGTCATAAAGTATGTTATTTTTAGTTGATTTATTGTTAAAAAGTTTTTGTTGTGATTATATGTAAACTAGGTTATGATTTTTGGTTGAATGATGCTAATTTTTGTTGAATGTTATAAAGTATTTTGTTATATATTTTTTTTTTATCGTGATTTTTTAGTTGTGATTATATGTAAACTATGTTACGATTGTTGGTTGAATTTTGTTAAATTTTTTGGAATGTTATAAAGTATGTTGCTATATCTTGTTGATTTATTGTTTTTTTTTTTTTAATTTTGTTTAATTTCATAAAGTAGATTGATGTTTATATATTGAATCATTTTATTTGCTTTTAGGTTAATGATGAGGAACTTGTTGAGAATACACCACAAATTAATTTAATTGATGAATCGGAAAAAGATGATCAACCAAATTTTAATAAACGAAAAAGAACAAGTATCAAAGAAAAAATAAGTGGCAAAAAAAGAACACAAATGGAAAAGAAACATCATCTTGTTGGTACATGTGACAACCCGAAATTTTCGTTCGGTCAAACCCTATAAGTCAATCACCCCGTATATTAAGTCAAGTTCACTTTTACTTGTTTTTGGGAAAAATAAGTTCATTTGATTATTTTAATATTATTCTTTAAACAAACGGGTGAAAGAAAGTGCCGTCACGGGTTTTGAAATTTAAAAACCGCAAACACCTCGTGTCTTAGAAGTTCACGACCAAACTTTTATGTTTGGGTTGAAAAATCATCCAAAAATGTAAACTCATGCCTTAAGCATGAATTTACTCCCCAAGACTAGTCATTCTTGTGTTTACTCCCCAAACACCAAAAGAGTAAACTCCAAAATATCCTCTCAAATATCATCCAAGTTTTTATTCAAAATCTTCAATCTAGTAAGTGTTTCTAGCCCTTTCAAGTTAATATATCACTTAATCTAGTGATTGTACATCCTTTAATACATCCATTTTTGTGTTTTGATTAGTTTTTCCAAAACACCAAGAACACACACTAGTGTTCTTGGACTTAAAGTTCATTTCAAGCTTCCACAATGTAAGTACTTCTATCCTAGAGTCAATTTAAGCTTGCTATACATGTTTATACCAAAGAAAAGTCCCAAGAACACCAAGATAAAGGTGTTCACGGTTTTGGGAAGTCCCAAAACCGTAAACACCAAGTATAGGGCCAAAATGGTGTGTTAAGGTGCCTAGATGCTTCACAATGCCTTAGGGACTTGTCTAGGTTCATCCTTGAAGAGTTGATCACAAAAAAAGCACAAAAACCTTCCATTTTTATGTTTTTACGGTTTGGGGATGTCCTAAAACCGTAAACACCCCAAAAGGTGTGTAAATGTCCCATAGTTGTTCCTTAAGCCTAAATCTAACCTAGACTAGTGCCATGATTGAGCTAAGGACTTAAAAACCCCAAATACAATAAACTTAGGAGTTTAAGGTAGTAAACTCACGAGTTTAAGGTAGTAAACTCATGAAAAATGGTCCTTAGACCGTAAACTCCATTTAGGAGTGTTTTGATGCCACACAACACTTCCTAATGCTAATTTATGAAGTAGGAATGCTTGGAATAACTTAGAAGACTTCAAATCAACAAATGGTCAAAAGGTTAGGAGTTTACGACCGTAAACTCAAGAGTTTACAACCGTAAACTCAAGGGGTATTGATCTTTAGGGAGTAAACTCATTTTAGGAGAGTTCCTTGAACCCCAAACACACTAGCCTTTCCCTACAACACTTAGATGCACTCCTTAGCACTTATAACACTTATACAAAGTGTTTTTCATGTCCTAGAGTGTCTTGACTTGTTTATTAGTTGTTTAAAGACTAATTGTTTATATACATATGTCCTCATATGTAATTAGGATCTTTGTGCGTGTCTAAGTCTTCACTTGACACCAAGCACTTATCCGACACTTCCTTCCGATCCACTCGCAACAGGTGAGTTCATACCCCTTAATCAATGTTTTAAATGTTTTTAAATACTTTATGGGGGGGGGGGGGATACAAGTAGAATCATGCTACTTATTATATCAATCACATGTGATTAATAAGCAGCATTCAAGTGATTTACTACTCATTAGTCGTTTTTCCAAACAGTTCCTTCAAGTATTGTTCATAAACACTTTATATGTTTAAAAATCCTTATTAAACTGTACATTTTACCCTGTATGTTTCATTTCAAACTCATTTACAATTGTGTTTCAAACAAATGTTTCCTTATACTTAAGCTGTTTTAGCAAACCCATGCTTTCAAACATTTTTATAGATTGACATCAAGTCAATCTTTTCTTAGATAATAAAACTTATTTTATGCTTTTATTTTATCAATTGCATGCCTATATATGTATAGTTATATGAGAAATGTTTAAAAGACTTAGGAAGGCTATCCACCCTATTTCCTTTTCGCGCTTGAGATGTGGTCTGGTGGGACATCGGTTATCCGTCCGAAGGTCGTTTAAATATTAGTTATATATCATATGTACATATATAGTCATAAAGGTCCTTCCAGTTCATCCAATGCCCTTGGGTAACAAGGGTATACATCCATGTTCATACGTACCAGTTAAATTACTAGTAAGTTACCATATGGGTAGTTTAGGAAGATACTAGAACTATTACTAGAATGCGATATCATACAATGAGTCGGTTCATTCATGAGTCAATACTTGGTAGATAGAGAGAACATACATTACAACTAGTACACACAGTACATTACTATACATGCTAGATAGAGAGAGAACACACATTACAGCTAGCACACGTAGAACATTACAGTACATTACTATACTATTACATAGATATGTTTACATGATTACATTTACATAGATACATCTAGAAAGAGAACATATACAACGATACTAGAACGAGTAACAATACATTACATATACATGAATACGTTAACAATATTGTGATCCACTGTATCGGAGCATGCCTTCAATGTCATGGCCTGAGTTATAGCCAGAGTCTCTTGGTGGGAGAGCGTGATTTTGCGTATAGATCTATACTAGATTGACTATCCTACACCTTGTTGCTAGCTACAGTCGGACCTGCAGGTCTGCGGGTGCTAAACGTCATACCTTTTTACAACCTACATTTTCATTTGACCTGTCGATAGTATGGTACAATTTATCACATGATACCTTAATATAAATCCGGTTTAAGGTAGTTAGTACAACAGTAGTTCCTATAATACAACACTACAGTACTACATTAATTTACCCTTTACATATAGTTAGTGATCATTTCACTTAAACATTATTGTACAAACTATATTTTGTTAATGATAGTTACACTTGGGGAAAATTGCACACTTTTACAAGAAACGAACAGACAAAACAGTTAGGTCTTGGTAGAATAATCCCTTTTATAATAGTAGGAAAGCATAGGGATTTCTAGGGTTTTTCAAACGTTTACAGTTGTTTTAGAAACATTCTCATACTTACACAAACTTTCTTTCAAAAGATTTTCCAGTCTTTCATTACATGTCAAACAAATACTTACATACAAATTAAGACACATTAATATTTATGATCTCACTAGCTTTAAAGCTGATACTCTCTTTCAAAATAACTTGTATCCTCAGTTCAACAATAGACAAGTACCGATGCAAGGTTTAGAGAAGATGGAGCTCGTTCAAGACACATCTTTCATTTTGTTTATACTTTAGTGTCTATTATAATTTGACAGAACACTTGTATTAAAATTATATTATTAATGCAATGGATGATGTTGTTTCTTGTTTACTACTTTTCATTGTTGTGATATTGTACATGACGTCCTTCGCCCCAGAACGTTTCCGTCGTTCTTGGTTTTGGGGTATGACAATACACATTTGATGAATTTATAATAGAAGAGTATGATTATGTCAAAAGAAGACATGGGAAATATCATTGGTGTGAAAGGTTACTTAAGGCCAATGTGGACAGAAACATGACTTCTAGTTTACTCAAGCACATAGGTACGTGTAAACAAAACCCGACTAAGCTACAAGATCAAACTCAAACCAAATTGAATCTAAAGAAGGAGTCAAATGAGGAGATTATTGTTAATAGATGGAAACATGACGATGATAGGATTAAAAAAAGCATTACTTAACCTTTTTGTGGTAGGCGAACTACCTTTCAAGTTCGTTAAAAGCGAGGCTTTTGTGGAATACACCAACACACTTAATGTTAAGGTCGTGTTGCCATTAAGACATACAATATCCCAAAATGTTTCCAAGTTTTACATAGAAGAAAGAACTAAAATGCTTCAACTTTTAAGTAACCCAAAGATCGGTATACATTTGATAACAGACACTTGGACGTCTTCTTGTCAAAAGACTACTTACATGGTGGTCTCGACTCAATTCATAGACGAGAATATGATAATACACATGAGAATTATAAACTTTAGAGAGATAGATTGTCATAAGGGAGAGGATATAGGCCGAGAATTACTCAATTGTATTCTAGGATGGCGAACGAAAAATGTCATGACCATTACCTTGGAAAACGCCGCTACAAATGATAAGGCAGATGACTTTTTGGTCAAAAAGTTTCCCAATATTTACGAGGGTGGAAAGCATTTTCAGCTTAGGTGTATGGCCTAAATTTTAAACCTTATCATAAAGGATGGACTAAAATACCCAAACTATCATGTTGAGTGTATCCAAAAGGCGGTACGTTATATTAGATTGTCACCACAAAGAACAAACAAGTTTAAGAAGGCGTTGAAAGATTGTGGGTTGCAAACGAAGAAGTTTATATATGGTGACACCCCTACCCAATGGAACTCGAATTTCGAGTTATTGCAATCCGCGTACTAATTATATGAGGCATTTACATTATATGGCACAAGAGATATTATTGATGGGTTTTGGACATAAGAAAATCCTATGTGCTCATACAAACCCTAATGCTTGCATCTAGGTTTCTCTATTGTACATGCAATTCATCCAAGACTTTAAACCCTAGATCTAGCATATGATAATCAATATTAACATAAAAATGGGTTTAAGATATTACCTTGATTGTTATGTAGCAATAACAATCTCAAATCCTCCTTGTAATGACTTTTGAAAGATTAGAGTCACAAATGTCATTCCTCTAATGGTTCACAAACACCAAGAGCAAGAGGATGAAGAAGGAGAAGAGAAGAGACACCCAAAAATGTGTAGAAACCCTAAGGATTCAGTTGCCCATGTTTTTGGTGTCCAAGGGGTCCTTAAATAGTGATGCTATTAGGGTTATCTAACAAGGAAACCCTAATTTGGATGCTTAGGACCTAAGCAACCCATGGACTCCCTCCTTAGAGGCCTTAGACGATTTCTAATGGGTTTTCCCCATAGAATTCGTCCACTCCATCCTCTATGGAGTCCATTAGCCTAATATTCAACTATCACACAACTGACAGTTCTAGTCCCCTTCATTTAATTAATGTCTTTTAGCCACATAATTAATTCTTATTAATTCTTGATTAATATTAATTAAACAATATGATTTCTCCTTTAGTATATTATTCTAATAATATATTAATAAATCATAATTAATCCTTTCTCTCCATAATTCGTCCTATCAAGTTGTTTTGGTGAAGGCAAACCAAAAGGACCATGCAGCATCGGGTTAAGTACATACCAAAATAGTTATGGACTTAGACACTAATCTAACAGTCTCCCACTTAGATAAGTCTAACAACTATTATGTGTATGAATTCAGATCCTGATTTGCAATCATAGCTTTGTAAAGCCGCTGTCAACTTTGATCTTATCAGATACGCGTGTCCTTTAGATAAGGGATCATATATTCCTCCATTCTAGATATCGTATAGATTGAGACATGGATTTAACTCATTCTCTTTGTCTATGTGTTGTTTCCTGATTTCTGATTTATGACGACTGACAACATACTACAATTGAACACATCAATTTAGTCCCGGCTTGGCCAAGCGCTTAGGTGCCAACACTTAATCATCGAGGGGCCCACATATATCGCTTTCTTCCCACTTTGGATAAAAGGAACGAATAAACTTTGATTCAATGCTTGCTTGCACTCACTCACCGAATCACACACAACAATATGTTTTATGACACCAAGTTACTAGTGCGTTTACATATTATCAATGTGCAACCGATTCGCAAGATACAACTCACACATCTCGTTTCAAGAATATAAGATGTTATCGTCTCACTAACCACTCGTGATAAAAATCCATGAAGTGATCCAAGTGAGCGTAGGTTTAATCCAATGCTCAAATAATATTCATAAGCACTCATGAACGTTGCAGCAAACATTTGCTTTTCTCTAATACTCTTTAGACAATCCACACACCAATTCACAACAGTCTTCATTCATACCTACTTCCAGCATATGAACGACTGTGGCCCATTCGAATAATTTGAATGTTCTAAACCAATTAAATTATTTAGGAAGTCAAAACATGCAAAGCGAAGTACAAGAATAATACTAATCCCATATGGCCCCAAACCGTTGAGTATAAATAAAACACCTTTTATTTACCACCATATCGATTACTCATTATTTGTTGTTTCAGGTAATCAACTTCTTACTTGAATTATAGCTACATTTTTCCCATGCTCTTAGCATGCACACAATGCTAACCTACGGTCCTTACTTTTAAATAGATCAAATGAACACATTTCCAATCATACTCATTTCACAACTCCTAATCAAATTCTTGCCATTTATAGAATATGTTAGATTCTAACATTTTATGCAATGATCCTTTTGTAATGTCACTGCACTAAGGTCACAATGACTATTGCCAATGAATTACAAAGCTCTATATCAGAAATTGTTACAAGAAAATTCCATAGATGTGATGTCTCTCACTCAAAGTACATTCCTTTGAACATCCTTTTACATAAAAGTTTCTAATCTAGACATAGATTATCAATATCCAACTCCCAATATGGAAACCTTTCCATACTTACCATATGACAACTCATTCTTAATAGAATCTTATCTATTCATAATAATGTCGATATGCTCCATCTAATATCATACTTCCAACTACTCACAAGCGACAAATCCTTAGCAAGCTTTGGATCGTCCTTTTATAGTTGTTTAATTATCTTAGTCAAAACCGATTCTTGTCATCTTTCCCTCTAAATGCGCTAGACATTTGGAAAATTTTAGAATGGTCAAATATTATAGCACTTGCAATCGATCCTATATCTGAATCATATGGGTCACGATGCATAATGTCTTACATAAAGATTTGATACTTTATTAATCTTCTGCCATAATATTTTATGTGTTATGTTCTTACAATTCGAACTATGAGAGGAAAGCCATATATATAATCGAAATTTAAGAACACACTATGTATCCTCGACTAATATTATTAACATTCCACAACCTAAGCCTTTAGTTTTGAAATGAAGCATAATATTCTCTCCCTTAATTATAGCAAAACAACTATTTAATCCTTACAACTTTGCAAAGTATAAGTCTTGTTTTCTATAATTAATATTGCTAACATGCAATACTTGTCTTAATAATCATACAAGCATAACATTTATGCTCCCACTATCATGATGATTATAATAGCATAACACTTATGCTCCCACTGACTTTTACATGTATTCAGAAAACAGCTTAACTTACAGAAAAACAATACCTATTGAATTTCTTAAGTTCATATTTCTAATACCTAATACTTTGATAATCTTTTATCAAGCTTCTTAGTCTTATACACCTTTGACTTAGATAGCTCATATGTGTGTCTAAACAAATCAGACTAATTGCCAAATTTCACAATTCAAATCATGGAAAGGGATACCATGACCATAATCGAATTCGAGAATACAATTTCACAATCACTATCTTCTTAAAATCTCTCTTAGTGAAAGCATTTCCTCACAGTCATTTTCATGAAGGAGGGGATCTTATGACACGTAGATTTTAATGGTGTATGTGTTCCTATCCATGCGATTTTGTTAAAACCAAAGTTTGCGACAAATCCAAACTCATATGGACCGAACACTCTTAATTTTGATTTCTTGCCTTATTGTAACACGAGTGCCCACCATGTCTTCCAAGTAGTTAAGCAGCTCACCCTTTCCTATCAATGTACTTTTCATTGATCAAGGTGCTTGCCTTTTATGCATTCAAATGAGAACTCATAGAACTTATATGCATAATTAACTCAATCAGAATGGCACAGAAACAAAATAGTGTCAACACGATAGGTTGTAGACCACAACTCGTGTGCTAGTGATGATCGATAAGGTTATTCTTGGTTAGTTCTTGAACCTTTTCAAGACCATTAAGACTCCCACTGACTCCTTGACATATAAGATTCTCTTGTCAATAAACATTTCTTGACAAACAAATATTCAAGAGTTAGTGTAGCATTTACCAGGATAAAACACTTTACAAAATTGGTCCTAGTTGGTCTTTGTCTTATCCCAGACATCACAACTTACCAATTCCAAATGTGCAAGAATAAGAGAAACCTTTTCTAAATTATAGATTTGATGAATGTTATAAACCTTCCTAAGACTTGTCACTCAATGTCATAATCTAAGACTTGTTTTGGAACGAAGTATGATTGTCTTTTTGATTTAACCACTTCTTCATTTCTTGATTCCTCTTCTTAGACATGCAATTGCACTAAGACTCACTTAGTGGATCAATTGAGATATGGTTCTTAATAATTAAGACATATCATAAAACATAATAAAAGGTACTCTCACTTCTTCTTATAATAGAGAAACTTTTATCTTTCTGTCTACTTGATTCTTCTGATTCGTTATGCTAGTGATTAAAACTCTTTCAATCAATTTAGAATTACACTTAATCTTATAAGTATGATCATATTTACTAAACCTTTAGTAAATCATGACGAATATCTTTATCACTCTTGTGGTGGACTTTGAACAACACACAACTCTGTGTACTCAATCTCCTAGTCCTTCACTCGACACTTTGTCAACAAATTAGTCTAAATTTCCCAAATGTGAAAGTTTTTCATTCATCATACAATACTTGTTGCATGATTCCAAGTTTCGGTCCACTTGAAACTTGGATGATGAGAAACTCTCCCTATTTGGTAAATTCTTGACATTTCCACAATTAACATAATTAAGAATCAAATCCATTCGTTGTAGAAATATGAAAACATCAATTTTTCATAAAGATTTCATTGCAAGGAAATAAATAAATACGTCAAACAAAAAATTTATTTTATTCATAAAAGCAGTGGTAAAACATTTGTACTTACAATGCAAAATCAACTGAAAAACTATGTAATCAAATATTCCTAACAACTCTATCATAACTTTCTAAGCTCAAAATCTAATCTTTGAATCCATGTGATTGAGATCCATCTCTTCATGATTAGACTCATCTTGCTTTTCCATCAGGCTTCCTCTCTTTTCACTGATCCTGAAGCACATTCACACTCTTTGACTCTCCCATCTTCTGGATTCTTCAGGCTCTTAGGGCAGACTTGTATCCAACACCCTTTCACTTGGCAACAAACATAGATCGGTTCTCCTAGAACGTCCTCGGAAGCATGGTTGGTTGACTTTCCCAACAAATATGCTCCATTGCTTTGCCAACTCATTTCTGATTCAGCACCAATGAGCATGTAAGTTAGGTCAATGAGGTTTGCGCCATGATCCATCATATAATACTTTCTTTTGAACTCATTATATGATTCAGGGAGTGACTGTAGAACCCAGTCTACAATTAACTTCTCAGGGAATGACGCACCCAACATAATCAACCTATCGATGTGTGATTTCATTCCTATAATGTGGGCACACACGGGCTTACCATCTTCATGTTTCATTGCCAATAGGGCTTTAGTGACATTGAACCTTTCAATTCTTCGATCTTGTGGGTTAGGGAGAAAAATAGGAGGAGGAGGAGGAAGTGAAATCAAACTAGTCCACCTTGATTCTTCACTTGAATAGCGGAACAACTTATTTTCAGCAGGAACACCTTTTCCTTGAAATTTAGGAAGACCATGATTGTCATACTTTGACATCTACAAAACGGGAGAAAATAAATTCAAGTTAGTTGATTTATTGAGTCCTTAGTAGATCACCCAAATGATATACTAAGGCTAGGACCCAACATAATATTCCACAACTCGGGAGAGGGATGCCGTAACCCAAATTACAAAACATTTGAAGGTAAGTGAATGACGATTCACTAATTTTCCACCATGAAAAACGAAAAACAGATTAAGTTTTAAATGTATTGAAAACTCCTAGATCCTTTGAGATTCATTAAACTTTTCAATGGCATGTTTAAATCTCGATATGCCCCTCTAGTTCATGACTGGGATGCCGAGGATCACAAAGCGAGTGTGAATAACCATGCAAATCTACATGGTGCCCCCATATGTTACAGTCACCTATTCGATGTGCCGGTTAACCACACATGCTCCACCGAACTATGACAAACATTGAGTCACCCTTTGCTACCTTTGCTTAGAACCATTTAGTGTGCCGGTTAACCACACACACTCCACTAACGTCTTCGCAAGGGCACAAAGTGTAATTTCATGGAATTGCATCAATTCACTTTTGCCTAAAGTAACTAAGATTGAGAATTTTGTAAAAAACTTTTAGTTACTTTATACTTCATTATACTTTTAATGGAAGGTTTGTGTCCTATCCTACACATTCGGCTAACGACCCTCCACTAGTCAAGAGTGCGGTGGGTAAGAGTGGATACCCATTCAATCACCATTTTATAGGCAATTTCCTTAAACACCCCTTATAGACCAGCTTTGTGAATGAGGCCTACTAACGGTAAGACTAACTTTTATTCGTACATATATATAATGTTAGACTTTCAATGTTATATATATTATAGGGTGTATTTTACACTTTTAAAATACTAGTTGGTCTAATTTAAAAAATTATACAATTAATTTAATTAAATGTAAACCAAAAACTCTCTGGATTTATTAAATCTCTTTTAGTTATACACCTTAATTAATTAATAAAACCATAAGGGTAAGATTTGAACTTTTCAAAACAATACTAGGGTTTTAGAATTTAACATCTCTAAATTAACTTTTAATCAACTTTTAAAATCCAAAACTTGAGGGCAAGTTTTGAAACATTTCAAAACATTAGAGTTTAGAATTTAAATATTTCAAAATCAAACCTTTTAATGAAAAATTTAAATTCCAAGACTTGAGGGCAAGTTTGAAACTTTTCAAAACACAAAGGATCAAATAGCAAATAATTTAAATTAAACAATTAATTTAATGATTATCTAAATTTGACCTAAAATCAATTTCTTGCAAGATAAGTTACCCAATTAATACAAATAATCAAACTTTAATCATATAAGGAAGTTATATGATTAAAATCGGATTTTAATGACCAAAAACAGTTAAGGTAAGTATCCATGAGTAAAACAGCAAGAAATCCTGAAACTGCCTCCTTTTGACACTCGAACTCGCCGAGTTCCTCTATGGACTCGCCGAGTTGGAGCCAACTCGCCGAGTCCACATTGGAACTCACCGAGTTCAGCAATCAGGGAGCCAAAAAATCGATTTTGCAACAAGAATGAATATGCTAGGATTCAATACAATAGAAACCAATCAAGGCTCTGATATCACTGATGGGTTTTGGCCATAAGAACATCCTATGTGCTCATACAAACCCTAATGCTTGGATCTAGGTTTCTCTATTGTACATGCAATTCATCAAAGACTTTAAAACATAGATCTAGCATATGATAATTGGTGGTTGTCGAGGCCAACACAAATAATAACCCTAAATATTACACACTAAAATAGTGTATAGTGGTAAAGGGATCGAATCCACGGAGATTGGTTCAATTTATAACTCTATGAACAAATCTCTTTGTAAAAATACTTGTAAAATGACAATAAATATAAAATGGGGGGGGGGGGGGGTGTTTTGAAACACTTGAAACAAACTAGAATTAAATATGATTTAAATAGACAAATGCAACAAAAATAAGAGTTTGATGTAAAATCAATAAAGGAGAGAAGGTTGACTTAACGTTTCCTCACTTTGACTTTTGATGAACATATCATTAGAATCCAATGGTGCAATACTTTGATTTAAATCCTTAATTTGGCTATAGTAATCCAAGGAGCTTGAGATTACCTAGACTTTCTTAATTGTCGAAATGGCTAGAGAAGCTCATAACAATTTCCTTAGTCAAAGTCACTAATTACATGCTATTTGGAATTAGTGACTTTGACTAAGGAAATTGTTATGAGCTTCTCTAGCCATTTTGACAATTAAGAAAAGTCTAGGTAATCTCAAGCTCCTTTGATTACTATAGCCAAATTAAGGATTTAAATCAAAGTATTGCACCATTGGATTCTAATGATATGTTCATCAAAAGTCAAAGTGAGGAAACTTTAAGTCAACCTTCTCTCCTTTGATATGTTCATCAAAAGTCAAAGTGAGGAAACTTTAAGTCAACCTTCTCTCCTTTATTGATTTTACATCAAACTCTTATTTTTGTTGCATTTGTCTATTTAAATCATATTTAATTCTAGTTTGTTTCAAGTGTTTCAAAACACCAAACCCCCCCCCCCCCCCCATTTTATATTTATAGTCATTTTACAAGTATTTTTACAAAGAGATTTTTTCATAGAGTTATAAATTGAACCAATCTCCGTGGATTCGATCCCTTTACCACTATACACTATTTTAGTGTGTAATATTTAGGGTTATTATTTGTGTTGGCCTCGACAACCACCAAATTTTTGGTGCCGTTGCCGGGGATTGGTTTATTTTTAAACAATTTGTTTCTCTATGCCCAGATCTCAGCGTACAGGTGACTTGATTTACAATCCAGAAATCGAAAAAGAAGCAAGGCGTTTGGCGAAGGAAAAACGAATTGAACGTGGTCAAACTTCTGATCCTCACGGGGATCCGGAGGTCGAAACCGCTTCATTAAGCGACATAGAGCCCGATTCTAGTCCCGACCCTTGCCAAGAAATTCCCGAAACACCACCCCTACAACAAAATCCACCCATTATTGAACCAATTGAAATGGCGGACGGAGGAGAAGTTCCCGAAAGAACTTTGAGGCAAATGATGGAGACCGATGTTACACAAACTCCAACCGGAATCAATTACCCGGTTTTGGAAGGAGGCTCGGAGTTGAAGTCAAGTTTCCTTACTTGTCCTCAAGTAAGACAAGACTAAAATGAACTCGGGATGAACTATCCTAAGAAAATAAAAAGAATTGATAGAACCGTAGAACCTGATCCCCGTTAGTCAACATGGTCAGAATTGATCTTGCTATTACCTCACGAATTTTTCATCCGATGACAATGGAACCATAAACCACACCCAGGACAACTCCTTTAGGTGAGTAAGGAGGGATGAGCAGTCGCAGCCTCAATGGAACATGCATACAATGAAGAATATTTGTAGTAGGGAGAAAGCAGTTGGATGGGCTCGGGTGGAGCTCTTCTTTAAGTGTACACTCTGATCTCACATTGCCGATTTCTCTCATGTGTAACTAGGTTTAATTGCTCGAGCACCGTTGTAGGAATCGATTCACTTGGTGTTGGCCCAAACCTCCCGTAGTATCCGACTCGACAGTCTCCCTAACATCACCAATTTGCGAAAAACAACTCGATCTATATACAATAAAACATACCTAAATAAATGAATATCAAACGTCGGGTCACCAAAATGTTAGAAAATTTAGTTCAATAATTGAACCGGTCACCCTTCTCAGATTTCTGCGGCTGAGAATTTGTCTGCACACCATTTATTTTTTTTTTATTTTTTTATTTTTTTTTGTTTTTTATTTTTTATTTTTTATTTTTTTTTAAATAACGAAATTCTACACATGCGGACTAAAAGACTTCTTTAAAATCCTAAGAAAATCGCAAAAAGATATGGTGATGTAAAAAGACTGGATATGGATTCTACTCGGGGACAAGCACTAGTGCTTCATCCTAACGGTTCAAACATGATCAAGTGTGATCCTCTCGGTAGTAGTGACCGCAAGGCTAAGACATCCATTGTTATAGTATATCCTACAGACATTAGTATTGTATGCATAATTCTTCATGAAAACTACCTGTCCATGATCACTTACCCCTTTAAGCTACGAGCATCTGATCCCAAGTATGAGGTCCCAGACTGCAGCTAATGGTCTCGGTTCGATGGGTGAGATAGCAACAAGATCCTGGACCAATAATGATACAATAACTATGAACCTGTTCCATGGCATCCAAGGAGATGAGAATAAACAGACAACAAAAATGCATGAATGTTAATGCCCTAAGCTAAATGTTATGCAAAAATATAAAAGGTGAAAAAGAAGAAAATAAAATCTTTTTGGAACTAAAAAAAAAATGCATGAAAATTAGCTTAAAACTAAAATGTTATGCAACCTAATTAAAAATGCATGAAAAAATAAAAGGAAAATGAAATGCCTCACCCCAAGCTTAAGAACAAGCATTGTCCTCAATGCTTGAGGAAAGGGCGGAAAGGACCTAAATCGGGGGGTCGGGCGGCGGGAAATGCCCGTGGCGATAGTGGTAGTCCCACATATCCTGGACCTGGCGGGAAGTGTGAGGGAAGGACTGCTCCAATCGATCAACACGACTTGCCACATCTAGGATGGCTCTCGAATTCTCTTGCGTTTGGGCGTCGATGCGCTGCACCGTGGGGAACATTGTGGCAAATTGATCAAAGAACGTGGGGGGGGGGGGGGTGGGGGGGGGGGAATATGGTGGGACTTCGTGTCCCTCCTGCTGATGCGGCTGGTCAAAATGGTGTGGAGGGGCCTGGAATTGATCATGCAGAAACATCGGCTGCTGCATCGAGGGCTGGTCAAAATGGTCCTCAGCTTCGGGCATCTCGTCGTTCTCTTCGTCATCTTCTTCCTCTTGTTGCTCTGCGTCGTCACCCTCATCATCACCGAATTCTGGGAATACACCTGCTTGGGTCAATTGATCTGGAGGAAGCCAAGTGTCGGGGTCGCCTGTATCGAATGAAGAACCGATCCAACTTCGCAGGATGTAAACTGGGGCTTTGTCAGAGTCTAACCAACTGTATGTGCAGGTTCCCCGATCGAGCAACATCTCCATCCGGATGAGAGTGTCACAGTCTAGCAGGAAGTTTGGTGGGGTGTCGACAGGTATGTACTCGGGATCCGGGAAGTCTAGGCCGACGGCTTGACCTATGATCGTGATAAGTCCCCCGATGAAAATTTCCCCTGAGGAACGTTGGCGTATGGAGTCACATTTGTCTAAAAAGAAGCCTGAAAAACTGAGGGGGAGTGCACGCCTCATGCTTCGGAGGAAAAATAGCTCACATCTGTTGATTTGACTGGGCTCGAGACGCCCGAAGATACTCGTTGTAAGGACTCGGTGAGCAATTCGCCAGCATGGGTGAACGATGTGCTTGGCTCGCTGTCGGCTTGGGTTGAAGGTTGCGAGACCAGAAATTTGCATCCAAAAGTTTGCATCAGGGTAACGCAGAAAATCTTGGTACTCTTGATTTTGGGGGCTGATGTGGAGTGGATCGTCTATACCCATGATAGAATCAAGCTCTTCGTATGTGAGCCTATGATGCTCCCCTTTCAACTGGAATGTGAGGACTTTCGTGTCATCATCTCGTGCATATGTGCTAAGAAATTCCATTGTGGGTTCCTCGTAAGTTTTATCACAAAGTCGAAGAAAACCACGCCAACCCAGTTTTAGGAACAAATTGTATACACCCTCACGCACCCCAAGCTTTTTCATGGACTTTTTATGGTAGAATTTTGTCGGCCGGATTGCGCGACCCCGAAGATTGGAGCGATAGGTTTTGATCTCAGCATTTGTAAGGGAAGGATCGCTTTCCTCTTCTCCTCTTTTTTTTCGTTTACCGGCTGCTTTGCGTGATGGACTGGCGACATCCTTTTGCGGGTTAGGATCGATCGATGATCCATGGGTGCGTGTCCGAGCCGCGGTTTTGCCCATTTTCGAAACCTACAATATCAAAAAAAACTTCACCAACGTAATCCCTCACCTCACCACTCTCAAATCAATGCAACTATCTTTAGACCGAACACAAAAAAAATCCAAGAAATAATGACACCCAACTTTTGACAATGTAAAATGGTTTCAACAACACCACTCGGTTAATTTGATAATCCCAACAAAAATTCTGCAACAATACGAGACAAAATGAGAAAATCCCAACCAAAGTTTAAACAATTTTTGAACAAATTTCCAAGCAAATTAACCAATCTCAACCTTTCTCAAATCAATGTTTCCAAATAAACCGGGCAACAACTAACGATCTTAGGCAATTTCCAAAGCATAATTGGATGCAATTATCGAATTGAAACAATGAAATGTAATAAAAACCAAGGAAAGAGAATACCCGTATTATCCCAAAATTGAACTTGAACCCGGAATCCGCTACCGTGCACCCCAAGCTTTGGTTATTCGTGGGTGCCTAAATGCAAGACTTGTTCATTGAAGGGATATTTTCAACTTGATTTGTGTGAAAAATCCGGCGGCGGCTCGTGGTGGCTCAAAAATTATGGGAAAATTTTTGGTGAGATTTTGAGGTTTTGTTTGGTTAGATGTAAAGATCCCTGAAAAAGAAACACTTTGGTGGTGTCGGAATTGCGAGAGGTGGTAGGAGTTGGCTGGAAAATGGCCGGAAAGCGGCGAGTTGGGTGGTGGTGGCGCCCCTAGACCCGGCAATGGATCGGAGTAAACTTCAGGTGGGGTTTGTAGAGCACGAAAAATGGTGAAGAATGGTGGTGGTCTCGTCGTATTCCGACCGGTAGAACTCCGGGAAATCAATTTTTTTGTGAAAAGTGGGTTTATGTGTTCTTGAGAGTTTGAGAGAGAATGGTGGGGTTTTTGAGAGAATGAAATGAAGAAGAAGAGTTGCTGGAGGTTTTCAATCCATATTCAAGTGTGGTCAACACCCGGTCAATGTTGCTCAACTCATTAAACCAACTGGTCAACGAAAGTCAAAGCTGGTCAACAAAATATGGGCTGGTCGTCAAAGCAGCACGCGGGTCGCGCAGAGGGGGCACGCGGGTTGCGCAGATCATGCAGTTAGGTGTCTGATTTTTGTCGCAAGTTGAAGACCGGCCGCGCACACCAGCCGCGCACCCGTGCGCGGGTCGCGTAGATCCCTGCTCCCGGAAATCGATTTTTCTCTGTTTTCTTCCGTTTCTTCACTAGTTCTTGATCCCAAATGCCCCAAACACCTAGAAACTCTTGATTTCTTCAAAAATGACTTCAAAAGACGCATCAAAACATTTTCAAAACTTCTTTATTCGAACGTAGAAACACGAAAGCATAAAGCTTTTCCAAAAATGCCTCTCTTTAACGTCTTAGGCGAGACGTCCTTCTAGTTTGGTTCAACACACCGGGACATCCAAGTGGATGACATCAATAATACTTGCATTAAAACTTTCATAGAATGGCTTTAATCGGTGCCCGTTAACTTTGAAAATTTGTCCCGTTTCTTCACTTTGGATTTCCACCGCTCCATGGTCAAAAGTCTTTATTACAAAAAATGGGCCAATCCACCTTGATCTTAATTTGCCTGGGAATAACTTCAACCGTGAATGGTAAAGTAAGACCCTATGTACCGGTTCAAAATTCTTCCGGGTGATGGACTTGTTGTGGAAGAGCTTCGTTTTCTCCTTATAAATCCTTGCGTTTTCATAGGATTCGTTTCTCAATTCTTTTAGCTCTTGGAGTTGAAGTTTCCTATGCCTTCCAGCCTCGTCAATGTCGAAGTTGCATTTCTTGAGCCCAAAATGCTCGGTGCTCTAACTCGACGGGAAGATGACAAGATTTTCCAAAAACTAATCTGAAGGGCAACATTCCAATCGGGGTCTTATAAGCGGTCCGATATGCCCATAAGGCATCATCAAGTCTCAAACTCCGATCCTTCTTTGTCGAATTCACCGTTTTCTCTAGAATAGACTTCACTTCATGATTCGAGACCTCCGCTTGACCATTCGTTTGAGGGTGATAGGCAGTGGAGACACAATGAGTCACGTGATACTTCTTCAATAGAGCCTCCATCATTTTGTTGCAAAAGTGCGTCCCTCTATCACTAATCAAAGCCCTAGGCACACCAAATCTCGCAAAAACATTAGACTTTAAAAACTCGATAACCGTTTTGGCATCGTCCGATCTTGTGGCTTTGGCTTCAACCCATTTAGAAACATAGTCAACCGTGAGTAAAATATAAACGTTGCCAAATGATACGGGAAATGGGCCCATAAAATCAATCCCCCATATGTCAAAAATTTCACAAACAAGGATTGGATTTTGGGGCATTTGGTTCCTTTGCGAAATGTTTCCCGTCCTTTGGCACCGCTCACAACTTTTGCAAAACATATAACAATCGCGTGACATGGTTGGCCAAAATAATCCACATTCAAGGACCTTTCTCAAAGTCCGGCTAGGTCCGAAGTATCCCCCACAAGCAAATTCATGACAGAATTGCAAAATGGATTGGTGCTCTTGTTGGGGCACACATCGCCTAATGATTTGATCGGGACAATGTTTCCACAAATAAGGTTCATCCCACACATAGTATTTTGCATCACTTTTCAACTTGTCTTTTTGAGCACGTGTGAATGTGTCGGGATACCTTTTTGTGACCAAAAAGTTAACGATATCGGCATACCAAGGAATAGATTGGGTAAGGGAAAAGAGATGCTCATCCGGAAACTCGTCCCGCAATGGGAGAGGAGTTTCATTTGAAGTGATCCGACTTAGATGATCGGCAATGAGGTTCTCGCATCCGCTCTTGTCCCGGATTTCCAGGTCAAATTCTTGTAACAGTAGGATCCACCGGATGAGTCTCGGCTTTGCATCTTTCTTCGTCATCAAGTACTTAAGAGCTGCGTGATCCGAATACACTATGACCTTGGTACCAAGTAGGTATTGTCTAAATTTCTCCAAGGCGAACACTATGGCCAATAGCTCCTTCTCCGTGGTAGAGTAGTTGCTTTGGGCATTGTCTAGTATCCTTGATGCATAATAGATCACATGGGAGGCCCTCCCATTCTTTTGACCCAAAACGGCGCCTATCGCATAGTTGCTTGCATCACACATGATCTCAAAAGGGAGATCCCAATTTGGTGCTTGCATGATGGGAGCGGATGTAAGCAACTCTTTGAGCTTGTCAAAAGCTTCTTTGCACGCTTCATTGAACTCGAAATCGACCTCCTTTTGCAAGAGTTGGCACATTGGTCTTGTTATCTTTGAAAAATCCTTGATGAACCTTCGGTAGAAACCTGCATGGCCCAAAAAAGAACGAACTTCCCGAACACAAGTCGGGTAAGGTAAGCTTTGAATAAAATCAATTTTGGCCTTATCTACCTCAATTCCTTTTTTAGACACAATGTGACCCAAAATGAGACCTTGACTCACCATGAAATGACATTTCTCAAAATTCAAAACCAAGTTTGTTTCAATGCATCTTTTTAAAAATTTTGTGAGATTAGTCAAACATTCTTGAAAAGAGTTGCCATGTACCGTGAAATCATCCATAAAAACCTCAATTATGTTTTCAACATAATCCGAAAAGATACTAACCATACAACGTTGGAAAGTGGCCGGGGCGTTACACAGTCCAAATGGCATTCTCCGGTATGCAAAAGTACCAACTGGGCATGTAAATGTTGTCTTTTCTTGGTCCTCCGGTGCCACCGGGATTTGGTGAAAACCAGAGTACCCGTCTAGACAACAATAATGGGATTTCCCGGCCAACCTTTCTAACATTTGGTCAATGAAAGGCAATGGGAAATGACCTTTTCGTGTGCTCGCATTGAGTTTGCGGTAGTCAATACATACTCTCCACCCGTTTTGCACACGGGTGGGGACCATCATACCTTTGTTGTTCTCGACCACCGTGATTCCCGTCTTCTTTGGAACGACTTGCACCGGGCTCACCCACTTGCTATCCGAGATTGGATAGATCATCCCCGCATCAAGAAGCTTTAATATCTCTTTCTTCACAACTTCCATCATTGGTCGATTTAACCTTCTTTGCGCGTCTCTACTTGGCTTGCATTCATCCTCTATTAAGATCTTGTGCATACAAGTGGAGGGGCTCAAACCCTTGATATCCGCAATCGTCCAACCCATGGCTTCTTTATGCTCCTTCAACACCTTGAGGAGTTTCTCTTCTTCAAATTCAGTTAAATGAGTTGAGATGATAACCAGAAGGGTTTCATTCTTTCCCAAGTAGGCATACTTCAAGTGCTGAGGTAAGACCTTTAATTCCAATTCGGGTGGTTGAACAAGGGATGGAGACAATTTTGTATGAGTTGGGGACAATTCAATTTGCTTGACATCTAATCTTGTGGATTTTTTCATTTCCATTTTATTTACCAACTTCTCAACTTCCGGATCCAAAGAATAAAGCTTTAATTGCTCGGCTAGCTTCCCACAATCGAATCCTTTGCTTGAGATCATCTCCAACATATCACCGTTAGATAACTCAAACAATTCTTGAGTAATTGGCTCAACAACATCATCAAAGTACAAAGATGAAACATCACTAGGATATCTCATGGCATCATAAATATTAAAACTTATTGTTTCACCATCAAACTCCATTGTCAGACTTCCCGCATACACATCGATCTTTGTCCTAGCCGTCTTCAAAAACGGTCTCCCAAGCAAGATTAGAGCCGATTTGGAAGACACTTGCTCATCTAGATCAATCACATAGAAATCCGCCGGGAAGACTAATTGGTTCACTTGCACTAGGACATCTTCTAAAACACCTCTAGGAAAGACACTTGATTTATCCGCAAGAGAGATTATGACACCGGTTTCACTTAAGGGTCTGACATTTAATGATTCATACACCGAATAGGGCATGACATTGATAGAAGCACCAAGATCAAGCATAGCACTACTAAAAGTGACATCTCCAATCTTGCAAGGAACCGTGAACATTCTGGGATCTTTGCATTTGGGTGGAAGTTTCCTTTGTAAAACCGCGGATGCGTTTTCATTCATCAAAATTTTCTCATTTCCCTTCGACTTCCTCTTGTTGGTACAAAGTTCTTTCAAGAACTTTGCATATCTAGGGATTTGCTTGATTGCATCAAGTAGAGGGATGTTTACTTCCACCTTTCGGAAGGTGTCCAAAATCTCTTTCTCCTCCATATTCTTCTTTGAAGTTGCAAGTCGAGAGGGGAACGGTGGTTGAGTGGCTATTGGTGTTACTAGAGGGGCAATCTTCTTTGGAACTCCAGCTTGTGCATCATTCTTGATTATAGGTACTTCAACGGGAATAACTTCTATCTCTTCTTCTTCCCTCTGCTTCTTCTTTGAACTATTTTCTCCGGCTTGTTTACCACTTCTCAATGTCACCACATTGACATTTGGGTTCTTTTCGGTTTGAGAAGGGAGTTTACCATGGGATTCCAACTTGCTTATGGATGTAACTATATCTCCCATTTGTGCTTCAAGGTTGGAGATACTAGTCCTTGTTTCTTTTTGGAATTGTTGGGTACTAGTGGCTAGAGATTTGACAATGTCTTCAAGAGACATTCCGGAGCTACTTGGTTGAGATTGAGGAGGTTGTTGATGATGATGTGGAGGGTGCGGTTTGGGTTGATAGTGTGGTTGTTGATGTTGGTAATGAGGTTGTGGTGCTGGATAGGATGGTCTAACCAATGCATTTTGAGGCAATGGTCTTGGGTTGTAACTCATGTTGGGATTTGGCTTCCAACTTGAATTATATGCATTTTGGTAACCGGATGGTTTGTTGTGGTAGTTTTGGAACTCTCCCGTGGCATTCACATGCTCTGCATCTTCTTGAAGGATGGGACACATATCCGTAGGATGTCCCATTGTTGCACATATTCCACAAACCATCACTTGTAGAGTTTGCCCCATGGCTAGCTTTTGGACAACGAAGGTTAGATCTTTGATTTGAGACTCGAGATTTGATGTTCCCACTTCATTGACTTTGTGTTGTGTGTCTCTTTTCATATCTTGGCGAGGGCCAAAATGTTGTGAATTCGCGGCTATGGTGTTGAAAAGTTGTCTTGTTTGCTGTGGGGTTTTACTAAAGACATCTCCACCACTTGAGGCATCAACTAGTCTTCTTTCCATTGGCAACAATCCCTCGTAGAAGTGTTGAATGAGGAGTTGTTTCGGGATTTGGTGTTGTGGGCAGCTATAGCACAGGTTGTTGAACCTCTCCCAATAATCATGGAAAGTCTCATTTTGACCTTGGCGGATTCCATAAATCTCATTTCGAAGACTTGAGACTCTTGAGGCGGGATAAAACTTGTCAAGGAAAGCTCTTGCCATGTCGGTCCATGAGTTGACCGACCCCGGTGGAAGATAGAATAACCAATCTTTTGCTCTATCAGCCAATGAAAAGGGGAATTCCCTTAGCTTGATTTGGTCATCGGTTGACCCTTGTGGCTTCATGCTAGTGCAAATAATGTGGAACATCTTCAAATGCTTATGAGGGTCTTCATTCTCCAATCCATGGAAAGTCGGTAGGTGATGGACTAAACTTGACTTCAACTCCGAGCCTCCTTCCAAAACCGGGTAATTGATACCGGTTGGAGTTTGTGTAACATCGGTCTCCATCATTTGCCTCAAAGTTCTTTCGGGAACTTCTCCTCCGTTCGCCATTTCAATTGGTTCAATAATGGGTGGATTTTGTTGTAGGGGTGGTGTTTCGGGAATTTCTTGGCGAGGGTCGGGACTAGAATCGGGCTCTATGTCACTTAATGAAGCGGTTTCGACCTCCGGATCCCCGTGAGGATCAGAAGTTTGACCACGTTCAATTCGCTTTTCCTTCGCCAAACGCCTTGCTTCTTTTTTGATTTCTGGATTGTAAATCAAGTCACCTGTACGCTGAGATCTGGGCATAGAGAAACAAATTGATTAAAAATAAACCAATCCCCGGCAACGGCGCCAAAAATTTGGTGGTTGTCGAGGCCAACACAAATAATAACCCTAAATATTACACACTAAAATAGTGTATAGTGGTAAAGGGATCGAATCCACGGAGATTGGTTCAATTTATAACTCTATGAAAAAATCTCTTTGTAAAAATACTTGTAAAATGACTCTAAATATAAAATGGGGGGGGGGGGGGGTTGGTGTTTTGAAACACTTGAAACAAACTAGAATTAAATATGATTTAAATAGACAAATGCAAAAAAAATAAGAGTTTGATGTAAAATCAATAAAGGAGAGAAGGTTGACTTAAAGTTTCCTCACTTTGACTTTTGATGAACATATCATTAGAATCCAATGGTGCAATACTTTGATTTAAATCCTTAATTTGGCTATAGTAATCAAAGGAGCTTGAGATTACCTAGACTTTTCTTAATTGTCGAAATGGCTAGAGAAGCTCATAACAATTTCCTTAGTCAAAGTCACTAATTCCAAATAGCATGTAATTAGTGAAAGTCAACTAGCATTAAGAACCAAAAAGTCACCAAATCCAAGAGGGGTCAAATGCTTTCACCACCATGTTGGAGGAAATGTTTTTATGATTGTGTGAAGCAAAAACAACACAAAAATCATTTGTTGCTTGCTAATTTGAGGATCCTTTACTTAATCACGAAATTAGCCAACTAATCACCACAAACACATTTAAACTCATGAACTAAAACATACAAGCAATGATAAGATGTTAAAACACAAAACATTCCCATAAAGATTCAAGAACATGTTCATGGATTCTTCAACATTCAACAAAAGTTCAAAGGATTAACCAAAAGTCAACCAAGATTAGCTTAGCCAAGCATGGCTAAACCCAAAGAAACAAAGTTAGAGAAAATTGTACCAAACATTAAGCAAGAATCAAGAGGTAAAAATATGATGTTCTTCAAGGGTTCTTGGCCTTCAAAAGTCTTCAAAACTCCAGAGAGAGTCTCTAAAAATCGGATGTCTAAGAGTCTCCAAAAGATGGGCACCAACCTTCCTCAAATAGCCTTCCAAATGGATTTCCAAAATTACCCCTGCAGAGCCTTGCGCGACCCGCGTGCTGCTGCGCGGGTGGGTTGCGCGGGTGGTGCCTGACATGGGCTTCTTTGAGATTTTGGGCCTCCGAAGCATATCCCACTAGCCCAGATCGAATCCAATCACCTCCTAGCCCATTTTCTTCAAGTTTTTCTTCATTTTAAGCCCAATTTGACCTCTCCAAATCCTCCAAAGCTCGTGAACTCGCCCGATTAATAATTTACATACGCTTGAATATTTCCCCGCATCTTGCAAATTTAAAGTTTATTTCTCTCCAAACCTTCAAATAATCATCAAGATCACTCCATGCATTATCTCCACTACCCATCAAGCCTAACATCATTTTTGTCTACCAAATCTCATCGCCTCCTATACGTCCCGAACACTCCCGCTCCGCTAGACCCGAAAACCTGCAATTATGCTCACAAGATTCGAAAGTACCCGAAATAGTCATAAAATAACAAAAAGGAAAATATGCATGGAAATTATCTAAATTATGAATGAAATATGCTAAAATAAACTATAAAAAGAAGTAAACAAAACTAACTATCAATAATCAATATTAAAATAACAATGGGTTTAAGATATTACCTTGATTGTTATGTAGCAATAACAATCTCAAATCCTCCTTGTAATAACTTTTGAAAGCTTAGAGTCACAAAGATCACTCCTCTAATGGTTCACAAACACCAAGAGCAAGAGGATGAAGAATGAGAAGAGAAGCGACACCCAAAAATGTGTAGAAACCCTAAGGATTCAGTTGCCCACGTTTTTGGTGCCCAAGGGGTCCTTAAATAGTGAGGCTATTAGGGTTATCTAACAAGGAAACCCTAATTTGGATGCTTAGTCATTAAGCAACCCATGGACTCCCTCCTTAGAGGCCTTGGACGATTTCTAATGGGTTTCCCCCATAGAATTCGTCCACTCCATCCTCTATGGACTCCATTAGCCTAATATTCAACTATCACACAATTGACAGTTCTAGTCCCCTTCATTTAACGAATGTCTTTTAACCACAGAATTAATTCTTATTAATTCTTGACTAATATTAATTAAACAATATGATTTCTCCTTTAATATATTATTCTAATAATATATTAATAAATCATAATTAATCCTTTCTCTCCATAATTCATCCTATCAAGTTGCTTTGGTGAAGGCAAACCAAAAGGACCATGCAGCATCGGGTTAAGTACATACCAAAATAGTTATGGACTTAGACACTAATCCAACAATTTTTATTTTTAAGTTATATTTCAGATTTTCAGCAAGAATTTTAACATTTTGTAATTTGTGAAAATTTTTAAACAACCATAATTGATTCGTGTTAAGTTGGATTGACATGCGGTTTTTTCCAACATTTAATTTACAATTTGTAGATGAATTTAGACTGTAATTTTTTTTTTTGTTTTTGCTGTTATATTCAATGAGTTACAATCCTTCAAAGTTGGGATATGAAAGCTAAAATATTTCAGCTTTTCAGCAAGAATTTTAAAATTTTGTAATTTGTAAAAATTTTTAAACAATCATAACTCGTTCGTTTAAGGTCAGATTGACATGCTGTTTTTTTCATAGTTTAATTTATAGTTTATAGATGAATTTATACTATAATTTTGTTGTTTTTGGTGTTATATTCAATGATTTAAAATCCTACAAAATTGAGATATCAAAACTGAAATATTATAACTTTTCAGCAAGAATTTAAAATTTTGTAATTTGTGAAAAAATTTAAACAACCATAACACATTCGTTTTAAATCAGATTAAATTGTAATGGATATGGTGAAGTTCTTTGAAAAATTTAAGACAAAAAGAGCTTGTTTTGGCTACATCAAAATCTTTGATAAATCTTTTTATCCGAGAAGTCTTATTTGTGGACATACATCTAAGAAAGTTGTCAACCAAGCCAATATTTCTCGAAATGGTAAAGTACATGAACATGAAATACGATAAGTATTGGGGTGCATACAACAAGATGAACGACTTTATGTACTTTGCGGTTTTACTTGATCTTACAACGAAATTACCTTTTTTGTTACATGCATTTTAAAAAATGATCAGGTACATGGAACCGTCATTGAACCTCCCCCCCCCCCCCCCCCCCCCCACCCTCCGGGCATAGACATAAAAGCATGTCAAATGGTCCAAGAGGTTAAAAATAGAATGCAGAATTTATTGATGACCTACTTGTAACGATTTGATAATGGTGGATCATCTCAACAAGAAACGAGTCAAATAGTCATTAATGGTGATGATGATAATGATTTTTTCTGTGATTTTCTTAGGACGGGAGGTAGCAACTAGGATCCAATAGATAACAAGTTAGGAACTTATTTGAAAGTGAATATAGTTAATTATAAGAAATATTTTTCAATTCTCGGGCAGTGGAGAGTAAACGCAGTTAGGTTCCCGACAGTTTCTCGGATGGCGAAACGTGATTACTTTTTTAGTCTTTTATAGTTTCTTTATAAATTAATGTCAGTACAATTTAATTCTTTGTTGTTAGACATATTGGTGATACAAATCTCAAGTGTAGTGTCCGAGTCTGCATTTACTACATGTGGTAGAGTTGTAAGTGAGTATCAAACTAGTTTATCGACGTTGATAGTTGAAGCTTTGTTATTCACCCAATATTGAGTGAGAAATTATACAATTCCAATAATTGACAACGTTGACAACATCTTGAACGATGATGATATAGCTTTGGGTTTAAAAAATACAATCTTTGTTGTTTTTTTATACAATTATCACTTTTTATTAAATACTAACAACATTTTCATTTTTGTTTATGTAGATATTGCACAAGCTTCAAACATGTTAGATTTGGATGACAATGATATGGGAAATAGGCCAATGGAAGATTAGATTATAAGTTTATGAAGTTTGTTAGTTTGATTGATTTTATAGTTTAAACTTTGATTTTTGGTGTTACGGTAATACTTTTGAATGTTTGTGTTAAGATTGTTAAGTTTTGTTGGTGAACTTGATTTATATGTTAGTTGCTTTTATTTGGAAATTTTATTTTTCAAGTAATAATATAATAGATCAAGGTAGATTAATTATGCACGAAACGGAAAAATATTCATTTTTACAAGTTGTATCGTATCAAACCCAGAAACATATTCATTTTAACGAGTTGTAACGTATCAAACCCAACAACATATTTGTTTTAACGACTTGTATCAAATCCAAAAACTTGTTTTAATGACTTGTACTCTATGCAAATAAAGTTTTACCGGTCCAACCTTATCCAAAAACCGGAAAAACCGGACCTGGACCCGAAAAGTCTCATTCGGTCCGATCCACGGTCCACAATATTCTTCGAAACCGGTCCAGTCTAAATGCTCACCCCTAAGGGTTACTGTTAGTAGCGAGTTCAATGCGTTCCTCCTGCGGCTTCGCAAGTGCTGCAGCCTGAGATGAATATAGCCCATCTCTCTAGGCACATGGACGAGTTGAGTAAGAAGATTCATGATGTCCGTCATTGCGAGTAGTGGATGGCGGGGGATATGAGCGATTGGTTTGCTTATCAGGGGTTTGTTAATCCCCCTACCAGTGACTGAGTGACGGGGCTCGTACATCAAGGACATATCACGATGACAATGACGATGATGAGAGTGATGAGGATGGTGATGGAGATAGCGAGGAGTATGTAGATTAGTTATGTTTATTTGTTGTTAGGTATGTAGACCGGTTTCTTGTAATTTTATTTTTGTATGTTCTAGCGGTGATGTATGGGCGTATATGCCCTCTTTTTGGTAGATGGTTTTATCATGTATCTATGTGGATTTATTTTGATATTATATATATACTTATATCTTGGTTGGTTTATCAGTGTATTTATTTTGTGCCCTTTTGGATTGCTCACGCTTTTAATCTATTAATTACAATATTTATGTTTAGTAGTGCATTAGACCCATCCAAAATAAAACATAGCTAATCAGTTCTATATCTAGTCTTTGGTTTGACCAATATACTATTAAACTTATCTGGGGTACTTAACCTAAAATATAAATTCCATAGAAATTTTGTTTTGTATTTTATTAATTTCTGGTTTTGCACTTCAACACTATCAAATAAGGATCAGCCAAGTGAGAAGTACTGAAGGGCAGGACCATTTTAGCATATAGTCATTCTAGAATCCAACGAACCAAGTGATACTTCAATCTAGTCACTTCTTCGGTAAGTAGTCTATAGCTAGTGTATTTTAATAATACTTTTAGTTGTAGATCTGAGGAAAAATGTTTATAGATTATATGTCCCTAGGTTATAGTTGTATTTCATAAAGAATTACTAATTCACTATAACCCATAAGTTCTGATACCAATCTATCATATCCTCGTCCTAGTGATGAAAACACCGAGTAGAGCGACATTCTGAAATGTTGACTTATGGAAGAGGCTTTCCTGTCAATTATGGTCTTTAATCATCATCTTCTATGGTAGTCTGAGAGTTGTCCACACTCTTTGTAGATGTTATTTTGTGTTTATTATTGACCTAGGAATACATGTGATTTTGAGATGTTCAACATAATGTTGGTGATTTCATAGGTTTGGTAAGCATAAAAATGCATTTTCGAAGTTATTAAGTTAGCACTAGTTGTATTCTCATTCTACTTCATCGTGTTAGCTTAATTCCTAGTATTTTGATAATGGGATTCAAATAGATTAATGACTAAATTTGAATCATGATTTGGATCGAGGATGTATATTTTTACTTGTCACTTTAATTCATGGTTAGTATTCTGATAATATTACCCTAATATCCCTTTTTTTTTGTATTGTAGACACCACTTCTCAACGCGTTCCTCAAGAATAATGGATATTTAGTTTATTGAGCGTATTCCAAACTCGTTGCCTTGTGTTTAAGTATATATCACTATGTAATGTATTAGTAGTTTATGATAACTTAATTTTATTTTAACAAAGTGATGACAAGTTCCTATAATCTAGCTATGATTGTTGATCCTAAAAACCACCGCGCTTCATCAGACATCGATATGTGTTTAGAAAGTTATTCCCGCTTTGACTTGTCGTCGGGTTATAGCTAGCAACCACATGTAGGAGTGTCAATCCTATATAGATTTATACATATCTCTCCCAACCACTTAATATTTAACGATTGTAGGTTGGGAGTTAGCTGAACATCTATCAGCTTGTTGACGAACCATGTCTCGTCTAACTCTTATTGTGGGGGCCTCCCCTGGTCAGTCGTGTTGTTATTCGCATTGTATTTATACGAGTTTACATATATATATATATATATATATATATATATATATATATATATATATATATATATATATATATATATATATATAATCAGTGTGTTTTGCAGAGCCGAGTATTTGGGTAGAGTAACACTAGGTACTAAGCTTATCCAAAGGGTGGCTATAATAACGAGTTTCAGTGTTTCCTGGCAACTGGCCAATGTAATAACTAGGTATGATCTTATCTATCATAATCGTTTAGAATAACGACTATGCATAATATTAGTTAAAGAGTTTGGGTAGAGTATCTAGTAGACTTAATATCATCCTAATGTTGTAGGTATAATTATTTAATTTCAATTAGTAATAACTTTGTAATGTTGCATTTTAGACATGTATTCCCCTCCTCCCCTGAAAAGATTTGGAAAATGGGACCGTGAACTCCCCTGTGTTACATGAAACCATTGATGTAGGGTAGAAAAACCACTAGTCTGGCACTAGAGAGGCGCTCGGGAGTCATTGGCACGAATTTTAACAGGGAGAGAGAGAGAGAGAGAGATGTGTGTTAAGGTATGAGAAGGGATCAATCGAGATTTTCTACTTATAGGAGTTTTGGGTTGCACTCCATGGCATATGCGTACGAACCATACGATGTTGGCACGTATCGTCCTCTAAGTGTGCCACGTTACTCTGTATCTAGATGTATCAAGTGTCAGGTGCACTCGGGGCATTTCATACGAGCACGTGTGACGGTAATATTAAACTTTGAAATTTTGTAACTCTTACATTTGAACTTTGTTTTCTATGACATTGATATATCCTTGTAGATCTCATTGTTCTTTACAACTTTCATTTTGGTTGTTTTTCTTACTTTTGAATTTCGTTTTTCAGCTAGTTATTATTAATGTTATGATTTAATAAAAATCATAACTCTCTCATATGACTTCCCTTTTAGGCATTCATTGTTCCATAATTCCAACTTTAAGTGGTACTATGACAGTTTTGTTGGCGAGTTTCCCCATAAGTCAACCAATCTCCTTGTAGTTTTTCTCGTTTAACTTTCTAAGGACAATAGAAAATTATTTGCTATAAATTTCATATCTCGCCCATACTATGTCATATTCTTGTGAAATTTATATTTTTGGAATCATGGTAGCTTGTGTAATCTAAGTATGTTAACCTGCTTGCAAAGTAACACGACTTTTTGCGCACTTATTTTTTAGCTTATGGTTTGATGTCAATTAGGGTGGTAGTTGAAATTTTAGGCATATGCAAGATTGTATTATCATGTTTTAACGTTGGATATCGATGACGGTTGATGACGTATTTCCTGGGTTGTTAGACCTTTACATTGATCATTCCATACTAAGATAATATCATTTGTTTTCCTAAGATACTTAGAAATGTATTCGACTTTTATTCTTTGATTCTCGTCAAGTTGACCTGATCTGACCTGTCACATTCGAGTCATACAATTCATCAAATTTACTATATTTCCTGACATACATGATCGATCCTATAAGAAGAAGAATGTGGGACACAACTTATTTCTTCTACCTTCGATTCTCATGGGAGATGGAAGTTCACAAAGTGATGCATAATGCTTCAAAGGAGAATTTCTCTAGAGGTATCACCAAGCAAGGATCAACTGCTAAATCGTGCTTGTCTTCACTTGTATTAATTTGTTCTTAATACTTAAAAGTAAAAGCACAATTAGCACCTAATGCTACACAACCTTTGCAAGAAAGAGGACATACCTTATTAATCTAAAGGATCTATGTTCTCACTATGATTTGCAAACAAATATTGAATATCAAGAACCCTAAAAGTACATTGCTATTTTAAAAAATCACTTAAAGGTGACTAGAAAATACATACCTTATGTTTATTGTAGTAAATAAACATTGATACTGATGAGTTGAAAACTGTTAGATCGATTAAATCTTCCATAGGTTAAACAATAAAACAAACAAATAAATACTGAGAACACAGGAGAGAATCAAAATATAGCTTAATGATTCAAAAATGGCCACGCCTCAGCGGAGCTCGACGAAGAACTTCCACTGTAGAGGTGAGCTAGGGTTTGTATTACAATACTGAGAATAATAAATGAAAAGCGATCATCCCAAAGGATGCATGCATGCACCTTTAAATACTAAAATCCTAAACAAAATAAACACATTTGGGCATGCCCAAACTGGAACTCAAAATAAACACAAAAATTAAGCCCAATGACGCAACACACATGAACCCAACAATCTCCCCCTTTGAGTTAATTGAGGCGAGAGGTTAGTTCGGTTTTGCAATAGAAGACTTCTTGACCGTCTTGAACACCTTCGGTACAATAGCCAAAAGAGTTTGTCGAAAAGTGATAAACCACTGAGGCATGTATGTGAAGTACTTCTTTTCAACATCGCTATTCTGCTTACACTTGTTCACCAAATCAATGATATGTTCCAAACAGGATGTGGAAAAAAAATGTTTATCATCGAGGGCAAACACGAACTTTTCTCCTTCTTTCCTTGTGGAAAACAAATGTTTGATAGTTGGTCTTTTTCGCAAAACAGATGAGACTTCTTGATCCATCAAGGCGACTTCATGAATATAACAGACGATCATTCGCTTGATATGATTAATAATCGGCTCATACTGTTCCTGACTGGTAAGCAAGATATTATTCAGCAAGATGCAATCATGTGGATTTAGATTTGACAGATTAGCTAAAGAAATGAGATGAACCGAACTCTCTAATCCTTTTGTTACTTTGAACTTCACGTTGATGCATTTCCCAGCAGAAGCCGGCTTTATAACCTTCACCGTTGTAATCTTTTGAGCACTCTAGGTTAGATGTTGAGGCTAAGCAAATTCCATGTAGTAATCAACCAAATCCTTATCTGTTTTTGGATCTGGTGAAGGAATGGCAACTGTTGGATCAAAACAGTGAAAAACAAAAGCTTTCCTTGTGATGGGCGTATCAAATTGGGAGTCTTTAGAATTCTCACAGTCAAATGAAATGACTGGTTCAAGCCAATGCGTGCTTGGAGAATCTATAGCTTCTTTTATCATCCACTCCAATGTCCAAAAAGGAAAAAGTACTTTATGACTTTCCAATAGGTCGTGAGCCTCCTATTGGTTTCGCTCCCTCTCTTCAGCTTCTTTAGCAACATGAGAGTTTTCATCCAACTCTCTATCTCTATTTATTCTTTTGAGAGCAGCGTCATCATTCTCTTTTTCTTCTTCTTCTTCCATGATCCCTTTACCTTTGTCGTTTTTACTAGAACCCGAAGCTTCATTACCCTTTGGTTCTTTTGATTTCGGTGGTTACTGATGAGATTGTTTTAGTTGCTCTTCATTTTTATCTCCCCCTTGTTGCGGAGTAGCAACCGACTCCAGAAAACCCACCACTCGGCTCAACAAATCAAGACCGGGATGCAGTTTTTTAGCAAGATACCGTTGAATAGTGATTGTAAGGACCGAATCATGAGCATCCAAAATATTGGAAAGAAGATTATGGATATCAGAAGCACAACTTTTCATAACAGTTCGCTCATACTTAAGCTCATCAATATCCCTTCATGCTTGATTCAACAGAAACAGTCTGAGTCTTGATCAGCATAGTCTGACGGGCGAGCTCATCCATCACTCTACTTTCAAACGCCAACTCTTCTTGGAGTTTGTCAAGACGAGAAGCAAACGATGACTGAAAGGATGCTTGATCGACTTGTAAGCCAGAATGAACTTGGTCGAATTTCGCTTGTTCATCCTGAAAAGTCTTTGAAAGAGACTCAATTGTACCATTTACCTTATTGGAGTTGGTTTCGGTTGCCCCTTGAAGAGATTCTAGAAAAATCCTCGCATCATGAACCAAAAATTTAACTTCGTCAACAGCCTTCTTGCTCAATAGAGTCGAAGCATCAACAACCTCTTTCGCATTTTGAATCGAAGACTCATGTCGTTAGAGCACCATTTCCAGAATGGATTTGATACCAGCCTTAGAATAACCCGATGAAGAACTAGAGGATGAGGCAATGAGGGTATCAAGCTTATCATTTAAATCTTTCAGATGTCGCTTTGTCACAGGAGCGTCGTCATCGTCATCGCTCTGGACGCAATAGGGACTGTAATATGTGGATTCAAAGTTGAGATCTTCTCCACCCAATATAGTGTCTAACTCGGTTGATGGTGATGATGAAAATGGAGGTTCGTTTGGAAAGGTAGGTGCCGCCATATCAGATACATTGACACAAGGTTCGATTGTTGCTTGGGAAAAAGAATGGTGGTGGAATGGGAGCACTGACTAATGGAGCAGTAGATACTAGCAGTGGACATGGGGCAATAGTAACTGGAACCAAAGTTTGAGGAGATGGAACCGAAGTATTTAATGGTACCTCATAAGTAGGAGAAGGAGGAGGCGAATGACCTCCCTCAGCATCAGAAGGAAATTCTTCAGTCCCATCATCATTGGAGTCATCATGGGGTTGATCTAAAGGGTTGTAATTAGAATCACTAGTTGATGGAGTGATCGGTTTCCTTGCTACCTTCTTAACCTTGCGCTTTTTTGAAAAGGTGCTGCAACTTTCTCAGACTTCCTCTTCTTCGAAGTAGCGGCCTTAGAGGATGGACCTTCCTGAGTAGCTTTCTTTGGGTCACTGTGTTTACCCCTTTTTGCTGGTTTATCAGCATCGTCAAGTGATTACTGCATCTCCGGAGTATAAACCCTTAGACTAGACGGATGAATTTTCTTGTAGGTGGTAATAATCGAGCTTGAAGTAGGAACAGTTCCAAACATGGATTCACGAATTGATTCCACATAGGAAAATATCGAATGATCAGCCACGATGATCTTCATCGTATGAAGCGTGGAAATCTAGGACATTAACGAGTCCACCATAACTGGAACATTAAACTTTTCCATGGCCCAACGAGTAACAATCAACCAAAAATGTGCACAAGAAACTTCAGAGTGACGTGAAGAAGAGTTCAAACTTTGTACCAGGTGTGACCACAGGATATAACCAAAATCTAGATTCATACGTGTGTAAAGCCCATAGAATAAAACCATAAAACCTTTTCTAGACCCATCAGAGCGTGTAACTCTTTCAGCGAAACTTTTGACAAGAAGAGTAAAAAGACCATTCCATTGAGGAGGAAGGCATGACTTTTTGAACTTGGTGACTGTGGTCAAAATATCCATGTAGCCAAGATCATAGAACATCGAGAAAAGAGGTGACAGAGTAATCAAATCAGGGTTCACCATTGTTTCTTCATAAGGAAGCCCTAACAGAGAAGAAAACCTGACCTTAGACTCAGAGGTCTTGTGATTAAAGATCTCGAAGAAAATCCTCTCCTGTTTCTTTTCGTACATTACTGTAGTGTAGACTTGAGATAGTAGGGACATTGGCACTGTTTCAGCTTTCGTCAATGTAATGACGAGTGGTGAATATTTAAGGCATTCAACGACCTGGAGCACGTAGGCATCATAGATATGAGGATCAAGATCGATAATGAAATTCTGATTGGGCTTAATCGTCAATAGTGTGGAGGAAGCTGTTTGATCTTGAACTGATGAAGAATCTGCCATTGTTGGTTCACAAGAAGATGAAGAACAATAGAGAACAACAAATCGCCGGTATACTTTGATAGAATTTGGAAGTGGTAAAGATTCACCGTGAAGATGAAAAACCTTTTATACCGTTTCTTGGAGAGAGAAAAATTAGAGATAATGATGACTGAATCTATGAAAAGTCGCCATGAAAAGCGGGTTTTGACATTTATTCCCTGAAAAGCTGTCAGGCGGTGTGAGTGATTTTTGACGTTTCAAATTCACGCGCCCAAATTTTACCCCATGACTAGGATTAAATTCTTATCCAGTTACCGCCTCTCCAATTGGGAATTCTTTTCAAATTCATTGATGACTCTTCATTTTACTCCATATTTGTAGCTATAGTGTTCGGTCTATAAAAGAGTGCACATGTACAACATATGAAACCGATTTAGAGATCCGAAAAATTGCCATAGAAAACCAAACCAGACTTGGGAAAATTGCGTAGATTCTCGTGCAAGAGTGGGCCAAAAGAAAAGAAATAAAGCAAAGTGTGTTTGAGATGTGAGTGATGTCATATCAAGACACGAAGCAGAAGATTACGGGCACGAATCTCTTCCTTCAAAGTCAAGAGAGACTTGAAGTGCTTGTGTGGTACCCCGATAAAATACGATCAAATTTTTGACAAGAAACATTGAAAGGATTCTTTTCAAATATGGCTTTATAGGGTAGGTTACCTTCAACCGAACTTTGATACTCAAAATAAGACCAAAATTTGGGCGAAGTACTTGTGAGACCAATGTGGTCTGTTGAACAAGTAGGTAGGAAATAGTATGAAGTGACAGGACATTAATTTTAAATCTCAAAAACAAAAACGAAACTCGATCTTTTAGGTAGAAATGCCTTGGTGTTTAACAATTTCATAAAGATCACTCAAAAATAAAATGAGATTTCGTAGGGTAACAAGTAAGAGCTTGAATAGTAAATATTCATCGTCAATTCATTGTTGGTGTTGGATTTTGGGTCTCACTTAGCACGTGGTGTACGTATCTAAGATCATAAATACAGATTTTGTGTAACCATAAACCTCAGTGGTAATGCTGAGAGTCTCAAGGGTTACGTTGGTGGAACGAAACATAACGGAGAAAGTAGAGGAGGTGGTTAAAGAACCAAAAGTACCTCTGCTATATAAGTATGACAAAGCAAAAAACTCTTGACTCATATGAGAAGAGTAAGGTAGCTCATGACTGAAGTGAATTTAGCAGCCTAATTAGGAATAAACGATTGGTATGGATCGAATCATTAAGGCTTCACTTAGAGTCTTGGAGGCATTGGTCTACATGCAACAGCATGCGTCTAAGGACACCTCACTAGTTCAAGGATAAGAATATTATACCTGCTCTCGTTCCACTGCATGTACCTTCGTTGTTCCTAAAACCTGGGAAAGAAATAAACCACACGAAATACAAGAAGAAAATATTTTTGGATTTTTGTAATTTCTGAAAAAGAGTAAAAATAGAACATAAAATATTTTTGTATTTTTGGAATATCTTAAAAAGAGTAAAAACAGAAAATAAAATAAAAAAGGTAAAGATAAAAGAGAAAGAGGAGCGAGCAAAAAGATGAATCAAAACATTAATGATATACAACCGAAACCTAACCTTAGAAAAGATGAAGCGAAATAGACTGAAAGTTCGGTTCATTTCGGATCCCTAAAATTTCGGAACCGAAATAGACCGAGCGTTCGGTTCATTTCGATTCCCGAAAATTCTAGAACCGAAATAGACTGAGCCTACGCTCTATTTGCTTGTCTAGTTTTTAGAGAAATGAAAGGGGTTTTGGTAGCGACTCTGCTTCCTTCATTCCCAAGCCTTGTAATATTCTATTAAAACTTGCTTCTGGTAAGGCCTTAGTAAAGATTTCAGCCATTTGATCAGAGGACTGAACGAAGTGAACTTCCACATTGTCGTCTTCAATGTGGTCCTTGATGAAATGATATCTTAGTGCAATATGTTTAGTCTTTGAGTCTTGCATTGGATTATGAAAAATCCTTATCGCACATTCTGAGTCACAGTAGAGAGGAATCTTCTTCATACTCAGGTCATAATCTCTAAGTTGGCTTTGTATCTAAATGACATGTGACGTATAGGATGCTGCTGCGATGTCCTCAGCTTCAGCTGTTGAAAGAGACACACATGTTTGCTTCTTGGACTGCCAACTAACAAGTTTCCCATCAAGAAATTGGCATCATCCAGTGGTACTCTTTCAATCCAGTCCACAACCTCCGAGATCAGCATATGAGAAAGCTTGGACAAAGAACCCTGACTTGGCTGGGTACCATAGACCGAGAGAGGAGGTTCGCTTCAAGTATCGAAAGACATTTTTCACAGCCAGTAGGTGAGGTTCACGTGGATTGGCTTGAAACTTAACACAAAAGCAAACAGAAAACATTATGTCTGGTCGACTTGCTGTTAGATACATTAGGGACCCTATTATCTGATGATAAAGGGTCATGTCAACAGCCGGTTTGTCCAAAGAAGGTGTCAACGTCATTCCAAATGCCATAGGAATCTTTACTTTTGAATCTCCCATCATTCCAAACTTGGCAAGCAAGGTTTTTGTGTAGGACTCTTGATTATTGAAAATGCCTTCGGGTCCCTTTCTAATATTCAAGCCAAGGAAAAAGTTAATAGGACCCAATAAGCTCATTTCAAATTTAGTTTCCATCAGCTTCCTAAACTCGGCTGTTAAGTCAGGATTTGTGGAACCGAAGATGATATCATCGACGTAAATTTGAACGATCATAAACGGTCACGCTCTTTCTTATGAAAGAAGGTTGGGTCAACCGCACCTTGTTTAAATTTTGACATTTTGAGAAATCTAGTTAGAGTTTCATACCATGCCCTTGGTGCTTGCTTGAGACCATATACAACCTTGTCCAGAATGTATCAGTGATCCGGATACTTCTCGTTCACAAAACCCGATGGTTGCTCTACATACACCGTCTCTTCCAGTTCTCCATTTAAGAAGGCACACTTCACATCCATTTGGTATACATCAAAGTTCTTGTGTTCAACATAGGCGAGAAAAATACGAACCGATTCAAGCCTTGCTATTGGAGCGAAGGTCTCTTCATAATCTACGCCTTCTTCTTGACAGTAACCTTTCACAACCAATCTTGCCTTGTTGCGAATCACGTTTCCTTCCTTATCCATCTTGTTCGTGAAAACCCACTTTAGTCCAACTACAGAAGCATCCTTTGGTGTTGTAATTAGCCTCCACACTTTGTTTCGTTCAAACTCATTGACTTCATCCTGCATCGCATATACCTAATCAGAATGATCAAGTGCAATGTTGATTGTCTTTGGTTCAACCTTTGAGACAAACAAATTGAACATGCAAAATTCCACTTTCGAGAATAGTACAGTTTGTTTCGCTTTCAGTTGTGATCGTGTGAGTACCCTTTCTGTTGAATCACCAATAATATGTGTTTGTGGATGATCTTTGGTCCATTTGGTGAGAGGAGGGTAATTAGGATCATATGAGGGATCCAGTTTAGCATTCACTTCTTCTTCAAATTCTGACTAAGTTTTATCATCATATGTATTTGTATTCTCCCCCTCGAATGAGGATACTTCTTCAGCTTCAGGCTCAGATCTCCTTTTGGAATTGACTTTCAGATCGACTCTCCCCTTGGAATGGTGAATCTTGGTTATTTGGAGAAGACGAACCCTCCCATTGAACATAAGAACTGATTTTGGAGGTTCGCTTGAGTTACGCTGTTCGGTTCCTGTCGGTTGTTCATCTGCCATTTTCTTTGCTACCTCATCGATTATCTTCTTTAGGTTGTCAACCCTGTTGTTTGCAACTTGGGATTCAGAGAGAATAGCCTTTTCTGGTTTATCAAATAGCAGCATGTATTGCTCAAAAATATTTGAAATTGATACCGTAACTTGACCGGATCTTGGAAATATTTCCTCCACATAACCTTCGGTTGTCGTTAGTTTCTTGACATAGTTATCATCGAAGGTGACATAGTAAGTCTCTTTAATTTTCTTTGAATGCTTGTTCAGAACCCTATATGCTTTGAAGTTTAAGAAATCACCTAGGAAAATACATTCGTCTGCTTTAACATCAAACTTGTTTCGGTTCTCCTTTGAATTGAAGATAAAGCATCTTGAACCGAACACATGAAAAAACATTACATTAGGCTTTCGGTTGTTCAAGATCTCATAAGGAGTGGTGGATAATCGTTTGTTGAGATAAGATATGTTCTGCATGTAGCAAGCAGCAGCAATGACATCAGCCCCGAAATATAGAGGTAGAGAAGCGAAGTAGTAGTAACTGTTGTTTAATTGTTATTACTTTTATCCCTTTATTTGTTGGCTTGAAATCTAAACACCGGCCTACTCCTATATGATTCATTCCCTATACACCATTAATCTTATTTGTTACAATCTAATGGTTGTAGGTCATTATAAATATACATTCATTGTATTATTTTATTGCAGACTATTCTTTAAGATTAATCCCTTGTTACTTGTATTTTTTGTTACATTGTTTTTGATATTGTAGTCAAGTCTCTCTCTCTCTCTCTCTCACTCACTCACTCACTCACTCACACACACACACACACTCTCTCTCTCTCTCTCTCTCTCTCTCTCTCTCTCTCTCTCCCTCTCCCTCTACATGAAATTCACCATTGACATCTTGATGTATATGATGCATCAATCATCAACAAATGCTTAATTAGAAAGTGACAAAAAAAACAAATTAAATAATAAGGATGATTTTATAATTATTTTATATTGCTAAGTGCAAATGGAAAATGAATAGTTCATTTTATATATTTCTAATTATCGCCATAATAATTTACAATATTAGTATATTTGGTCCTATATTTGTTTGTAAAAAATTCCATGTCTAAAAAAGGATGCAGGATGTAACTACGTCGACCACCGGAATCACCACCTCTAGTTAACCTTGAAAACAACCATACAACTTTATCGGAATATCTGAAGCCTCATCGACCACCATTGTAACATCCCACAAATCGTAGTAAAATTTTCTGTTTTTTAAAACCTTTTAATAATCCATAAGCCATAAAAAAAAACATGGTTTTCAAGAACATAGTCAAATTAGAGTATCCCAAAATCATTAATCAAAAAAATATCCAAAGATGATGTGCACAACCACGCCTTCGCCTTGCCCTGATTATCTGATGTACCCAAAACCATGAAATCAAACTATAAATCTAAGCTTAGTGAGTTTCCCACAAAATACTCCACATAACAACAAATAACAATTACATTAAATGCATATAGGATTTGTTGGCTTATTGCCTTTACCCAACCTTCCTTAGTTTGTTAATCTACTACAGTACCACCTCAACATATTATCCAGGGTATATTGGCCTCTCGCCTTAATTCAGCCACCAATATGTCGACACATGCAACAGATAAACATATAACAAATAATAACCCACAAATAGGTAATCATACAAATCTAATGACCATGCAATCTCTACAACATACTATATTCTATATACCAAGATACATACAAAGTCTACAGGGTCGACATTGGTGCCTTCGACCCCTAAGTACGGTGAAGAAGAACTCACCTGAACAATTCATCAGAAGCTCAACAACTACCTCACTAAAAAAAAATAGCCAACACAAGCTTCCTAAAGCTAAACCGAAATATTTCCCTAGTCAAATACTCAGTTCTACCCAAGTTTGACCAAAGATCAAACTGGTCAAAAAGTCAAGGGTCAAAGCTAAGGTCAAAATTTCCAACATCAACCTGCTACATCGTGGCCTTCTGTAACACCCCATTTATTAAATAAATAAATAAATAAAATTAATGGATGAATAATAGCCCTAAAATCCATAATTTTTACTGGGGTGTTGGTTCCGGGGAGTCGAATGACATGATTAAGAGTTTTGGGGGTTAAAGTGTGATACTTATTTTTTAAATATTTTTAGAAGACGAGGGGTGTTTGGTATCATTTGGACCTAATATTAAAAGCTTTATGGAGGCAAGGGCTAAAAGGTAAATTCTGAACCTAAGTTGAAAAGGTTTTGTGGAGGGAGGGGATGCATTGTAATTATTGGGACCTAATTTAGATAAATTTTGGGAGACAAGGGTTGAATGGTAAATTTCGGATTCAATTTGTAAGGATTTTAGATGGATGGGGTTAAAAAGGTAAAATATGGATTTATTTTGAAAGAAACGAGGGAAGGGAGGGACTAGACTTGGTATTATGGAGAAAAGTTTATGGGGCTCGGGGTATATAAACCTGTCACCTCGGTGAAACCCTAACCCTAAAATATAAGTTGCTATCACCTTTCGCCCTTACGCATCCCACCACTGGCTACCACCCTATTCCATCTTGCTTCTCCGACCAACCAAGCCACTGAAGGACCAAGACGACCGGCAAACTACTACTTCCGGTGAAACCATCCATCAGTGTTGTTTCACAGCCAACAGTCGTCGCTGCTTCGACATCTAAACGTCACAACCGCTGCCAGTGACGTCTTTGGGGGGGGGGGGTCTTACTGTCTCCATCGTTGTTGCTTCACTCCATCTTTTCTTCTCCCTCAGTTCGTCGAAGCACTACCGCCACAGTTGCATCTTCTCTTCATCCGCCGCCACTTGATGCCGCCACTGACTGCCGCCGTTATGCCGCTTGTGTTGCTATTATCGTCGCCAACCGTCACTAGGAGGGTGGTTGGATCCATTTGCAAGGAATAAAGCGTGTGGGTGTTTGTTTCTACTATAGTGTGTGTTGTGTGTGTAGTTTGTTTGGTTGGAAAACCAAGAACCACCACCACCACCACTACCGTAAGGTGGTGGCTGCCACCAACTAGCCACCGTCGGCCACCACAAGGTGGCTGTGTGTGTTTATCGTTTAGTGTGTGTGTATATTTTTAGGATTAAAGCTTTGTAAAATGTACTTAGAAACTAGAATAATAATAAGAAAACTCGAAACCACCACCATGAGGTGGTGGTTGCCGCCTCATGCCGCCACCAGCTGCCATGTTGGGTGGTGGTGTGCTTTTGCTTGCATGCAGTTGATTTTTGGATGCTTGGACTAGAAACTCTACCCACCACCATGAGGTGGTGTCCGTCGTCGCAAGCCTCCGTTGACCACCACTACCTGTGGGTGGTGCCCGACTAGCGAAATCCTAATGGGCCTAATGAACCATAATTGATCAAAAGACCTAGCTAATGGGCCTATTGGGCTATGGTGGGGTTGGAAACCCTAACTAGGGTTTAGAAAACCCTAATTTTAGCCTTGGAGTTATCGGGACCCACATTTGGGCCATTGGAATTTGACTATGTATTAAGCCTAATCACACCATATGATTTATCTAGTAGAATGGTGGACTTAATGGATTTAGTCCTTAATGGGTTACGTGAGAAACACTTAACCCTAGTCGTCATTTTATGTGAAAACCCTAATTTCACTTGGGCCTTGAGTTGGGCTTTGGTGATTGGGCTAATCATGGGCCATTCAAGAACAATATTATGAACTAGAATAATTGGATGAGATTTAGGGTAAGGCCCATATGAGGGTTTGGGCCTAATTTGGAAAATTAGGCCATAGATGAGCCATAGTTTGGGCCTTTATGATTATGAGATATTAGGCCATTAGAAATGCTAAATGTTTGGACTAGACTAAATGGTTGGGCCTTTAAATAAGGCCATGTAAAGGCTTGGGCCCAATTTGGAAAATTGGGCCATATGTTAGGCTTTGATTCATAGTTTAACTTTTGGGTCTTTGGATTGGGCCTTGAGTTGGATCAAGCTAAGCTAGGGGTAAAGCAGTCTTTTACCCGAAGCATGGACCTATGATTTTTGTGTTGGAAACCAATTATTAATTGGGTGTTATTTTGATGATTGACAGTTCGAGAAGCTGTCATCCAGTAGCTAGAGTTTTGTCTACAGGACTTCAGCAATGTGAAGTGAGTTACCTTCTAGTAGAAGTTGGTCTAAGGCCACAATACCGACCCACTAGTAGGATTTGATTGATTGGATGATTGTCTTTGTGATAATTGTCTGGCATGCTATGTTATGTTTTATGTGCTAGCATGGTATGATATTATGTGATAATGACAATAGAGAATCGTCTCGCATCCGGTCGATAGGGCCGAAGGGGTAGGCCAGCACCTAGATATGCTAGGCAATATATGTATATGTTTATATGCTAGGACATATATGGTGGTGGTAGGGGTGAAATAGTCCCCGTTATCCGGTTGAAATAGACCGAGGGGGAGGCTAGCACCCAGATATGCTAGGCAGTTATCCGATTGAAATAGACCGAATGGGAGACCAACACCCAAATATGCTCAATAGTATCCGATCGGTAGAACGAAGGGGCAGGTTGGGCACCCGGATATGCTTGACAGTATGTGTATTGTATGGTTTGTGGTATGATGAGGGAACTCACTAAGATTTGTGCTTACGGTTTTTAGTTTTGGTTTCAGGTACTTCGTTTTCAAAGGAAAGCAACCGTCTTGATCGCAGCACATCACACTATGTTTTCCTCACATGAGATCTTTGGGATTACACTCTGATATTATTTCATGATAACATGTTTGACTATTGACACTTTGGTTTTGACATGAGATGTTATTATGGATGTTTTACTACTTATGGTATTATAATAACTTATTTAAAAATGAAATTTTTGGCCTTGGATTTTTGGATGTTACACCTTCCATGGCCATATCATGGGCACAAAATGCCAAAACAGTCGATGATTTCCCCAGTCACTACATCGTGGCAACCTAAGGCCACGTCGTGGGGACTGGCTTGAATAGCTCAACGAGCTCAATCCATTTTCTCCTGTTTCAGGAGTTTCAAAGCTCATATTTGTTACTTTACAAGGTCTTAATGAGTAAATTTTCAAACTTTATCCATTATAAAGGTCCAAACCATCAAGATGTAGACTTTAAGTCTCAAAGGGACCAAACATGCATCTTTCTTAACTTAATCCATTAAGGTCATGTCTCCAACCTTCAGATCTGAATCAAAATGACGTTTTATATGGATAAAGTTTCCAACTTTATTCATAACAATGTTTCAAGCTTCTAACATCTAAACTTTAATACACCAAAATGACCTAAAGGACCAATATAACTTGCATGGCTATAAAGGAAGGCAAAATATCACAACTTTCCTAGTATATGAGGTCCATGAGGCATTCTTAACTGGTCAAAAGATATTGGAGTCCACTCAACTCCAAGATCATCTATAAAATGGACCAAAAATGCCAACCCCCCCCCCCCGCGCGCGCGCGCGCGCGGAATAACAAGATCTAAAGAACTAGATAAGAAGATTGGAACTTTATAGTTACAATAGTCTAGAAATGTAGAGTCTTTAGTGGATCCAAATGTAAATAATCATTCCTTGCAACCAAAACAACCTTCCTGATCTTTAAACTTCATTAAAATAACATAAAAAGCATCCAAAAGAAGAGAGAGGAGAAGCTTAAATATTGAAGGTATAGGCTAGGTTTTCTCTCAAGGGGTTCTACAGGTGACGGAGGCTAATAAAATGGCCAAAAAGCCGGATCCTTATGCTTAAATACATTAAAAATCCTATAAATCATGGGCTTGGGCATGACTGGTCGTCGTGTCGTTACCACACTTTGCCTTGCCATGGCGACTACCACACCGCAGGTTCTAATCCCCACTATGTGGGGATGGTTTTCCACCCAAAATCCATTCTAACTTCAAACAACCATAACTCATTCGTTTCAACTCCATTTTGGCGATCTTTATCTCCGCAGAAAGGTATTGATGATCCCCACACTTTTATCTAGTTAATTTTGGATTAGCACATGTCGAACTAAAAACCATAATTCATGCAAGAAGACTAACATATAACTTTCCCCATTTTACCCTTTTGCTCAAAAAACAAACAAATGGATTAGATTACATAGCCAATATTATCAACATCTAATAAGGTCTAAAACCTATTCTCTTAAAGACCAAGGCCATTACTCGATCCATATAATGTCCACCATCCTGTAATAAAAAACTTCTTGAACCAGGATGTTACAACTATTAAACAACAAAAACAACCACCCCATTCTTATACCACCCATCGAAGAACATACAACACCGCTGCATATCCATCTTAGCAACCCTGTCAACCAACTTAGACGGTAGCCACCCATCACAACCTCCCATCGCACCCTCCATCGCCACCTTTAAACATCGTATAAATCACTAATACCCATCAACCACCGAATTCATCTTTGTCATCAAAGCTCTTCTTCGGATAGAAACACTAAACGATAGCACCCATTTACAGTTGTTGCAACCACCTTCGAAACCTACAACCTACACCACCATTGACCCTTCACCAACACCACCACAGATAACCATCAACCATTCAACCGACCTTCACTAGAAAATACTAATTAAGTACATAGTCGAAACTCCCTATTACAGTCTAGACTTCCATCACTGCCACCACTAGTTTATGTGAAAATGAAAGATGTATTGGGAGTAGCCTAGCGGTATCAGGTGTACTGAAAACCTAAACCTACCAGGATACCGGGAGGAGAAAACATACAATAAAAAGATTTTAATTTACAAACAAAGAAATGGTGAGACACACCAATCTAACCTAAGAATCCCCCTACCCTTCCCCTCCCCTACCCCTACATTTGTACCATAAGAAAACCAAAGTTATGACATTGTCAGCCACCTTAGTGCTCTCATTATGCGCCTTCCAACCAAATTATATCATAACAAGTGACGGTAAAAAGCTTTTTTTTGGACAATGTCCCTAAGAAGCTACATAATTCAATATCTCTTCCACATTCGTAAACAAAATAACACTAATACCACACCATTTGAAAATCCATTTCCAAGTAATACTTGCAAAGTTACAACTAATAAGAACATGATCTAAACATTCGATTGCTTGCTGAGGTGCAATAACAAGTATCTGAATCAATGTTAACACCACACCGATGAAGGGCAGTTGCCGAAGGGATCCTACCAAGAATAGACTTCCATGCAAAACATGTTACCTTGTTCGAGACTTCTTTCAACCATTGTGCTGATAGGACAAGAAGGAGATAGAATGAATTTCGATCTAATGCCATCCATATAGGATTTACCATCAAATACCAAATTACATCTCCAAGAATCATTCACTTTCAATACAATATTATTCACATGAACACCAAATTTGGATACATCATGAACACCAAATTACATCTCCAAGCAGTCTTTTACCCGAAGCATGGACCTATGATTTTTGTGTTGGAAACCAATTATTAATTGGGTGTTATTTTGATGATTGACAGTTCGAGAAGCTGTCATCCAGTAGCTAGAGTTTTGTCTACAGGACTTCAGCAATGTGAAGTGAGTTACCTTCTAGTAGAAGTTGGTCTAAGGCCACAATACCGACCCACTAGTAGGATTTGATTGATTGGATGATTGTCTTTGTGATAATTGTCTGGCATGCTATGTTATGTTTTATGTGCTAGCATGGTATGATATTATGTGATAATGACAATAGAGAATCGTCTCGCATCCGGTCGATAGGGCCGAAGGGGTAGGCCAGCACCTAGATATGCTAGGCAATATATGTATATGTTTATATGCTAGGACATATATGGTGGTGGTAGGGGTGAAATAGTCCCCGTTATCCGGTTGAAATAGACCGAGGGGGAGGCTAGCACCCAGATATGCTAGGCAGTTATCCGATTGAAATAGACCGAATGGGAGACCAACACCCAAATATGCTCAATAGTATCCGATCGGTAGAACGAAGGGGCAGGTTGGGCACCCGGATATGCTTGACAGTATGTGTATTGTATGGTTTGTGGTATGATGAGGGAACTCACTAAGATTTGTGCTTACGGTTTTTAGTTTTGGTTTCAGGTACTTCGTTTTCAAAGGAAAGCAACCGTCTTGATCGCAGCACATCACACTATGTTTTCCTCACATGAGATCTTTGGGATTACACTCTGATATTATTTCATGATAACATGTTTGACTATTGACACTTTGGTTTTGACATGAGATGTTATTATGGATGTTTTACTACTTATGGTATTATAATAACTTATTTAAAAATGAAATTTTTGGCCTTGGATTTTTGGATGTTACACCTTCCATGGCCATATCATGGGCACAAAATGCCAAAACAGTCGATGATTTCCCCAGTCACTACATCGTGGCAACCTAAGGCCACGTCGTGGGGACTGGCTTGAATAGCTCAACGAGCTCAATCCATTTTCTCCTGTTTCAGGAGTTTCAAAGCTCATATTTGTTACTTTACAAGGTCTTAATGAGTAAATTTTCAAACTTTATCCATTATAAAGGTCCAAACCATCAAGATGTAGACTTTAAGTCTCAAAGGGACCAAACATGCATCTTTCTTAACTTAATCCATTAAGGTCATGTCTCCAACCTTCAGATCTGAATCAAAATGACGTTTTATATGGATAAAGTTTCCAACTTTATTCATAACAATGTTTCAAGCTTCTAACATCTAAACTTTAATACACCAAAATGACCTAAAGGACCAATATAACTTGCATGGCTATAAAGGAAGGCAAAATATCACAACTTTCCTAGTATATGAGGTCCATGAGGCATTCTTAACTGGTCAAAAGATATTGGAGTCCACTCAACTCCAAGATCATCTATAAAATGGACCAAAAATGCCAACCCCCCCCCCCCCCCGCGCGCGCGCGCGCGCGGAATAACAAGATCTAAAGAACTAGATAAGAAGATTGGAACTTTATAGTTACAATAGTCTAGAAATGTAGAGTCTTTAGTGGATCCAAATGTAAATAATCATTCCTTGCAACCAAAACAACCTTCCTGATCTTTAAACTTCATTAAAATAACATAAAAAGCATCCAAAAGAAGAGAGAGGAGAAGCTTAAATATTGAAGGTATAGGCTAGGTTTTCTCTCAAGGGGTTCTACAGGTGACGGAGGCTAATAAAATGGCCAAAAAGCCGGATCCTTATGCTTAAATACATTAAAAATCCTATAAATCATGGGCTTGGGCATGACTGGTCGTCGTGTCGTTACCACACTTTGCCTTGCCATGGCGACTACCACACCGCAGGTTCTAATCCCCACTATGTGGGGATGGTTTTCCACCCAAAATCCATTCTAACTTCAAACAACCATAACTCATTCGTTTCAACTCCATTTTGGCGATCTTTATCTCCGCAGAAAGGTATTGATGATCCCCACACTTTTATCTAGTTAATTTTGGATTAGCACATGTCGAACTAAAAACCATAATTCATGCAAGAAGACTAACATATAACTTTCCCCATTTTACCCTTTTGCTCAAAAAACAAACAAATGGATTAGATTACATAGCCAATATTATCAACATCTAATAAGGTCTAAAACCTATTCTCTTAAAGACCAAGGCCATTACTCGATCCATATAATGTCCACCATCCTGTAATAAAAAACTTCTTGAACCAGGATGTTACAACTATTAAACAACAAAAACAACCACCCCATTCTTATACCACCCATCGAAGAACATACAACACCGCTGCATATCCATCTTAGCAACCCTGTCAACCAACTTAGACGGTAGCCACCCATCACAACCTCCCATCGCACCCTCCATCGCCACCTTTAAACATCGTATAAATCACTAATACCCATCAACCACCGAATTCATCTTTGTCATCAAAGCTCTTCTTCGGATAGAAACACTAAACGATAGCACCCATTTACAGTTGTTGCAACCACCTTCGAAACCTACAACCTACACCACCATTGACCCTTCACCAACACCACCACAGATAACCATCAACCATTCAACCGACCTTCACTAGAAAATACTAATTAAGTACATAGTCGAAACTCCCTATTACAGTCTAGACTTCCATCACTGCCACCACTAGTTTATGTGAAAATGAAAGATGTATTGGGAGTAGCCTAGCGGTATCAGGTGTACTGAAAACCTAAACCTACCAGGATACCGGGAGGAGAAAACATACAATAAAAAGATTTTAATTTACAAACAAAGAAATGGTGAGACACACCAATCTAACCTAAGAATCCCCCTACCCTTCCCCTCCCCTACCCCTACATTTGTACCATAAGAAAACCAAAGTTATGACATTGTCAGCCACCTTAGTGCTCTCATTATGCGCCTTCCAACCAAATTATATCATAACAAGTGACGGTAAAAAGCTTTTTTTTGGACAATGTCCCTAAGAAGCTACATAATTCAATATCTCTTCCACATTCGTAAACAAAATAACACTAATACCACACCATTTGAAAATCCATTTCCAAGTAATACTTGCAAAGTTACAACTAATAAGAACATGATCTAAACATTCGATTGCTTGCTGAGGTGCAATAACAAGTATCTGAATCAATGTTAACACCACACCGATGAAGGGCAGTTGCCGAAGGGATCCTACCAAGAATAGACTTCCATGCAAAACATGTTACCTTGTTCGAGACTTCTTTCAACCATTGTGCTGATAGGACAAGAAGGAGATAGAATGAATTTCGATCTAATGCCATCCATATAGGATTTACCATCAAATACCAAATTACATCTCCAAGAATCATTCACTTTCAATACAATATTATTCACATGAACACCAAATTTGGATACATCATGTTCCCCCCCCCCCCCCCCCCCCCCCCCCCCCACTATATTATTCCATACCTCGATCATACTCTTTTCAGATCAATAATTAGGAGGTTTATCATGCAAATTATGAATACCACTTATAACCCCACACCATAGGGAGTTGCCATCTGTATTCTGTACGTACACCCCACCACCATCTTGTCATAAGAGAGATGTTTAAGGAATGAAAGGACCCGACACCTAAACCACCATTTTCTTTTGAAATAGTAACCTTTTCCCACGAAACCCAATTAATATTGGACTTATCCTCTGAATCACCCCAATGAGAGAAACCTCTTACTGATCTTATCGAGTGTACCAATAACACCACAAGGAGCTTTAAACAGAGAAAGATAATATGTGCCTATGTTGGAAGATTACCCAGATCTGTCTTCGCTATTCGCTAATGTTAGTCGACCACCAAATGACATCGTTTATGCCTTCCAAATAGATAGTTTGGAGTGAAATTTGTCTATGATTGTTTTTCAGTTGTTTATTAAATTAATGTCAGCCCACCATTTAGTTTCTCTCTCTAGAGCTCCAATACCAACACTTTGGACTTACGAAATTTTACCTTTATGTGGAAACATCTAAGAGATAAAAAAAAGGATAACCAACTATATAATTAAAATTTGAACATCCTGTTAGATATTTTATTGGAGACTTATGTAATTAGCTATTATTTTGATACATATTTCAATGGATATTTAATTATGACTTGGATAACCAAGCATTAAATAGCTATTATTTGGATTACCAAATATTAATAGATTAATGGGATAACTATTGGATAACTGAAAGTTAGATATTTTATTGGATAATAATTACATCGATCCTGTTAAATTTTATTGAATCTGGATTGACATCTAACAACCACGCCATCCGATTTAAATATTAAAATTGAAACTGGTCAATTCAATTATAATTTCATATTCAGTTTACATCCGTCTTTGTAACTGAGTTGATCGGTTTGAATTTGATGAGTTACTTTCTACACATTCATACTTGCATATAATTGCATATTCAATAAAATCTTTTCACACAGGTGTGTTTGTCGCCACTAATGAGAAGCTGAACTGAAGCATATGAACTGTGTTACGCAGCAAAATAGATTTAATCGGGGCATAGAGATGATATAAGATACACAAATTAATATAGCCACACAACATGCACGTATATAACTAGGATTCTTAAAAATCAAATTCTAATATGTAAAACTAATTTCGCCATTTAATACACACGACAAATTTTATTATAATTGTTATGATATTTTCTTAGTGAAAACAACCACTAATTTACAATAAATTAGCCTACTTTCTTGGTCATGGGCACAATTGTCATTCTCTCTCCATCCTATGAAAACCAACCTTACTCTATATACATTAAAAATGCCTAGAAGCATTGATTGAATAACAATAATCAGTTTTCATTAGCTTCGCAATAATTTTTTTTAAAACAATTAATTGAATAATAATTAGAAAAATATTTGATACATTTTATTACAGAATTGATCACGAGTAATTGTTGGATCGAGTTATGAAGAAGAGGAGCTTGTCATCGCTTAGCCCATTTAATGAGTGGGCGAAACTGTTCATGATGTTTGTATAAATGACATTATAAGTTTGATATTCTATTAAAATATACGAATTTGTTTTAATAACATTATACCTTAGATACATGTACTTCTATAGTTTTACTACACTTTCTTACAATCTTAAAACAAATTCATCCCATTTTTCGTTGCTTTTGTCTGCAGGATACAACATAGACAAATGGTTATGCGAGACCGTGGAATTCAATTAGGCTATGGTTTTTTCTTGACAGAAGCTTGAAACTCGTTGTGGAAGCAATATAAGGAAAAGAAGAGAGGAGAGTTCGGTTTCTTAATGGTCTATTTTTATCGTAAACTTGAACGGCAACCATAATCACAACTTAAGGTGATCACAAAACTAATGATTTAATTCCTGAAATAAATCAATATTAAAAACACAACATAAAACCAAATTTGTGTTTTATTTATTGTGTTAAACAATTTGATCACTCAAATCACCATCTAAATCATCAAACTTCATGATTGATTTCCCATTTACCCAATGTACGTCTTGGACATGCAATACACTAAACGGCGGGATGATAGAGGAGAAAACATCAACCTTTGTAGAAAACGTAGGAGATGAAAGTGAAAACAATTAGATTTAGGGTATTTTTTCAATTTATATTCTGGATATTTTATTTATATCATAATAATAATAATAATAATTAAATAAATAAAAGGTGTGACATATATAAAAGCATAATTATCATTCATAGTCCCAAACTATATTGATGGTCCGAGTTTAAAAATAAAATAAAAAAAAAAATAAAAAAAAATAAAAAAAAGAAAAAGTTAAGAATCGAAAACGCATATTATCTCAAAGCTTAAGGACCAATCATGAAATTTACTCTATACACTGTAATATGCATGTGGTAGATGTATAAATGCTTACGCTTATCATGTCATGTTGGGGATTTGAAAACTAGCATTTCGGTTACATTAAAGTCCATAAGTATATCCACCGGGTGGGTCATATTTAATGCATCTGATAAAGGCCCATGTTTACAGTTTATAGCCAAACAGCGGCGTCGTTTGGATTTAGTCAACTTTCTCGATTCCAAAATTATATGTGTTCTGTTATGTGAATTTGTATATCTATTGATTATAAACTTTTTATCAAAATCTTTATGTATTTTATCAAAAAACTTTTTATTGAATGCAATTTTGCAAAGAGGGGTTAGCACACACCATTTTTTTTATCTATAATTCTATACATAATAATTTATATTTTGAAGAAGTAGGATAAAATACATAAAAAAAACATATTATTGATCTGTATAGACAAATAAATATTACGTCCAAACTACTTCCCTTTAGCATAAGGTGGGTGGATGGTTGGGTAACTCGATATATTTTTCTATGTATGGATATTGGTTATTGGGTACCTTTAATATTAAAGTTTTTGTCCATAGGTAACTATTTCTAGACAATATTTAACGAATAGTTTTAATTCTTTTCAGTTTTTTCTCTAAAATGATCTTTATGAAAAATTCTTTTGCATGATAGTCTTTTTAGAGCAAACCTTGAACGCAAATAGTCTTTATTACTTTTTAGAGCAAACATTGAACGCAAATAGTCTTTATTATAGATGTCCGTTAGATGGATCCGTTAAGTTGAAAGAACTTTAAATAAAGATCATTTATACCATTTTATGAAACTTGTCTAGAGACCATTTGTGAAAACTATCCAACCACCATTATAGAAATTCTAGATAAGTTTATTAAATTTTATACTAATTACCATAAATCAAATAAATAAATAAAACTAAAATATAAAAAATATAATAATAAAATGAATTAAACATTTAAGCATGTGTAGCAGCATAGTTAATTATTAGTTATCAGACGTTTTGTACATTTGCGTTGAAAAAGTTATGTCTTTATTAAGGAGTATTTTTGAAATTTGATCAAACTAAATATATATATTTTTTAAAAAACTAAATATAAAAAATTTATATCAAACCAATAAAATATTTACTAAGTTATATTATTAAACGAAAACCAAAACATATTTTTATCTCTAATACGAAACCACATACTTATGTTTTCAAAATAAAATAGCAGCATACTGATATTTTTATAGTAGCATATTTTTTTCAAGGTTGTAAAACACGTTTGGCAATAGCTCAATGGTAGAGTGGGGTTAAATGATTAATCGGCTAGACGGAGATTAATCGGGGACCATTAATTTTTAAGAAAAATGTTTAAAAAATTAATAAATTAAACTTTAATCCGAATAATATAAGTGAATAATCATAAATGTCTAATGACAAGTTTAACAAGCACAAAATATTATACATCTACCCTGCATCTACTTAAATGTAAATGCTCCAACCAATACTAACATCTTTCATATATATTAGATAATCACCATATAATACCCATGGGTAAACCCGTCCATCATCATAACCAAAAACCAAAAACTACGCCATTATCCCAAAACTAACAACATATGATAAAAAGTCTATGTGTAAATCTGTTTCCTATCAAAGGAACGACCCAGCCCATAAAAATCATAAGAAGATACTTCTTCCAACTCGTAAGAGTAAAATTGTCCATAAAGTTCATGACCTTCCATTTAAATTTGTTTTGACAATAAATCCACCAGAAACCAATTTTAGCATTATGCACATGCCTAAAATCAACACGATACCATAATCATGCCATAAACCATCTTGTTTGCTACACTAAACTTCAATTGGATACTAAAATCAGAAAAAATGAGAAAGGAGAAAACTTACAAAAAATTCCCTGTTCATTGAGTTCAAGAATACTAATGTTCATCAATTGGACCACTTGTTCACTTGCAATTAAGATTCTTAAGGGATGAACTTCGAAATGTGTTCTTGTTATCGATACATACACACATAAAAAAGGCTAGAATCGAGAATGAGATGAAAAATAGATCCCTGCAATTCATATTGACGAGGGATTAAGTTCGAATTCTTCCACGCATTACCATCACCATCACCTTAACCTTCTCGATTAGCATTCATCTTCTTCCTCATATAATCATAATCTCCTCACCATACACAACATTGTGATTGAGATTTTTAAGGAGGAAAACCGCAAATTTCTTCCTGTCAATAGACTATAGATAGGCGTAAAAAAAAATAGAAGAAGAGGGATCTGCAATCGATAAGAAAGAAGAAAGAAGAGAAATCAATTTATTGCAAGAGAAAAAGGGTGTGATTTTGTTGATAACATCGTTTTTAAAAGGGTTGTGTATAACAGTTAAAAGTTTGAGTATCCCATATCATTGGTGGGATAAAACAATGAGGACAAACATTTCAATAAAAGTGTAGTTCCCTCAGTTGTAAACCAAACCAAACTAACTTCGACCTAGTTGGCTCCTTTGAGCTTGTGGGTCCATTATAGTTAATTGGTTCAATTTAGAGTTTGATTTTGTCCGATTTGGACCGAATTAGACCGACTTTGACTGATATTGGCCAAGGCCAATTACTTAACCTTGTAACTCATATTCCTAGCGGTTGGAGGCCGCCAAGCGCCTAGGCACCGATTAATCGAATGCCTAGACCGATTTTTACAACACTAATTTTTTTTTATAATAACACATCATATTTTTTCATAAAGATAAATATATTTGTATAAGAAGAACAAAGATAAATTGTGACATCCCAATTTCATGGCAAAAAAAAAAAAAAAACCAATTTGTTTATGCTTATTTAAAAAATCAGAGTTTCCTTTTAGAGGAATAACGTTGCAGAATTTGTTCTCAAAAAACATGATAATGATATTATCAAAACATTTCCAAATAAATGTATTTTTATTTATATTAAGACATTGAGATATCATCATCAATATAGAAACATAAGCATGACGAAATATTATAAGTCTTACAGTAATTAAACTGGTGGCCTAATACTTCTTGAATCTCTCAGCATCTTTAAAATCGCTACCTGTGATACAATAAATTAAGTGGGTCAGGTTGGGAAGCTTGTTGAGTACATAGGACTTTCAACCCACAATAATATAATTATTATGTTTAATCACCAAACAATTTACCAAAATTTTCATCCTCATTATCTTCTTTATTCTTATGGCTCTTCCCTAAGAATCATTTATTCTTCATTTATTCATACCTAAGGATCGTCCTAAGGAATAGGCACGAAGTCCATCGCTGCCAGAGTTTATCAAACACACACTAAGTCCATAGTTGTTAATGTTATCTATTAGACACAACTACCAATGTTATCTTTTAGGTAGAGCTGCCAATGTTCATTTATAAGACACTAAGTCAATATCTGCTAGGGTTTTTAGAGTACATCTGATGAACACGTAGTTCAAAAACACATAGAGGTTGCGAGCCTGCTAGCATTCTACTGGACTATCTAGAATTGTCTGTGGTTGTCATCCATACTCTACTAGATAAATGAATCAGCTTTAAAGTCAAGGCCTCTCATCATCTATTTCATCTTTCATCTCCCATCATCTATATCATCTTTTATCTCTCATCATCTATATCACATTTCATCTATCCATCTTTACCTAATGTATTTATAGGTATAAAAATACATATACATTTTAAATCAAGTAAAACATGTATAAATCGTTCATCTAACATAGATATCAGGAACACAGATAATAAGCACATATAACATGTATTAATATTAAATACTTCATATCTATATGTAATATGATAGTAACTACGTGCTCACTTGTTAAAGCGACGACTCAAAATCTGGACAACGCTTCGCTTCTAGCAACTGTCTTTTCCTTTGATGAAACCTACTATCATTATCACTAAGTTTTAGTCTAATATGTTTCGTGACTAATTATTAGTCTAGATTAATCCTTAATTCAAAGTCTACTTCAAGATCTATCAAGTAAGGAGCAACCATGTAGGATCATATCGGAGGTAGGGTTCGTTTGGTATACAAAGTATACTGTTGGAAAAGCCAACTTTAAACACCTTACTAAATCCAGCTTAGATATCATCCCCGTAAGTAGATCAACTAGTATAATGACTTGAAATCACTGATAAATCTTTTTTATACGTTCATAATAACGACAATAAACTTAAACATAAGTTATACTTAAAGTAGGGTAAAGATAACTCAACTTACAGGTGGTTTGGTGAGAAACCATACTCTGCACAGACATAACTTCTAAGCCAAAAGCTCTACTTATTGGGGCTTTCTAGCGCTCTGGGCCTTTTCTACTAACGCCTAGGCAGTGATGGACAAAGGCGTACAGACCTTGGGGGTGGGGGGTGGGGGGGTGGGGTGGGAGAGAATGAAGTTGAAAGATGTGAGGAAAAAAGTGATTTCCGAGCTTTATTTATAGGCTGCCAACAACCGAGTACGTAGGGCGTACTCAAAATTTACGTGAGGCGTACTCAAATTACGATGGGCATACTGTTGCCACATGTCGCCATCAAATCGCAAGCTTTGGCGAAGAAGTTGTGGTGCTAGATCGTGACAGATGTCGCCCTTTGGTTAATCCGAAAGTTAATTATCTTGTAAAATCCATAACTTTTGCGTACGAGCTCCGTTTTTGACGTTTTTTATATCCATACGTAGATATCGACGTGATCTACAAATTTTGCTTAGACTCTGTCGGATAATTTGATTTTATTTTTAAAGTTATATTTTAACACACTTAGATAGTTAAAGTCCGTTAAAAATTCATAACTTTGTCGTCCAACATCCGTTTTCGACTGTCTTTATATTGTTGAGCTCCTATTAACAAGATCTTCAATTTTTTGTTTAGGTTGTGTCAGCTAATAATCATTCGATCTAAAATTCGATTTCCGAGTTGTATATTGCTACGCTGAATCATAAAAAAATCATAACTTCCTCAAATGAAGGCAGATTTGGACGTTCTCTATATGCATGCTCTCGGTTTAACGTCTACTACGACTTTTGTTTATATTTATAAGGCTAAAAAGTACTTTATCAAAAATTTAGTTTTTACGATACGCGGAGTCGTGTCGATTTAATCATGATACTTCGATAGGTCATAACTTGTTTGTTATAAATCGGATTTCAACGTTCTTTATATGTACGGAATCCTTGTGACATATAATATAACTTTGGTTAAGATTATTTATTACTTTCTTTTTATAAAAATGGTTTTATTACTTTTTAATTTTTACATGATGTCATTTTTAAGATCTATGTAACGCCCACAGACTCAGGTTAGTCAATCTAGAGATAATAAGTGTTAAAAATGTCTTTTTGATAGAAGATTATTTATTCCAAATAATCTTCTATCAAAAAGACATTTTTAACACTTATTATTTCTAGATTGACTAACCCGAGTCTGAAATAAATAATCTTCTATCAAAAAGATATTTTTAACACTTATTATCTCTAGAATTTACTAACACGAATCTGTGAGCGTTATATAGATCTTAAAAATGACATCATGTAAAAATTAAAAAGTAATAAAACCATTTTTTATACTTCAAATTAGTGTAAATATGAAATAGCTAGGAAACAAAAATATTTAATGATGTGTTGTCGTTGGAAATCTTTAGAACTAGATAACAAAATTATTTATATATTAAATAAAATATATTTTCATGATGATTAAACTTTGTAAGTTTTAATTTTTTATTTATATAAATATTATATTTTTTTTATATTCTAGTTTTTTGCCGTTTTATTTGATTTATGATAATTAGTACAAGATTTAATAGAGTTATTTAAAATTTCACAAATGGTCATTGAGAAGTTTTCAAAAATGGTTATTAGACAAGTTTTATAAAATAGCAGAAATTGTCGTTATTCAAAATTAACTTAATAGATCCATCTAACGACCATCCGAAATAATGATGGTATACGTGCAAAGTGTGCTCCAAAGAGACTATCCATCAAAAACAAAAAGTTTCATAAAGACTATATTATGATTTTTTTTCTTTCTACGTACGTAATAAAAAAATGTGAAGGGAAGCAATTTTGAATGGAATTGTCAATTATGTTTTATTTTTCATGGGTTTCTTCTAGATGTAAATTTTATTGTTAGCCGGGTGTATTGGCTTAGAAATCATATATGATTTTGTTACTATGTAATTGGTTCACTAGTTCATTGCCACTTCTAGTAAATAATATGAATAATAATAAAATGATCAAAATTTCATTAGAAACTAGTAAATGAGTATGTGCTTTTCCGTGGACTTTTACATTGTTTTGTTACGTATTAGGAATAAGAACTCATTAAACCAATGACATTTTACAAAGTAAAGTTCAATCTTTAGAAGTTCGAAGTAACATTTGAAAAAAAATAGAGGGGAGGAAAATATATTTTTCAAAATAGAAGAGTAAAAATCACATATTATATATATATATATATATATATATATATATATATATATATATATATATATATATATATATATATATACACACTACGAGGACCAAAGATAATCACAAAATTCTAAAAAAAATAATAGGTAAAAATAACATCTTACAAAGTTGAATATTATAAAAGTAAATAAATGAGAAATACGATTTTACGAAATAGAGAGGTTACAATTGATTGATATTTAAAGTTGAGGGATGAGAGGTTACAAGTGATTGATCTTATAAAGTTGAGGGATTAAAGTTGCACATTACGTATTAAATAATTTTAAAAAGTAATTCAATGAAAAATATCATTATAGAAAATAATGGGATTGTAAGTAAAGATTAATCAAAGTTGAGAAATTAAAGTTGCAATTAACTTATTGACATATGTGTATATTTTGCGTTAAAACTTTACATTTTATAAAGTTGAAAATGGAGGGGGATGAAAGTGATTTTAAAAAGAATAAAAGTATGAAAAAAATATTATTTTATAAAATAATGTGGTTGCAGCTCTTTGTCAAAATTCACAATGAGCTTCTTGAGCTATGTGTCTTTGCACCTTCTACACAAGAGCGCACACATATTCTTTTTCCTTCAACTTACATCTCGTCATTAGGGACTAATCTAATTGGTAGAGGTGGTATCCTTTTAGATTGGAGGTCTTAGATTTAATTAGGGTATAGACGAAACAACTAGCTTGATAAATTTAACTTCTAATCACTACAAACCCTTCAAAATAATAATAATAATAATAATAATAATAATAATAATAATAAATAAATAAATAATAATAATAATAATAAGTGATGAATTGTATAAAATTAATGGACTAAAGTTGCATTTTACGTATTGAAATACTTGTATATTATGTATTAACAATTATACTATTAGCTACAATATCTTTCTCTTACAAATAACAAGTTACATTATATATATATATATATATATATATATATATATATATATATATATATATATATATATATATATATATATATATATATATATGGAAAATGGAATATACATTACAGCCCCACCTAAGCTTAGGTACTAAACCTCTTGAAAATACATTGTTTTACTATATAAAGATTACGTTTCATGGATTTACGATTAATACTTCAAAATGTAAATTCAAGATCGACACAATAGGGTTTAGGGTTTAGAGTTTAGCGTTTAAGGTTTAGGGTTTAGGTTTATGTTTAGGGTTTAGGGTTAGGTTTTAGGGTTTAGGGTTAGGGTTTAGGGTTTAGGGTTTAGATTTAGGGTTTAGAGTTTAGCTTTAGTGTTTAGGGTTTAGATTTAGGGTTTAGGGTTTAGTAATGTTCACTTGGATGAAGTAATAAACGATAATTGAGGAAAGAAAACGGAGATGATAAAACGATAATGAAAGAAAGAAATGTTATGGATAATGATATATTTACCAAGGAAAACCAAACCGGGTATATGTTAAAACGATATATTTTAGAGGTTTAGTATCTAAGCTTAGTTGTGGCTGTAATGTATATTCCCTATCCCCATATATATATATATATATATATATATATATATATATATATATATATATACTACCTTATAAAAGAAATCTTACTATTTCTATAAATAGAATCAATATAATAATAATATTTTTTAAAGACGTTCAAGTCTTTAAGTTTAAAGTACAACCAACTGTTAATATAATAATATTATAATATACATCTTACAAATGATAATGCTAGGGATACAAGTATTAAAAACACATTTAAATTAGTATTTCCTTATTTAAATTTTTTTTTTTTTGGATTTTTCCATTTATTTTGCATTTTAAAATTATTTTTAGATTTGGTCTCGCGGTCTCATAAAATTAGAATAGTCTCAAATGAACCTGAACATATATATATATATATATATATATATATATATATATATATATATATATATATATATATATATATATATATATATATATATATATATATATCAATGGTATAAACCGGGGAATCAATCCTACTGCTCGTCTACAATGGTTGGCGATAAGACAAAGTCATCCAAAGGAGAAAAGTTCGTCCTTGAAGTAACTTCACCCTACTTCCTCACCAGTGTCGATCACCATAGACAAAACTTTATAGGAGATAACCTTCTGCGTGATGGGAATTATGGAAACCGGGAAAACGAGATGACCAACACCTTCTTTGCCAAGAACAAAATAAGGTTTTTCAATGGAACCCTATCTATGCCACAAGAAGATTCAGACAATCTATCAAACTGGAAGAGATGTAATGCGATGGTATGTGGATGGATGGTGAGTTCCATGGAGAAAGTGATAAAGAGTAGTGTAAAATACCCCACCACTTCCTAGGATATATGGTTGGATATCAAAGAAAGATTTGGAAAAGAGAATATTCCTCGAGCATGTGAACTACGACATGCAATTACCACCATAAAACAAAATGAACTACGGCGTGCAATTACCAACATACAACAAAACAATTTGACTGTATCTTCATACTACACAAAGTTGAGGAGTGTGTGGGATGAATTTCAGTCTATCGGTTAAATCCCTACATGTTCATGTAATGGGTGTTGATGTGAAATCAATAAAGAAATTGATAAACTTCGAGAAAAGTAGAATCTATATGATTTCCTTATATATTCGAACGAAGAGTTTAATGTCATAAGGGCCCTAATACTTAGAAGTAGACGGCTACCCACTTTAAAAGCTACATACCATCTTGTTAGTCAATTTGAGCAACAACGATAGATTGACATGTCACATAACCCCAATTCAGAATCTTCGGCGTTCTAGGTGACAGGAAGACATATTTCTTGCCAAACTAATAAAGTTGGATCGCAATAAAACTTTAAACAGGACAATCAAAAATCCATAAAGTCAGAAAAAAAATGAGCATACATTGTAAAAAGCCTGACCATGTGGTTAAAGGCTGCTTTGAAATAACTGGAAATCCAGAGTGGTGGAACAAAAAAGGCACAAATGCAAAAAATAAAACCAGAAAAAAAAGGTCACAAGCTAGAGTTGCAACTGTCATGGAAGAAATAGGCCCTCACATTATCACAAAAGAAGAATATGAAGATCTCGTGAAAATTGTATGGACCTCCAAGAAAACCAATAACCCTCCTAAAGAAAATATTAGTGGTGAGAATATTTCAAATGCCTACATGAATGGAAAGATTGAAAACCCAATTTGTTGGATTATTGACTCTGTAGCCAGTGAGCATATTACTACACATACTAAATCGTTGAAAGACCTTACAAACAATAAAATAGTTGTTATGTGACCATACCTAATGGTGCATCTATACATGTTAAACACACTGGCAACATATATCTAACTGATGGCTTTAGTTTGAAAGATGTATTAAGTGTTCCAAATTTCAATTGCAATTTGCTTTCTATAAGTCGCCTCCCAAATGATTTAACTTGTTCCCTAACATTCCTTTCGAAAACATGTTATATACAGGACTTACATTCGAGAAACCTGATTGGGACGGGTAAGGAACATGGTGGATTATACTATTTCGAGCCATTGAAGGAGAGTATGGTGGCAATGACAATTTTGAATAAAGAGAAGGTTTGGAAGAGAAGATTGTAGCATGCTTCAGAGGGAGTATTGAAGAAATTACAACAAGTAGATTTAGGTAATTGTAATCAGATTTGTGATTCATGTCTTAGAGCAAAACGAACTGAACTGCTATTTCCTATTAGTTTTTCCAAAACAATAAAGATGTTTAAGTTGATACATGTTGACATTTAGGATATGTATCAAGACGCTACTATAAATGGAGAACACTATTCCTTTTCAATTGTTGATGACCATAGTAGAGGCGTTTGTGTTTATTGTAACGTCTCAAAAACCACAATAAATTTAAACATTTTAAAACAAACCATTTATTGAAAAGAAGTGTCACATAATCATTGTTTTCATAACATTATTCAAAAACAGAGTCTCCCAAGATCAAAAAAATAAAAATCTAGGATGTATACGGTCATGCCTTTGTCGTGCCACAGTCCTCTAAAGTACCTGAAACCAAAACTCAAAACTATAAGCCAATGCTTAGTGAGTTCCCCCCAAAGTACCACCACTTAAACATAACAAATTTTGAGAACAAAAATCAATGCGCAAACTAGGTTTGAAAACTCAAACCTTGAGTTAATCTTAAAGATCAATGTCTACTTCTAATTAGTTGGTCCAGTCAAGTCTGGTAAACCAATCAAGACTTGAAGATTAATAATCAACAAAGTATTCAAGTAATAAATGAAGTAAGATTGAGTATAATCAATGCAAAGGCAATTTAAAATAGGTAGAATGTAAATGAAAGAAGTTTGACTTGCAAGAGATATTGATGTGAATAGAATAGATTGATTGCTTACTATTCTTGGTTATAAACTCATGAAACATTCACTCCTTAAATAGGAAATGAGGAATTGGTACAAACCGATAATACATTCTAAGGACTGGTTACAACTAAGTGTTTGACAATCTGACACTGCAAAGATTCACACGATTTAGTCCTAAGAACTATTACATCAATAAAAAGACAAAAGGCATTAAATGTTTTGTACAAACTCTAACTTTTGATGTAACATCCATAAAAATTCAAAAAAATTTAAGCTTTTCAAAATCAACCAAAGTTGATAAATTGTTCGCGAAATCATCCAAAATTAGTAATGTTTACAAATTGTTTTCAAAATAAATTATCAAAGTTTTCTCAGAAATCACAATTATAAAACGAGGAAGTGTACGGTCACGCCTTCGCCTTTTCGCGGTCATCCGAATTACCTGAAACAAAATCCAAAACTGTAAGCCCAAAGCTTAGTGAGTTCCCCCAAAACACTCGTACAACAAATAACACACATATAATAACAACATACTATGGGCCCAATCAACCATCGGGTTAGAATGCCCCATGCCCTCAACCATCGGGTTGGAATGCCAACATACTAAGGGTCCAATAATCCTCGTGATGGTATACCCTTGGCCCACAACCATCATGTTGGAATGGCCACATACTATGAATCTAATCATCCTCAGGATGGAATACTCTCGGCCCACGACCATCGGGTTTGAATGCCCTGGTCTGTTGGCTCTCGCACAAAGCAGATAAGCCTCAACCACCAATCAATCATGTGCACACATATCAGATAATATATAATAGTTTACAGACAGACAAACATCCTATCTACAGATCACTAAGCATAGCAACATCCTATCTACCAGGATACCGATCTAAGTGATCATAACCATATAGAACCATCCTATCTACTAGGATATCGATCTAACAGATAAAACTAACAATAATGCAGGATAGCAATCCAAAGGGTCGGCCTTGGTGCCTTCGACCCTTGAGTATAGTGAGGAAAACTCACCTCACAATGTCGAACTGTACTGAACTAAAAAATATCAAACTCCTGAAACACGACTCCAAACTCAAACACGTACAACCACCATTCATCCAATTCCATAAATTCTTAAATTACCAAAATATCCTCAGACGTCAAACTTGGTCAACCCCTGATTAAAGTCAAAGTCAACGGCCAAGGTTAAAATTCCATGTTGACCTAACTCGTTGAGTGTAGCATAAATACTCGTCGAGTTCCTTCAGAGCTCAGAAAGTCACGGAAACCCCAATCAACTCGCTAAGTTACCAAGTAACTTATCGAGTCCATGCAACATCCAGAATCTCGAGAGAACCCTAACCAACTCATCGAGTTATCTCACTAACTCTTCGAGTCAGTGTAGAATCAAGAAAGCAGGAAACCTACTCCCAACTCGATGAGTTAACTATGCAACTCGTCGAGTTCCTTCAGTCCTTTCCTCATTCAAACATTTTTAAGTAAAACTAAGGCCCCAAACTATAGATCTAGCCTCCTAGGGTGTACTTGCCAGGTAATGTTGCTAAGTTTACGTGCATGCAAGGCTTCAAGAAGCTAAAACACTCAAAACTAGCCTTAGAAAGGGGTTCAGGGCATGGAGAAGGGCCAAGGCTTCATAAAGATTTAGGCATTATGTACAAGAGGACCTAGAGGAGTCCAGATCTAAAGTTACAACTTCACAACATGCTCAAAAACCAGAAATGCATTAAGGATAAGCTAGAAATGACCCTAAACTCTAGAATGAAGAGATCTACCAAGAAAATGATCAATGCAGTGACATTTTACTTCTAAAAGGATGCTAAAACGATGAAGATGTTGGATCTACAAGTCCCTTCTAATTCCAAGCTTCTAAATCTTCAAGAAACACACCAACACATACTTTTTGCCTTACACACAATTACAATAAGGGTTAGCTCGATTAGGGTTTGCTTCGCGACGTGAAAAGGTGGCAAGGAGGCTGGGAAGGGGGCTTAAGTTCCTTTAAATAGGGTGCAAACCCTAAAGATCAGAATTTTCATAAACAACCTCAACTCGTTGAGTTGGGTCCTCTAACTCGTCGAGTAGGTTCTATAATCACGTTGCCTGATCAATCTCTACACGACAAGTTAGGGCAACCAACCCGTCGAGTAGGTTCTAAAAATGTAAGTTTAAAACTTCAAATTAATACCTGGGAGTCGGGATGTTACAGTTCTCCTCTACTTGAACTAGGCTTCGTCTTTGAAGTCTGCTGAAGCAAACAGATCCAGGTAATGCTCCCGCATCACAGCCTCCACCTCCCAAGTCCACTCAGATCCCCTCCTGTGTTCCCATTGTACCTTTACCAAAGGCACCTCTTTGTTCCATAGATACTTTGCTTTTCTCTCCAGAACTACCATGGGCCTCTGCACATAATTTAGGCACTTATCAACTTGAATATCATCTAATGACACTACCGCCTCCTCATCAAGTATGCACTTCCGCAATTGGGAGATGTGGAAAGTGTTGTAAATCTGAATGAGCTTATCTGGGAGATCCAATCTATATGCCACTTTGACAACCCTAAAAATAATATGGAAGGGTCCAATGTATTGGGGGACTAACTTTTCCATCTTCCTGAAGCGGATCACATCCTTCCAGGGTGAGACCTTCAGCAATACCATGTCGCCGACTTGGAACTCCAACTCGGATCGGCATCGGCCGATATGACTCTTCTGATGACTCTGAGTAGTCTGTAATTGCTGTTTGACCTACTAAATCTTCTCTATAGTCTGTAGAACCACCTCAGTCCAACCCATCACCCTGTGACCGACCTCGCCCCAACAGACTTGGGTACGACATCTCCACCCATACAACAGCTCGAAAGGTGGAACACCAATGCTGAAATGATAGTTGTTGTTGGAGGAGAACTTTGAAAGGGGTAGGTGGGAATTCTAGCTCCCAACAAAGTCAATAATGCAAGCCCTTAAGATGTCCTCGAGGGTCTGTATCGTCCGCTCACTCTGGTCGTCGGTCTGCAGATCATAAGTTGTACTAAAATGCAGTTGCGTGCCCAGTTCCTCGTGGAACATCTACCAAAAACGGGTGGTGAACCAAACATCACGTTCTTAAACGATGGAGACTGGAACCCCATGGCGAGCAACGATCTTGCATATATACACATCGGCCAGCTTCTCGGCCGATGAGCTCTCCCGAATGGGCAGGAAATTGGCACTCTTGGTTAATCAATCCAAGATGACCCATATAGCATCAAATCCCTTTGTCATCCTCGGCAACTTAGTAATGAAGTCCATTGTGATATGTTCCCATTTCCACATGGAAATCTCTAAAGGCTTCAACTTGCCTTGTGACCTCTAATGCTCAACCTTGACCATCCTGCAGGTCAATCACCTCTCAACATACCAAGCGATCTCTTGCTTTATGCATGACCACCAGTAACTCATACTCAAATCCTGATACATCTTGTTAGACCCCGGGTGAAAAGAGAAGTGAGACTTATGATCCTCCTCCAAAACCATCTGTCTGACCCACCAGACATCGAAACCCATACCCGACCGTAACGAGTCAATAATCCTCAACTATCCCGCACGAATATGGTGATCTCATCTCTAATCCTCTCCAACTTCTAGTTCTCTTGTCGTACTCCCCCATCCTGGGACTCCCTAATCAATCCCACCAGTGGAGAATACACAGATATCCTTATACATGTCGTTGGTACAGAAGATCCTACTGACTTATGGCTCAGGGCGTCTGTAACCACATTTGCTTTGCCCAGATGGTAAAGGATCTTACAATCATAGTCCTTGACTATGTCCAGCCACATGCACTGTCTCATGTTTAGTTTCGGCAAATCCATGATGTGTCTCAAACTCTTGTGGTCTGTGTATATGGTACAACGGACCCCATAGAGATAATGTATCCAAATATTGAGAGTGAATACTACCACTCCCAGCTCCAGATCGTGTGTAGGGTATCTCGTCTCACGCGACTTCAGATGTCGCGATACATAGGCCATCACTCGTCCTCTCTACATAAGGACTACTCCCAATACAATGATCGATGCATCATAGAACACCATGAAATCGTTAACTCCCTTAGAGAGTGTCAAAACTGGCGCCTCGTAGAGTCTCGAATACATTCTGATGCTCAAGGCCCAACAAAAATCCACCCGATTCCTTGTCAGACGAGTGAAGGGTACCACAATCATGGAGAAATCCAGTATGAATCTCCGGTAGTATCCTGTCAATCCCAAAAAGCTCTGGGTTAACAAGGTGTCCAAAAGATTTGGTGAAATGGAGGCGGAGAATGACAAAGGCAAAATCGTCGGAGAAGGTAACATCGCTAGGATAAATGTTGGATATAAATTAGTGCAAGGCAGACGAACTCCTACGAGAGGGAGGCAACAACGATGTCATATATAACATGAAAAATACACAAACACAACATATTTGATGAGATCTGATGCAAATCTAGTGGTTTACCGGAGAAAAAAGAGTCATAGATAGATGCGGTTGTATTTCTGGAGAAGTGGAGGCAAGTTATAACGAATATGAAGTCGTCGGAGAAGGTAATGTCACCGGAGCACGATAGGAGAACATCAACGGGATGGAGGCGATGACAATCTTCTAGCTGTGGTGGTGTCGTTGGTAGTTGTTCCATTGGGCAGTGGGTGGTGGTGGTGGTATTTGAGTTTGTGTTTTCTTCAAAAATGGTGGAAATGTTTTAGAGAGTTTGAAATTTTAAAAGATAATTTTCATTATAAAAATAAAAGTGTTAAAATTAGATTTATAAAAATACCCTTAATGAAACTATTTTCAAATGCTTTTTAACTTCTAGTGGTTCTCATTTGATATATCTATATATATATATATATATATATATATATATATATATATATATATATATATATATATATATATATATATATATTGTAACATCCCGAGTCCAAGAGTGCAAGTTCAGGGTTCAAAGTGTAAATATCAAAGGGCAACTCGGCGACTAGGGTCGCGACTCAAGTCGCGTGTTAAGTGGCCAACTCGGCGAGTCGGAGGTTGGACTCGGCGAGTAGGCGCTGAGTGAAGAAAACCCTAATTTCGGGGGATGAGCCCTATATAAAGGACATTATACCCTCTCCCCAACCTCTTTACCCTCTCTTGAAGTCCAGAAAACCCTAAGGTGTGTTTGTGAGTGATTTAAGGGCATTTGAACCTTGGAGAAGAGATTTTAGAGGAGATCTTGGAGAGATAGGAGGCTTGGAGCAAGGGGCTTTGCTAAGAATCGGATTTCTCTCCTGTTGGGGCTTCCTTTTGAGGTATTACTTCGTTTCTTGGGCTATTTTTCATCTAGATTCATCATCTTGGAATGTGTGGAAAGTTTAGCTTGTGGTATTTTGGGCTTGAAGGTTAGATCTGAGGTTCCTACCTCAGATCTGGTGTGGAGAAGGTCTAGAGTGCATTAAAGTCCCTGTTATTGAGTATTTGGTGAAGCCATCTTGTCCCAAACCCTAGCCCTAGAGTGTAAAATGCCTAGATCTCTTTGGATTCACGTAAATTTTGCCACTTTACGTGATGGAAGGGTTGTAGAAGGGTAGATCTACGTTTTGGATCGATTGCATAGCCTGGAAGGCTTCTGTATGGGTTAAGAGCTAGTGGTACTCGGCGAGTCACAAGGGTGTAGTCGGCGAGTTGCTTGAAGGTGGGCAGGAACTCGACGAGTTGGAAGAACGACTCGGCGAGTTGGTTGAAGATAGGCTTGGACTCGACGAGTCTGTTCTTGGACTCGGCGAGTCTGGTCTTGAGGTCTTAGCCTTTCCTGGTTAAGCTAAGAATCGGTAAGTCAAGGGATGACTCAGTGAGTTGAGATGGGTCTTTTCAGTGTTGGGGGACTCGGCAAGTCAGCGGGCTGACTCGACGAGTAGAGTCAGCCAGAACGTTGACTTTGATCAAGAGTTGACCAGTTGACTTCTAAGGGTATTTTGGTATTTTGTGGTATTTATTGGGTTTAGTCTTTCGGCTTTATCAAGGGTGGAGTTCGTGTCGGAGGTTGGAGCAGCGTGATCTTATCTTTTCAGTTAGTATTTGCAAGGTGAGTTATCCTCACTATATCAACAGGGTCTAAGGCACCAAGGTCGACCCTTTATCGGATTGTGATTCGGGTATTGTTGGTTATGTTGCTGTTTTACTATGTTTGCATCCTGGTAGTTAGGATGGTATATATTATAGACCTGGTTAAGGTCGGTATCTAGGTATATAGGGTGATGCTATGCTAGTGACCGAATAGGTCGATATCCTGCTTAGAGTATGTCGTGTTATGTGATCTGCTAGATTGGTTTGATTGAATGTGAATTGTTATATGATTGTATGTTTATGTGCACATGGTTGTTTAATTGGGGTTGGGTTGAGGCGAGACCTGCTTTGTGTTGTAGGCCAACATACCCACGGCGAACCGGTCATTCCGAAGGCCCAGCGAGCGGTCCGGATAGGCTGTAGGCCCCACGAGGGTGTACCAGACGTGCCAAGGCTCGGAGAGTGGACCAGACCGACTGAAGGCCCAATGCGGGCGGACCAGTCATACTGTAGACTCAGAGAGTGGACCAAGTGGGTTGAAGGCCCGGTGCGGGCGGACCAACCACACTATAGACTCAAGGGACATGACTAGACTTGGAGGGTGGACCTGGTGGACTGAAGGCCCGACACGGCAGACCAGTCACACAGTAGACCCGATATGCATGGCTGTTTTGCGATTTGTTGTGATATAGCATGTTATGTGTGTGGTATATGTGGTTAGTATTTTTGGGGTATCTCACTAAACTTTCGGGCTTACAGTTGTGGTTTAATGTATTTTAGATTCTTCAGGAGACCGTGGTAAGGCAAAGGTGTGATCGTACCGCTCCTCGTGTTTATGTTTTAATGTATTGAAAACCTTTTTGTAATAACATTATTAAAATGGGTTGTTTTTGAAAAGTTACAATTTGTTGAAATTTTTGGTCGTTACAAGTTGGTATCAGAGCCTTGGTTCGAGTGAATTAGAGGAACATTCGTGTGAATCCAGTCTCAAATCAAGGAGAGTTTTTAAAAGAGAATTTAAAATGGTTTCAAATTAAGTAAAAAGAGGACGCGGAGGTACAATCAGCCGGAGCCAGTAAGTAACCCCAAAATACCATACATGATATTAGTTTTCGAGCTTTGATAGAACAACATGCTAGTACTAGGCTAGGGATCTTCAGGATTTCATGATAATGTTGCCTGTTTTATAATTCCTGCTAGCCTAGGGTTTCCCTCTGTATGAGATATCCAATGTTCCTCTAGGAGTGAGGCTTGAGCGCTTGTTGTGTATATTTGTCACTAGGGTGTTGTGGTAGTACTTCATACAAATATGGGTAGGTGTGGAAGGTAGTATGGACCCGTACTACTGAAAGCATAGGACCCATATGCGTATCAGGGAAACCATGACCTCTAGGGTTGAGTTAGGAGTTGGTTCCCGGGTTAGTGGGAAGTATCTGAGATTTTGTGGTGTTTTTCAGTATGGTGGTCACGAGGCATGCTGGGAGCGGATCTGGGTCGGGATCGGGAGCAGGAGCGGGAGGTCAGGGCGGCTCTGTACCGCCCGAGGTTGTTGGTCAGATGAGCATAGGCGAGTTGGATGCTAGGATCCGTGAGATGCTGCATGATGAGGTTGTTGCGTTGTTCCAGGCTGAGCTGCCGGAAGTTTTTGGGTCGATCAAGACCGCCATGGTTGAGTATTTTGATGAGCGTTATGCGGCTCTCACAGAGACGGCTGCCGCGGCAGCTACAGCGGCAGGGGGAGGAGCTGGTAGAGGTTTCCAGTATCGGGACTTCGATAATACGAAGCCCCCTACTTTTGATGGAGTTCAGGACCCGATTGTTGATATGAGATGGTTGTCAGACGTGGAAGGGTGTTTCTTCACGTGTTCATGCCCTGCTGATGAGAGGGTGAGGTGTGCTCTGAACCTGTTGACGCTTGGGGCGAAGGATCGGTGGAGATTGACCACGGGGTCATATTCGGATGCACAGAGGGCTGCAGTTTCATGGGATCAGTTCCGATAGATGTTTAGCACTTGTTATGTTCCGCGGGTTGAGAGGGAGAGATTGGCTCAGGAGTTCCTTGAGCTGAAGCAGGATTCGGAGTCGGTGACGGAGATCACCAGGATGTTCTCTGAGAGGGCAATGTTTTACCCCGAGTTTGCTTCATAGCAGGCTCAGATGTCCCGATATCTGAGTATGCTCAAGAGGGATATCAGACAGTTCGTGTCTACGTAGAGGTGCGAGACCTTGTTAGAGTTACAGGAGGCCGCCAGGCAGCGTGAGTTGGAGATTGAGTTACAGTTGCGAGAGCAGAGGTAGGCTCCGATGCAGTCGCAGCCGGCGCCGAAACGGTCTAAGACCGTCGATTCTACATTGGGAGATCAGAGCAGCCATACTTGTGGAAAGTATGGGAAGGGTTACACCGGAGTTTGTAGGTCCGGTGGTGCATGCCGCAAGTGCGGAAAGGAGGGGAACTATGCGAGGGATTGTCGTCAGGCAGTCTCGGGTTGAGATTTAAGGATCTGTTACCATTGTCACCAGGTTGGGCACTTGAGGGTCACCTGTCCACAGCTTGCTGCGGGACCGGTGCAGGCTCCAGCACCAGCCACATTGAGGATCACGAGTGGAGGTCAGGATGGAGCAGAGCCCCCAAGGGCTCAGGGTCGTGCTTTTCATCTTACAGCGGAGGAGGTCAGGGCAGTGTCGGATGCAGCTGCGGGTATGTTTCTTCTTGATGTCTTATTATTTTATGATTATTCTGGAGTATTGTTTATCTTCTAGTATTGTTGTGCGGTTTTTGGTATTGTATTCGTTGTTCCTTGAGGGTTATGGTATGGTTATGGGTTTAGTGTTGGGAATTTCGTTGGTTATCATTCATGAGGGTTAATAATGGGAATCAGGTGTTTGGTCAAAATATCAGGTAGCATCTGCAGTCTTAGGAGTGGTTAGCTGAAGATCAAGTTTCTTTCGAGCCCGGGATGATCAACGTTGATATGTGATTGCGAAGGTGGCTCGTGTCAGTGGAAATCAAGTCGTGTGTAAGTGTTTGTGTCGTAAAGGGTTGTTGAAGGAGCTCGGTGATGGCGACCGGTGGTTGATTGTCAGTGTTCTAAGTGGGGGAGAATTGGAGAATTCTCCGGAAGATCGGTGAGCATGAGAGTTTGTTTAGCTGTGTAGGACTCAACAGTGTTTCGGTCAGCTAAAAAAGTAGGCTGGTATGAGTAAGTGGCAGGTGTGCGGGGCGGGATACAGACCAAGGGTGATTGATTGTGGAAGGCCTGGGATCGGGCCGAGACTGAGTATATGGGATGGAGGTAGAGTTCGGAACCCCTAAAAGGTTAGAACAGTATGCATGGGAGGAGTTTCCCGAAGGAGTAACTCGGAACGTTGATTGCTAGTTAAGCGGTCCGGATAGACTGAAGGTCGGTAGGCGTACCAGTCAGGCTGAAGGCTCGGAGAACGGTTCAACTAGGATGAAGGCCCTGGAGGGCGGTCCAGATCTGCTGAAGGTTCTGAGAGTGGTCCAGTTTGGCTGAAGGCCTGGTAAGGCAGTCCAGTCATGCTGAAGACTCTGCATGTGTCATTAGATCGGTGCGAGGAAATGGATTGAGTATGTCGTGATATGTTAGCATTAGAAGGTCTGGCCCAGGATATTGATCGCGATTATTGGAGGTAGTGCATGGACTCGAGAGTTCCTGCGAGCGGATTCAGAGTATGAGTGGTGCATGGGATAGCGGTTATGCCATAAGGAAATGGTGTAGCATTGGGTGAGCACTGTGGCACTTGTGGTAGTGTCAAGGCAGCCAAGTGGATCTCCTTGGTAAGGAAAAAGGAAAGTAATGTAGCTCCGAGAGGGAGTGTAAGTTCACGGAAGTGAAAGTAGTAGTGCGAAGTTATGATTGGAGTGTTTCAATTATGGTTATTGCGCAGTGTGTGCGGTGGTGATATGGAATCACATCCGGCTTGGATGTCTGCCGAGCTCACGAAAGGAATTCCGAGGGTTTAGAGCCAAGAGGCTCGGAAGGGATGCAGGGATGGAGTATTGGATTCCCAGCTTGATTTCGATCAAGGAATTGGGTATGTCGTGGTAATTCATCCTGGAGGATGTTTGGAGGTGTCGTCAGTGTACCGGGTTTTCCCAACCCGAGGATGTTAGAGCCAGTTCAGCATGGGTAAGAGATTACGGAGGAGAACTCATGGGAGATGCTCTAAGAATGAAGGACGTGTCCTTCTATCAACCTGGAGTGGATAAAGTTGGACTCAGATCGAGATTCTGGTGGTTCGGGGAATTATTTCTAGCTCATATGAGCCAAATGATTATTGTGATTTGGAGCGAGCGAAGTATCAGAGAGTGGTACTCGGTGGTTAGGTGTGGTTATCAGAGGATGAGGCCGGTGGCCGACTTGAAGCGGGGTTCAGAACACCGCAAGAAGAAAGAAAGTTGGGTTTCGGGTTTCGATGGCTGTGTTTTGAGGAATCTGGTCTGGTTAATGCCAGGAGGTGCATTACGAGAGTAGTTCTGAAATTGTGTTGCCGCAGGCATCGAGGAAGAAGCCTAATTTAAGTGGGAGAGAATTGTAACATCCCGAGTCTAGGAGCGCAAGTTCAGGGTTCAAAGTGTAAATATGAAAGGGCAACTCGGCGAGTCCATGGGTGGACTCGGCGAGTAGGGTCGCGACTCAGGTCGCGTGTTAAGTGGCCAACTCGGCGAGTAGGCGCTGAGTGAAGAAAACCCTAATTTCAGCGGATGAGCCATATATAAAGGACTTTATACCCTCTCCCCGGCCTCTTTACCCTCTCTTGAAGTCCAGAAAACCCTAAGGTGTGTTTGTGAGTGATTTGAGGGCATTTGAACCTTGGGGAAGAGATTTTGGAGGAGATCTTGGAGAGATAGGAGGCTTGGAGCAAGGGGTTTTGCTAAGAATCGAATTTCTCTCCTGTTGGGGCTTCCTTTTTAGGTATTACTTTGTTTCTTGGGCTGTTATTCATCTAGATCATCATCTTGGAATGTGTGGAAAGTTTAGCTTGTGGTATTTTGGGCTTGAAGGTTAGATCTGAGGTTGCTACCTCAGATCTGGTATGGAGAAGGTCTAGAGTGCATTAAAGTCCCTGTTATTGAGTATTTGGTGAAGCCATCTTGTCCCAAACCCTAGCCCTAAAGTGTAAAATGCCTAGATCTCTTTGGATTCACGTAAAGTTTTCCACTTTATGTGATGGAAGGGTTGTAGAAGGGTAGATCTACATTTTGGATCGATTGCATGGTTTGGAAGGCTTCTGTATGGGTTAAGAGCTAGTGGTACTCGGCGAGTCACAAGGGTGTACTCAGCGAGTTGCTTGAAGGTGGGCAGGAACTCAACGAGTTGGAAGAACAACTCGGCGAGTTGGTTGAAGATAGCCTTGGACTCGGTGAGTCTGGTCTTGAGGTCTTAGCCTTTCCTGGTTAAGCTAAGAATCGGTGAGTCAAGGGATGACTCAGTGAGTTGAGATGGGTCTTTTCAGTGTTGGGGACTCGGCGAGTCAGCGGGCTGACTCGGCGAGTAGAGTCAGCTAGAAGGTTGACTTTCAATTTGACTTTGCTCAAGAGTTGACCAGTTGACTTCTAAGGGCAATTTGGTATTTTGTGGTATTTATTGGGTTTAGTCTTTCGGCTTTATCAGGGGTGGAGTTCGTGTCGGAGGTTGGAGCAGCGTGATCTTATCTTTTCAGTCAGCAGTTGCAAGGTGAGTTATCCTCACTATATCAATAGGGTCAAAGGCACCAAGGCCGACCCTTTATCGGATTGTGATCCGGGTATTGTTGATTATGTTGCTGTTTTACTATGTTTGCATCATGGTAGTTAGGATGGTATATGTTATAGACCTGGTTAAGGTCGGTATCCGGGTATATAGGGTGATGCTATGCTAGTGACCGATTAGGTCGATATCCTGCTTAGAGTATGTTGTGTTACGTGATCTGCTAGATCGGTTTGATTGAATGTGAATTGTTATATGATTGTATGTTTATGTGCACATGGTTGTTTGACTGGGGTTGGGTTGAGGCGGAACCTACTTTGTGTTGTAGGCCAACACACCCAGGGGGGACCGGTCATTCCGAAGGCCTAGCGAGCCGTCCGGATAGGATGTAGACCCCACGAGGGCGGACCAGACATGCCGAGGCTCGGAGAGTGGACCAGACCGACTGAAGGCCCGATGCGGGCGGACCAGTCATACTGTAGACTCAGAGAGTGGATCAGGTGGGTTGAAGGCCCGGTGCGGGCGGACCCATCACACTGTAGACTCAAGGGACATGACTAGACTCGGAGGGTGGACCCGGTGGACTGAAGGCCCGACACGGCGGACCAGTCACACAGTAGACCCGATATGCATGGTTGTTCTGTGATTTGTTGTGATATAGCATGTTATGTGTGTGGTATATGTGGTTGGTATTTTGGGGGTATCTCACTAAGCTTTCGGGCTTACAGTTGTGGTTTAATGTTTTTCAGGTTCTTCAGGAGACTGTGGCAAGGCAAAGGCATGATCGTACCGCTCCTCATGTTTATGTTTTATGTTATGGTTCTGGGAGTACTCTGATAATAAATGTATTGAAAACCTTTTTGTAATAACATTATTAAAATAGGTTGTTTTTGAAAAGTTAAAATTTGTTGAAATTTTTGATCGTTATATATATATATATATATATATATATATATATATATATATATATATATATATATATATATATATATAAGAGTTATTTGGAAAATTAAAAAAAAAAAAAAAAAAAAAAAAAAAAACCCTAATGAAAGGAAGCCAATCAACAATTAACAACACATAGGCTATTTATAATGTGGAAATATTATCCAACATGTCTTCAAAATGTTATATTAGTAAAACCCTTGTTGCACTCAGTTATATTTGATATTAATTATTGTTTGATCCTTTTTGTTATAAAGTTAGCACTTATTACATTTTGGTGCATATACTTTTTAATTTTACACTAATTACGGATTGGTCCTTAGACTATAAATTTGCACTTTTTACAGTTTGTTCCTTATACTTTTTAACTTTTCATTTATTACATGATAGTCCCTATATTTAAATTTGGTATTACTGTAGCTTAGTCCCTGGACTTTAAAGTATAGTTATAGCCCTATACATAATTTGTTGTAGAAATAGTCCATGTAAGTCACCATATAAACCAATTTGACAACAAATGCAAATCCAAGAAAGAAAAAACAAAAGAACCCATCAATTGAACCAAAAAAGAAAAACTATATCAAAAAATTTATTTCAGTGATATTGAGTATAGTAATGATAAATTAAATGAGTTTGACTTGGATATGAGTTATGAAATTTGTAATGAACAAAACATTAATAGAAAAAATTCATAATTAATTAAAATATGATGTATTATAACAAATACTATTGATTTCGAAAATACCAAATTCAAACAATGAAATTAACACCCTCTTTAAAAAAACAATAAAATCAAGAACATAATAAAAACAATCATCATGATTTTACATATCAAGCTGCAGTTAAGTTGTTCTTCTTCTCAAATAATTTTGCTTCAGAAATAAGCATCTCCTTATGAATATTATGCTCCGATAACATAAGTTTCGCCATCTACTTCATCCTCAAATTCTTCAATGAAGTTATCAATATACTTGGATTTATGATCAAGCTCGTAATCCCAACAATGGTCTGACTGTGTAATGAATGTGTCTATATGACACATCAAGTACAAACCACAATCATAGTTTCTCTCATGCTTTTTCCAATTGAAATTAATAACCACATATGGTAGATTATTCAAATCATTCTTTTTTTCATGACCAACAAAATATAAGTAGAGGCGGAAGAAGTAATGTTGCATACAACAAATAAAAATTTTGAATTATTAGATTATTTATATATTATATATAAACCAATAACTTACTATTATAAAAATACAATAAATTAAAGTATTTTAGACACTACCATGATTCTAGGTATATTTCCATAGGTTGTTTCCATATCTCTATTATTATAAATGTGGTCTATGATCATCCAAGTAGGTTTCGTCAAATCAAATCAAAACATATTAAATAGTATATTGCCCCATTAACAATAGGAAAGAATACCTACAAGTATAAACATAAAAATGTAAAATGTATCAAATATTATTAGCTTTATATATAATGAAACATGATGTTTACAAGATCCATGTCAGTAAATGGATATTTCTCATAGAACCTTAAATTGAATTCTTGAACGATCGACCTAAACTTATCAAATTTGTATAGATCTGATATGGTTTCATCAATAATATAATATGTCTGTATTATGATTGGATATATGAAAAAGTAAGTATATATTAATTTTAAATAATAATAATAATATTTTAACTAACCAATATTTTTGTATTGAAGAATACTCTGGACAGTACCATAACTTAATTGTGTGTGTCAATAATGTTAAGGAAAGATGACCAACAATCAATAACAATACAACCAATAGGCTTATTTGGTGCAATGCAATATGCATCTTCAACAACCATAAGTTGTGCATCTATTAACTCCCATATGGTATCACTCTAAAAATATTAAAGATAATATCATATAATACAGTAACAAAAAAAAATTATGATGAAATTATAAAAAATTGCATTACCGAATATTTCGATCTAAACATAATATCGACTTGTAAATATCAATTTACATATCAGTAATGCTGTTTCTAATTGAAACTATGCTATTCATATACGAAGAACAAAAAGTAGAAGCTGAATTGAAAATATTAATTTCCATTGTGTTTTTCAGACTTGTGTCACAATCAACATCTTGCACATCAGATGTAAGAAACCCAACATCACCTTCATCTATATCAGTGTGCATTACTGTTCCTGTAGAATTTCCATCCATGAATTGGAGTTTGTTTTTGATGTTGTTGTATATGATTAATCTCTTTCCTTTAATACTCCTAGGCTAAATAAACTATCTAAAGGTGAAAATTCAATTGGAGACAATTTTTTCACTTTTGAAGGTTTTGGTGTGATGATGTAATTATGATCACACCATTGATCATCTTCACCTATATCAATCATTTATAAGAATAATTCAATGAAAAATAAAAATATTCGAGTTTACTGTCAGGGACGAGTTTACATGTGTCCAAGGTGGGTAACATGAACCACCTAATTTTATCAATAATACTAGAAATTATATACAAAATTATATACCAAGATATTTAAGAACTACCTTAAAATATTCTAAGGACCTACCTTACAAAAAAGAAGAAAGAGAAAGAAAGATGGGGAGATTTTGAGTGGGAAAGAAAAAGAAAGAAATCAATTGGTGATACAGTGATTTTGAAGCTTTGGAACGGCTACCAAAGGAAAGAGAGAAAAAGAAACATTTACAAGGAATGGGTTTTTGCCATTTTCCTAAGTCCATTTAGGAGAATGGACGAAAAAAGAGCTATACCCATCGTATTATTATTTTTGTTTTACTTTTGAATATCCATATCATTTTCCCATAAAAAATGAAAAAAAGCTTTACTCACATAATTTATTAATGACTATTCGTGAGTAATATATATATATATATATATATATATATATATATATATATGTTTTTATATATGTATAGGTAGCCATTTTTTGATTAAAGGAAAGTTATATATATATATATATATATATATATATATATATATATATATATATATATATATATATATAACTTACACATTTATAAATAAATATTACGAATTGATAAAATAAATTTGGATTTATTTTAAATTTTAAATTGATTTTATTCAAAAACAAATTTTAAAGAATGATTGGCAATTAGTTTAATCCTCTCACCACTAGTTTTTATACATGTTGAATCAGTTACTTTTCTAGTTGAACCGGTCCGATTAAACTCGATTTTTTCTTGAATCAACCCTAATTAGTGAACCATGTAGAATTATATTCTAGACCCGCCACTGTTTACTGTAGTATACTCATCAATTTCAAATTATACATTCCATGTAATTAAAAAATGGACAATTTGTTGATAATGATGCGGATACATCTGATAATAAGTTGGAGTTCGAAAAATATGCAATTGCTGATAAACCTAAACTCATAGACTCTCCATTAACAAAAATTGTTCCTGGAATTGTAAATACACGCCACTAATCAATAATAAGTAGTTCACGACATGTAAAAAACCTATAAATTTGATGTTTCTGGAAGAACCACTTGTATCAGAAGAAGTAATACCAAAAATTGAATCACCCACAACTATCAAAAATTAAAAATTGACATTTGTAAACATTTATCCATCAATTCAAAAATTATTTTATCATTAATTATATATTAAACATATGAAATCAGATGATCGATTATTAAAGACATACCATCTAATCATTTGACAGTAGCATCCCTCTAAGTAGATATCGAAGACTATCAACCACTATCCATCAATTAACAAAATTGACTAAGAAGATTTACAAGATTTAAACAATCGCTAATTAACAATATACACAAAGAACAAAATCGACTATTACAATTCATCGGCTGAAAGAAATAATCAATCCCCCCTAAAATCAAAACCGATCCCGCTAAATTATCTACCAAGTCATAAATTGGGTGGGTATATCTTTTGGAGTTTGCCGCCTATTGTACTCAATCGACGATTACAAATGTAAGAAACAACCGATCTCCCCAAAAATCATAATCGAACCCGCTTCAGAACATAAATCGTGCGGTATATATATATATATATATATATATATATATATATATATATATATATATATATATATATATATATATATATAATAACTTTCTTTGGAAAATAGAAAACTAGGATATCAAGTAAGGACTAATGACCAATTGACACATATAATTATTTAATTGAATTATAAATAATGGATTAAAATGGTATTAAAGTAAGTTGATGGTTAGAGGCGGTAAACCATACAACATTATACCGTACGATTTATGTTCCGAAGCGGGTTCGATTATGATTTATGAGGAGATCGGTTGTTTCTTACATGTGTAAACGTCGATTGAGTACAATAGGCGGCAAACTCCAAAAGATATACCCGGCCAATTTATGACTTGGTAGATAATTTAGCGGGATTGGTTTTGATTTTTGGGGGGGATTGGTTATTTCTTTCAGCCGATGAATTGTAATAATCGATTTTTTTTCTTTGTGTATATTGTTAATTAACGGTTGTTTAAATCTTGTAAATCTTCTTAGTCAATTTTGTTAATCGATGGATACTGGTTGATAGTCTTCGATATCTACTCAGAAAGATGCTACTGTCAAATGATTAGATGGTATGTCTTTAATAATCGATCATCTGATTTCATATGATTAATATATAATTAATGATAAAATAATTTTTGAATTGATGGATAAATGTTTACAAATATCGATTTTTAATTTTTGATAATTGTGGGTGATTCAATTTTTGGTATTACTTCTTCTGATACAAGTGGTTCTTCCAGAAACATCAAATATATATATATATATATATATATATATATATATATATATATATATATATATATATATATATATATATATATATATATATATATATATATATATAGGGAAGAGTTATATGAAAAATGAATGATTAGGGCAACACATATTTGAACCAATGAAAACATGACAACACATCACTTCCACAATAACTTCCACAATACATTACTTGTGAAGAAAGAAATGGACACGTGTCATTTGATTATTGGTTCTGGTTCATTTGAGACTATTCTAATTTTGTGAGATCAAATCTAAAAATAATTTTAAAATGCAAAATAAATGGAAAAATCCAAACATTCTTTTTTTTTTTAAATATTATTTTCAGAACTTGAATCAACTAAAAAAAATATAAATAAATAAATAAAATTTCGTTTTTTTTTTTTGAAAAATAAGTGAAATATTCTAATAGAATATTACACTGACATATTCTAAAAAATAATTTTAAAATGCAAAATAAATGGAAAAATAAAAAAAAAAATTAATATTATTTTCGGAACTTGAATTAACTAAAAACAAATTAAAAAAATTAAAAATAAATAAAAATAAATTCCTTTTTTTTTAAACATTCGTGAAATATTCTAATAGAATATTACAATGATATATTCTAAAAAATAATTTTAAAATGCAAAATAAATGGAAAAATCAAAAAATTCTTTTTTTAAATATTATTTTTGGAACTTGAATTAATTAAAAAAATAAAAAATAAAAAAAATGCATCTTACGGTCTCACAAAATTAAACCGTCTCACATGAACTCAACCATATATATATATATATATATATATATATATATATATATATATATATATATATATATATATATATATATATATATATATATATATATTATTTAGCTATAATTGATGATATTTGCAAAAAGAAAGCCATTACGTGTAGTTGAGATGTCATAATCATTGTGCGGTTTTTAATATTGGCACATTAATTTTACAAATTAAATAAGAATTTGTGGCATTTAAAATGTTGATGAATAATGATTCCTCTTTAACTTCTACCCCTCAAGTTGGCTTTCTAATAAAAACATATTCTCAATGAGTAAATAAATAAATATATTCTAATAATTTGTATAAGTAAAGTGGTTGTTTGATAGTTAATAACTGAATTAGATGTAATTGAACAAGAGATATGATCTAATCCGGTCTAAAGCTCCTATTGAATTAGCCTCTGAAGCGATGGAGGCATGGTCGAAGAAACTGCAACAACGTAGATATCAGGGCAAAAAAAGGCACACAGCTATGGAGGAGTATGAGAAGGGAAAATAAAGTTACAGTCTCCAATCAATGTTATTTATGTGGATCGACATTAATGATCGAATAACAGAGAAAATATAAGGTATCAAACACACCGAATTAGACTCAATCATAGCTTATGTCTTACTAGACTCAATGCACTCAAAACAAACAATCCCTAAGGCTATCCCCAAGGTTTTGACGAGCCTCTCACAATATTTTTTTAGAAAACAAAATTAATTTGTTTTTGTGGCCTAGGTCACGGGAGCAACCGAGCTCACCAAAGATCATGCCGATTTTCCTCAATTATTTTTGGCACATGTCAAATTTTTAATAGTTTAATATGTTTTAGATAAAATTTATTATCTTTAAAAAAAATTCAATATTATCTTAGTAATTTTTTTTTAATTTATGATTTTTTTCTCTATAAATAAAAAAATATTAACATACTTCATATTAAAGAAAAATAGATTTGGGTTGAATTGCTAGCTAGATGAATAATTAAATTGGATCGAGTTATTTTCGAAAAAGCTTGATTTTTTAGCTATTTGTAAAAACGTAATTAAGATATATATGGTTGAATTTGTAATTTTCTCATAATTAAAACAGTCAAATTAGGTTGATATAAATTTTGATTTAAATGGTTCATTATGTTTTTAGTTTAGGGGCATAAACTTTTTATTTATCGAATGGAAAAGGGACCATGATTTGGAATATTAATAGCCCATTTTCATTAATAATGCGCCTTTTCCGGTAAAAAAAAAATAAAAAATAAATCCAACTTACACACACCAGACGCCAAGCGGCCAAGCCATTATCTCTTTCTCCTCTTATTTGAATCTCAATCAACGGTTTTTGCATTCTTTCTCCATCATTCCAACATCGTTCCCACATGTAGTCTTCTTTATACGTTTCTTTCTTCCATCATTCCAACATCAAGGGTCAACAATTCCATTTAGGTGGAAACATAAATCTAAGAGAAAATATGATCGATTGAGAAAGGGAGAGACAGAGGGATCAAGAAAGGGATAGAAAAGTATGAATCTAGGGTGGAGAGCAACAACATCGTTGCTACCTTGTGTCTATCATATTTCACTATGACAACGACGACATGGGATACTCAGTGGTTACGAGACGATGGAGATAACAACACCTTTATATCCTCTACATTGAAACCAACGTCAACAAGCTGGATTCTGATGTATCCATCTTCTTGATTCATTTGTTGTTCTTCTTGAAGTTTGTATATTGTTCTTAATGCTTGAAGGCTTTTACTTGAATCTTGAATTTTGGTATAGACACATCGCAAAAGTTTGTCGGTTTTTCATTTAAGCGTTTTTTCTTGAAACTTAAATTTTGTTTTTAACGCTTGAGACTGCTAAGGATATGTAACATGTTATCGCATTTATAACACCAAAAATGTGTCACCTCACATGCCATATCACCAATTGAGGAAATAACCATCATATTAGAACACCAAACAATTTTCATATCATCAACTTTTTGCGAGAACCTTTTTAATTATAAAAGTAAATATAATTTTATTAAACATAATATTTAAATAAAAGATAATAATAATTAAATTAAACATAATATTTAAATTATATATATATATATATATATATATATATATATCAAGATGAAAAAAAATACTTTTTTTCATTGAATTTACTATTTTTCATCTTCGTTACCATCATATATATAATTTGTCAAGTCTTTTTGAAGTTGTCTATGCTTTCTTACATCTTAAATATCGACTCTATGTAAATATTTTGTGTTATCCCTGGTTGAAATTGCACGTGTTTTGGTTCCATAGGAATATACAATGCAATATTTTGTCATTTATCTTCAATCATCATGTTATGCATTATGATACATGCATACATAATATCTTGTAGAGTATTTATAGAAAATGGTAGTGCCGATAGTTTAACTATGTGTCATTTCGACTTTAAAACTCCAAAAGCACGTTTCACATTCTTACATTCACATTCTTATATCTTCTTAAAAAAATTGTCTCTTGATTTAATAAGTGTCAAATGTCTTCACGAATGTGGAATATATATATATATATATATATATATATATATATATATATATATATATATATATATATATATATATATATATATATATATATATATTGGGATGTTCAATTGAGAAAAAAAAGCCGGCAAACTAAAAAGATCATATATATATTTATATATGAATTATATAAATATATATATATATATATATATATATATATATATATATATATATATATATATATATATATGATTGTCACTTTCTAAACATTTTTTCTTCTCAACGGAACTGAGACATATACATATATATATATATATATATATATATATATATATATAAATGATTGTCACTTTCTAAACATTTTTTCTTCTCAACGGAATTGAGACATATATATATATATATATATATATATATATATATATATATATATATATATATATAGAGAGAGAGAGAGAAAGAGAGAGAGAGAAAAAGATATAGAAAGAGAGAGAGGGGTAGGTTCAAATGTTTCTCACATCTATTGTATGCTCGAATGCACCAATAAGAATTCAGTCTTAATTATATGTATACTAAATGCTATCAATAATTACAACTCATTTTTATGGAAACCAATTAAATTTGTAATTAATGTCAACAATAATATTGTTTCAGAATGAATTCATATCTAGAAGAATGAGAGTGTATTCCAGTAGAATGAGAGTGTATTCTACTAGAATATACTCTCGTTCTTCATATTTCATGCAACTTTATTGTATTTTAAGTGAGTGAGTCCTGAAACAAAATACGAACTCATATATAAATACCTAGATGCGAATTCATTCTGAAAGAATGTTATTACTTACATTAATGACAAATTTAATTAGTTTCAAAAAAAAGAGAATTATAATTATGAATATCATTTAATATACATATAATTATGGAAATCATTTAATATCCATATTTATTTAATTTACTAAAATCCTCTTAGTGCATTCTAGCACACAATAAATGTAAGAAACAAAATAACCTAACCATATATATATATATATATATATATATATATATATATATATATATATATATATATATATAGGGTTAGGATTAAATGTGAATGTTAAATATGGTGTGAATGTATAGCTGGATTTAGACCGTAGGATTAGAAAAATCAAGTGGTTAAAAATGGGTCCTTGTTTTTAATTTCCGATTAATTTTTTTAATTAAATAGTTGATAGTAACGTTATTTCTAGAAATTGAGTCATTCTTGGTCTATTTTAAAAATGGAAATCAACATATTAAATGCGTACAACCCGATTCTTTTGTTTCACTGGCTAACACCATTCAATCAAGCTGAAGATTACGGGAGTACGAAAATGAGAAGGCGATCAAGCTTAAGATTACACGAGAACTTCTAATAGAAGTTCACAAACACAACATTTGCTCCATTGATGCTTGGCGATGATGACAATGATTTTGTCACTGCTCCACCACTGGTAGGTTTTCGTCTTTTTTTTGCAGTTTAATCTTCCAGAATAAGGTTAAGAAACATACGTTGTTTACGAATTTACACGTATTATTTTATAATGTTGTATGAAATTTTAGTTTATAACAAGTTAGGGTTTTCAAAAAGTTTATTATTATTATTATTATTATTATTATTATTATTATTATTATTATTATTATTATTACAATGTTAAGCAAAATTTGGGTTTATTCTTCCAGAATAAGGTTAAGAAGCATACATTCTTTAAGAATTTACATGTATTATTGGAGAATGTAGTATGAAATTTTAGTTTATAACATGTTAGGGTTTGAACAAGTTTGGCTTCAAAAAAGTTAGGGTTTTCAAACAGTTTTAATTTTTTTTACAATGTCAAGCAAATTTTGGGTTTGTTCATGTTGTTGGTAATAGTAGATGTTCTTCAAATATTTTGTCGTGCTTGTATAATTAATTCTCTAATAATAAATGGTTAATTACAATGCTTTTGTTTTTTCAGATGATCTGGTTTTATTATTATTGGATTGTACATTGATTTTGGTTGTACAAGGTTAATATTAGAGAAATATTGGGTTATAAAATGGTTGTGTTTGTAATATGTGTACATGAAAATGGTTTTCGTTGTCAGGTTAATTGTGTAAAAGCATGCTTTTATGATTATGTATTTTTGGTTAGTAGATTGTTTTTGTGCAAAGTTTATTTACTTATGTATTCCATTATAATACAAGAAATTAAATGGTTATTTGAGAAAACAATGGGGATAGTAATTGAAGTCAACTATTCCTTAAGAATACTATGATAAAAAGTACATAACTAGACATTAATTTTTTTTTTTGTTGTGAATACTCGTAAGTTGGTAGAATAGCTTACTTTAAGTTATTCTAAAAGAATTATAGTGTTTCAGCTAACCAATACTCATTTTGTAAATTGTTTTCATTAAGCGAAGGTGTTGTAATAGAACAACCACCCAAGCAGAACCAGAAGATGAATAACAATTGCCAATGGTAGAACTCATTGAAGAACAGGAAGCAACTATGATTGGAAAAAAAAAAATAACAACGGAGAATCAACAAAGAAGGGAAGAAAAGCATGGTCCTACCTTCAGATAAGATGAATAATCCAATACTTGAAGAATAGAAAGGTCAATATACAAAAAATATATTTTCAAGTACACCATATTTGAAAAGAATAAAGGATTTGACGGTGGATGTCATTCTCTTTAGACTTAATTTGATTATACTCTTTATCAACACTTTGATTAAGTTAAATAAAATGAGGAAAAGTTAAATAAAAGCTATTGAAAGGTTAATTATGTTAGAATACTATTCAACTTTCGATTAGTGTTGGTCCATGGTTGATAGCTTTTTTACAAGGAATCAACTGTGGAATTGGGAGAACTGATTTTTCTAGTTTCGGGGCCTATTACCGTATTGTTGATATGAATTGAGATTTTTAAATACTTTTTGAGGTGATTGTGAATGCTCTTGGGATTGGACGGATTATTGGAATGGAGGATGATGAGCACGAAGATGAATGTAGTAACAGAGAAAAGGAGTTGGATATGGTTGAACGAGAGATTGTTGATGAGGAGGTAAACAATATTCTTTTCTATCCATTTAACATTATAAATTGTTAAGTTATTTTTTTAATTGATTTCATAAAGAATGATTACATCTTTTAAAATATATATATATATATATATATATATATATATATATATATATATATATATATATATATATATATATATATATATATAGGGTTAACATTAAATGTGAATGTTAAATATAGTGTGAATGTATAGCTGGATTTAGACCGTAGGATTAGAAAAATCAAGTGGTTAAAAATGGGTCCTTGTTTTTAATTTCCGATTAATTTTTTTAATTAAATAGTTGATAGTAACGTTATTTCTAGAAATTGATTCATTCTTGGTCTATTTTAAAAATGGAAGTCAACATATTAAATGCGTACAACCCGATTCTTTTGTTTCACCGGCTAACACCATTCAATCAAGCTGAAGATTACGGGAGTACGAAAATGAGAATGTGATCAAGCTTAAGATTACACGAGAACTTCTAATAGAAGTTCACAAACACAACATTTGCTCCATTGATGCTTGGCGATGACGACAATGATTTTGTCGCTGCTCCACCACTGGTAGGTTTTTGTCTCTTTTTTGCAGTTTAATCTTCTAGAATAAGGTTAAGAAACATACGTTGGTTACGAATTTACACGTATTATTTTATAATGTTGTATGAAATTTTAGTTTATAACAAGTTAGGGTTTGAACAAGTTAGGGTTTTCAAAAAGTTTATTATTATTATTATTATTATTATTATTATTATTATTATTATTATTATTATTATTATTACAATGTTAAGCAAAATTTGGGTTTATTCTTCCAGAATAAGGTTAAGAAGCATACATTCTTTAAGAATTTACATGTATTATTGGAGAATGTAGTATGAAATTTTAGTTTATAACAGGTTAGGGTTTGAACAAGTTTGGGTTCAAAAAAGTTAGGGTTTTCAAATAGTTTTAATTTTTTTGGGTAAATTACACCAATCGTCCCTCGTGCATGTGCCCAAAAGCATGTTTAGTCCCTATTTTCAAAAATTAACTCGGACCGTCCCTCGTGTCATTAAAAGTTGCACGCTTCATCCCTAACAAATTATTGTGTTGCGGTTTTAGTCCTTGCTGGATCTGAAATGACTATAATGCCCTTTGTGCATTTGTTTACCATTAACTTTAATGTTATTATTATTATTAGTAATTTAAAAAAGAAAAAAAGGCCCCTGTCCTACCTTCCCACCCACCTCATCGTCTCCTCTATCGATATTTCTCTTCCTCTCGTCTCTAACCTCTTCTAAGAAACCCAAAACCACCATCCTTAAACCATCACTGGCAGCTACTCCCTCCGACGACCACTCCCTCAAGTGGCTATTCCAATCATCGTCCCTAACCTCCAATGAAACTTCTCTCTACATCCATCAACATCTAAAGCCACTTACAACATTATCATCGCCACTTGAAAATGTCGATCTCTACCTGTAAGCCATCATCACCATCTCTTCGCCGGAAACCCTAGATCGTCAGCCATCGTCACCATCTCTTCGCCATCTCTTCGCCGGAAACCCTAGACCTGTAAGCCATCGTCACCATCTCTTCGCCGGAAACACTTGAAAATGTCGATCTCTACCTGTAAGCCATCGGCACCATTGTCTCATATCTACACCATCATCTAATAGATCGTCAGCTCCTTGAGTTTCGAGACAAAGAGGAAGGAAAGGGAGGGGAACGACGATGCCTGGTGGAAGAAGAACAATGTCCGAATAGATCACATCAACTCTCCTCACTGAAACAAATTTTGGGATTTTTTTTTCAAACAAGTTTGGGGAGAAACCAACCGGAGTTCCAGGTTTCAGGTTTCATGGCAATGGTAGGATAAGGGATTGAACGCTTGGTGTCCGACCACAGTGTTTCTCATATCCTTTCATCTCTCTTCTTCATTTAACTGATTTGTAGATCTAGGGTATGGATTTGGGTTTTGTTTTAGGGTTTAATTCCAGGTTTATTTTTTATTTTTGGAGATGAATGGTGGTGTTTGTCGGAGTTAGCTGGTGGCTGGAGGTGGCTGGTGTCAGAAGTGACTGGTTGTAAGAGGTCGTTGATGGTGAGAAGGTTCGGAACCAATTTAAGTGGAATTTCCATTTTCTAAAAATTATACTTAACAAAAAAATAGTATATAAATTATAAACAAATGAAGAATAAATGAAAAAGAAAAAGAAAAGGGCAAGATAGTCATTTTATATCTGCGAGGGACGAAGCATGCAACTTTTAACCAAATGAGGGACGATCCGAGTTAATTTTTGAAAATAGGGACCAAACGTGCTTTTGGACACATACTCGAGGGACGATTGGTGTAATTTACCCAATTTTTTTTTACAATGTCAAGCAAATTTTGGGTTTGTTCATGTTGTTGGTAATAGTAGATGTTGTTCAAATATTTTGTCGTGCTTGTATAATTAATTCTCTAATAATAAATGGTTAATTACAATGCTTTTGCTAGTTCAGATGAACTGGTTTTACTATTATTGGATTGTACATTGATTTTGGTTGTACAAGGTTAATATTAGAGAAATATTGGGTTATAAAATGGTTGTGTTTGTAATATGTGTACATGAAAATGGTTTATTAAAATGGTTTTCGTTGTCAGGTTAATTGTGTAAAAGCATGCTTTTATGATTATGTATTTTTGGTTAGTAGATTGTTTTTGTGCAAAGTTTATTTACTTATGTATTCCATTATAATACAGGAAATTAAATGGTTATTTGAGAAAACAATGGGGGTAGTAATTGAAGTCAACTATTCCTTAAGAATACTATGATAAAAAGTACATAACTAGACATTAATTTTTTTTTGTTGTGAATACTCGTAAGTTGGTAGAATAGCTTACTTTAAGTTATTCTAAAAGAATTATAGTGTTTCAGCTAACCAATACTCATTTTGTAAATTGTTTTCATTAAGCGAAGGTGTTGTAATAGAACAACCACCCAAGCAGAACTAGAAGATGAATAACAATTGCCAATGGTAGAACTCATTGAAGAACAGGAAGCAACTATGATTGGAAAAAAAAATAACAACGGAGAATCAACAAAGAAGGGAAGAAAAGCATGGTCCTACCTTCAGATAAGATGAATAATCCAATACTTGAAGAATAGAAAGGTCAATATACAAAAAATATATTTTCAAGTACACCATATTTGAAAAGAATAAAGGATTTGACGGTGGATGTCATTCTCTTTAGACTTAATTTGATTATACTCTTTATCAACACTTTGATTAAGTTAAATAAAATGAGGAAAAGTTAAATAAAAGCTATTGAAAGGTTAATTATGTTAGAATACTATTCAACTTTCGATTAGTGTTGGTCCATGGTTGATAGCTTTTTGACAAGGAATCAACTGTGGAATCGGGAGAACTGATTTTTCTAGTTTCAGGGACTATTACCATATTGTTGGTATGAATTGAGATTTTTAAATACTCTTTGAGGTGATTGTGAATGCTCTTGGGATTGGACGGGTTATTGGAATGGAGGATGATGAGCACGAAGATGAATGTAGTAACAGAGAAAAGGAGTTGGATACGGTTGAACGAGAGATTGTTGATGAGAAGGTAAACAATATTCTTTTCTATCCATTTAACATTATAAATTGTTAAGTTATCTTTTTTAACTGATTTCATAAAGAATGATTACATCTTTTAAAATTTTATTTAAGAATACACACATGATAATGAACTTTGTAATTTTGCAATGCACATCTTTACAAAGGTAGTGTTTATGTCATAAGGTCTATAAAGAATGATTATGTGTGATGTTGTGTATGAGGTTCTAATGAGTTATAAAATTACTTAATTCTTAAAAATTGAAGTAATATGAGGTTTTCCTAGCATCAACATTGTTAATTTCTTTTTAGCAACTAATTCTTAAAGAATAACTACAAATTTTGCAATTTTATTTAAGAATGTATACATGATAATGAACTTTGTAATTTTGTAATACACATTCTTTTAAAATGTGATGTTTATGTTATATGGTTCCTAAAGAATGATTATGTGTTATGAGGTATATAAGGTTGTAATGAGTTATAACATTACTTAATTTTTAATGATTAAAGTAATATAAGATTTGTGTAGTGTCTAAAAATATGAAAAAAAATTATTGTCTCTCCATTTAACATTTTGCATTGTTAATTTCTCTTTTTCAACTGATTCGTAAAGACTTATTGCGAATTTTACAATTTTATTTAATAATGCATGCATGACAATGAACTTTGTGATTTTGTAATACACATTCTTAAAAAAGATGTTGTCTATGTTATAAGGTTGCTAAAGAATGATTAGTTGTTATGAAGTAATGATGTTGTATTGAGTTATAAGATTACTTATTAATAAAGATGATAGTAATATGAGATTTACCTATTATCAAATATTCTAAAAGAATGAGCAAGTAGTAGTATTTGATTTTGACACTTTAAATATTTGCTACTTGCAAGCTTATTGTGCAACTTTGACGTCAGGCACAATAAAATATTGATTGAAAAAAAAAAAAGCACAAAGAAGAGGCATTAATTGGAGGACTAGAAAATTTTCCCGAAAATGAATTTTTTTGAACGATGTAAAATATATTAACATTTGAAACGTTTATTGATTTGCTTCCATAGATATCACTATTTTAATTTTAGGTAAATATATCAAGTAAAAGGAAACTGTCGATCTTACCTTTGGGAGATTACATAAGATCAATGGTTGAAGTCTAGTCATACATTCACACACTGAATAAGGTTCATATATGAACCTAACTCTCTCTGTCTCTCTCTCTCTTTCTCTCTCTCTTTATATATATATATATATATATATATATATATATATATATATATATATATATATATATATATATATATATATATATATAGGTAATACTCAAACATATATTTACTTCAATTCACTGTGAAGTGAGCATCCGATGTCTTTCCTGACAAAAGATCTTTGAATATTAGTGACTAATCAAGAACGTTGACATTGTTGTTGGAACACGCAACCCTGAAATAAGCATGTGGAATCCATAAATATTGGGAAGCAACAACATATAACACCAACGAAAACGCTCTATGGTGACCTCTTGTAAACTAACATTTCCACGCAACAAGATAATTTCTTCATTTCTAGTGTGTGCCATCAATGCTTCCAAGCATACCCTGAAAACCATGTCTTGCTTCATGTGTCACATATAGTGGTTGCATATCATTCAACGAAGGTTTCTACAAATAATTATCATTGAATGTTTCAACAACACCTCTTGCCAATGTAATTCTCTCATACATTCTCATATAATCATCAATAGAATCGTGAGACGCCCCATAACCATTAGTTTAATAGTCGCATCACATTTCTGCAACCATGTGAATCATCTCCAACCACTAGCATCATATATAATTTGGAAAACCAATACCTAAACATATATATATAATAGGTAAAAATGTATTTAATTTTATCTAAAAGCTACATCTAAAATATACAAAATTGAAGGAATCGATACATATTTTCCAAGGCATTTGTATTCGTACTAACACACTTTTTCGCAAACGAAACATTCTTTTGAATTCACTTGGCTGGACGAGACAATTATCCGCAAAATAATCATAAAATAGATATTTGTGTCCGCGATTTCTGTTTAACATCGCAAGTCTTGTTAGTAGAGGAGTTAGATCTGATTGTAGTATCACATTCCTGCAATACTCATACATCATACTGACGAAGATATGATTTTCATAATCATCATGTTGGACGGGCCTAACAAATCTATTATTTTTTTGGGAAGTATTGAAATTTTATAAAATATAGAGAAATAGAAGAATGATGTGAATAAAACATAAGATGCATGATATGTGTTTATAGGTAAAAAATATTATTATTTATTTTTCAAAATTTGACCGTTAGTTTGTCAAAGAAATCGGAGCAACACATTTTTGATTGGATGAGACACCCGTTGTAACCCGTTCTCGTGGTAACAAGGAATAACATAACACTAGTCGGGGGCGGTGTTTATCCGGTTACCACGACGTTAATCCATGTCGACATCGGCAATAACGAGTAATAACGGCCCCATTGCTGATAGGCTGAAGGTTTATTCTCGAATCTTCAGTTTAACTATGATTTCATCCTGAAAATTAAGGTTTTTTAAAAGGCTTGTTCTTAAAGCTTGAATTTTGTTCTTAATGCTTGAGGTTTGTTCTTAAAGGTTGAATTTCGATTTGGATGTTTGTCTTCATATGGTAGATATACATCTTTAAGATGAATCCAGTTTTAACTATTATGTTGGTCTTCATTTGATTAATTTATTGAAACAAAAACATATGGTTCATTTTCGGCTGCAGCGACGACTTGTCGTTGCAATAAGTTAGGCAGGTCTCTGAAAAAACATATGACGACTATATATCGTGGCTACACAAAATCGAAAATAAAAAATCCTTTATTTTTTATGCACTTTAATGAATAAAAGCAACGACATGATTTTGATTAGGTGGATCTATATCGACGACATGTGATGATTCATAGTTTATTAATTCTTTCAATTTATTATAAAGATATAACCACTAAACTTTTACACCTATAGCGACAATTGACGGCGCCACCACTTCTTGTTCTTGTAGGGTCTCAATTCATTAAAATTGCCGTGAAGTAAAGGGATGAGTTATGTCAAATGGTATTGATGTTAGAATCATAGATATAAATACCAGAATTATGTTATGATATTAAGTGACAATATCATCAAATATTAATTAAATTTAGTAACTATTTGTCTTACAGTCTTAGGTCATTTAGAATTTCGTAAAAAATTAAACACTTAAATTTGATGATATTCGTTGGAATAATTGAAAACACTTGGTTTACAAACCATATTGTCAAATTGAAACATCATTAACGAAATCGTTTCAATCATCTTCCTCTATTTCCTTTTATTTTTTGTCTGTTATATCGACCCAATGTTGAATTATTCGCACGCTACTTGTTTCGATCGGATCTTAGAGTGAGATTGGTGGGAGGGTCGTTGAATTCATTTTTTGATTGTACAAAGTGTGGTTTTTGTGTGAAATGAGTATTATGTAGTATGATATTTATAGCGTTTTATTAAAAAAAATCAAAATATAGTTGTTACCACCTAGTAGTTGGAGTGAAGAAGGATAAAATGTACACGGATGGACACCGCGCCACCGCACACTGGTTGGTGTGGTGTTCACCTCATAACCGCAATGACAGGTCACCGGTTGATTATTTAAATATCCTTAAATGCTTAGATGGACCAGAAAAAAAAAAGTTTTTATTGTTATTATAAGTTTTTTAGTTTTAAATAATCATAAAATATAAATATAATATAATAAAAAAATGGATCATATGCAACCGTCCATCCATTTTGCTTAATGCTCGATACACTTTAGTTTACATAAGTTTGAGTGTAATCTTCGATTATCAAATTAAGAAATTTCATTATCGATGAAATAACTTTGATACTTCAGTGTTTAAATCTCTTCAAAGGTTTAAATAACTATCATAAAACAAATATAAAATGTGATAATTATTTAATAATATCGAAAGTTGGTTAGTGACATAGCAGTTTAAAGTAAAAGCGAAAAATTTCAAACAATTACATAACATTCAAAATTGAGTTTTTAAACCATTTGAAAGAGTTTATTAACGTCAGTGAAACAACTACGAATTTTGATTTATCAAAGGTTTACAGTTTAAAAGATTATAGATATTGTTTGATTTAGAAGGTATTAGATATTGTTTTTTTAGTTTGAAGGTTCAAGTATCTTCCAAAGATAAATAAAATTATCAATTACTTATTAATAGATTACATTTCCGGTTAAGAAAAAAAAAATGGAATGAGAGTTAAATATGTTTGATATCATTCAAACGAGAGGGTATCCCACGTTTCGCGACAGAAGGAATAGGTCATTCATGATTTCATCGTAATAAACTACTAAATGTTGTTTCTTTTTTATTGTAATAAACTACTAAACCACCACCTGAAATTTTAGTAAACAAAAGTAAAAAAGTCAAAGGGTTAAATACAATAAGTGGCAATGTACTTTTTTTTGTTTATTATAATTTTATCCGTTTTTTTATTACGATGGGAAACCATGGGATGAGCTTCATTCAAGTAGGCCGTCAGGTCTAAGTCTTGCGTATTTTACTTTTCAAAGCATGAAAAGATTTCAAATCTTTCCTAATTGCAACGAATAGTAACGCATTTTCATTTATTTGTTTATAAGAGCATCATATTTTCATTCTTTCCATCATAGCCTCTCATTCACTTTGATTGATTATTACTTGTGTAATTTTTGACCAAAACAATTTGGCGTCCACTGTGGGGCCGTGGTGTTCAAAATCCTCGAAAAAATCATGTCTACACAACCAATCCTTTCTTCGTCCTCTGCTCATTTCATTCCAACCAAAAACCTACCACCTCCTCCAAGTGGACCTCCTGGTCAGAAGAAAACGCCTGGCACTTTCAAGAAAAACACCCCTCCGGTCACCAAGCAAGGAAGTTTGGGATCTATGGGACTCCAGGATCCGTCTGCCTCGGTCACTACTGCAAAACTCTTCGCTATGATGAGGAAAATGATGCAACAAGTGACCCAACAGCAGGAGGAGAATAGAGCACTGCTCAAAGAAGTGGAGAGAATGAAGGCGGAATTTCATAAATCCCAAGAAATAGCGCCCACATTCATACAACCAAGGATCCTGAACTTCGATAATGCAGGATCCTCAGAAAATCACTAGAAAAACGTGGTTCTGACCACTGTGGCGTCACCCTGGGGGACAACCATGGGCAACCGAGCATCGATGATCGATGATCTGAATGAGCCTTTCAACACTCCTAGAAACCTTGATTCTAGTAACTTCTTAAATAGTAATACTATTAATATTAACTATACTAATATTGATGCAGGAATAAACCCAAATATGGCTAGGTAACTTCAACAGTTGAGACAAATGATCTTAAGCATAACCGGGGTGGTCCAACCCATACTAAGAGCATCTCCAACAAGTCATAGGATCTCGAGATTTGCTCCCGTGATAGTCGATACCGAAGTTCTTAAGCGCTTCCAAACTCCTACCATGAAGCTTTACGATGGAACTACAAATCCTGAAGAGCACATAGCATAATACCGAGAAAGGATAAAGATCATTCCCATCCCAGGGCACTTGAAGGAAGCTTGCCTATGCAAAGGCTTCAGTTCAACCCTTATAGGATCAGCTCTCAAATGGCTACCAAATGTTCCTCCATACCCTATTACTTCATTTGCACACTTAGTCAATATTTACAATAACCAGTTTTCTTGCAACAGAACCTTCGAGAAGATCACTAGTGATCTCTATCGAGTGGTTCAGGATCCTAAGGAAAGACTTAAGGATTTCATTAATAGGTTTGGCATGGAAGCTCTGATCATCCCCAACATCGACATGGCTACTGTTATAGAGGCCTTCAAGATTGGACTAAGGAAGGAGTCACCCTTCTATGAAGACCTTGTGATGACCACATGCAAAGATTGCACGAAGTCAGGTGCCAAGCATTGAAGTTCATAAGCCTTGAAGAGGATAAAGAAATCCAGAAGAGAAGCAGCCCTTCAAGTCAATATGAGAATCCCAACAGGAAGGTTGAATCCTCGACCCCAAGATCCGACAAATTGAAGCCTTATTCCAAACCAAATCATCACAGGGTCAATGCCCTCGAAGATGAAAGGGAAGAAGAGGAACTTCCTAAGATCACTAACTATTGTTTTTTGTGGATATTTCAGGTGTAATTCATACTATGCAAGATCTTGGAAACAACGAAAGATGGCTGAAAAGGGTAACAAGTCCACTAGTTGGAAAGACAAGTCCAAATGGTGTGCTTACCACGAAGAATTCGATCACATGACGAAGGAGTGTATAGCCCTAAGAAAAGAAATCAGCTACCTCCTTAGCAAAGGACGCCTCAAAGAGATCCTCAGGAGAAATGAGAAAAATCCAAAGAGAACAGCCAAGATGGCCACAAGACCCCGGAGAAACCAGGATCTCCACCCCTAACGCTAAGATGATTAATGTTATCTCAGTCAGATCTAACATATGTGGTACTTCTTATTCTCAGCGTAAAATACATGCCAAGGTCTCTAAAACAGAAAAGGAGGATACACCACAGAAGAATACCATGGTTAGCAGTGAAAAGGAGATCACGTTTGATGAAACAGACAGGAAAGGAGTCCAGGATCCTTACCATGACAGACTCGTAATAACACTTTATATGGCCAACCACTTCGTCATGAGGATCCTAGTTGACGGAGGATCCTCGGTCAACATCGTGCTCCTAGATGCACTAAAAAGGATGAACATCCCGGAATCGGAGATAATCAAGAGATCCTCGGTCCTCATAGGATTTAGCAGGGAAACAAAACACATGTTTAGGGAAATAAAGCTACCAATATACATAGAAGGGGTAAACTCTATACAAAATTTATATGCTATTGACACCTTATCTTGTTATAATGTGATACTAGGTAGATTGTGGATCCACGAGATGAAAGTAGTTCCATCAACATGTCATCAGTGTGTAAAATTTCCTACTCCGTGGGCAACAGTGAATATCATGGGAGATCAACAAGAATCAAAAGAATGTTACAAAACCTCTATGAAATCTATGACCAAGCCTCAACAAGAATAACAATTAAGGTAGGGGGCACGACATGTTCTAGAAACGAAGGAGCAATATGTGAAGGAAGTGCCCCTAGGCATAAAGGATCCTGAAGCTAAAGTCATCATAGGACCCTCAATGTACTAGACTGGTTTGATTTGTTCAATTGGATAGTTTTCATAAATCGGAAATCGGGAAACAACAAATGGACAGAGAGAATGATTATAATCCATGTCTCAGTCTATCTGATATCTAGAATGGAGGAACATATGATCCCTTATCTAATGGACAAGTCACTGACTAGGTCAGAGTTCGACAGTGACTTTAAGAGCTATGATTGCTAGTCGGGTTTTGGAGTCATACGCAATAATAGTTTTAGACTTATCCAAGTGGGAGACTGTTGGATTAGTATCTAAGTCCATAACTATAATTGGTATGTACTGGACCCGATTTGGCATGGTCCATTTGGGTTGCATGGCATCGGAACAATTGGATAGACAAAAATGAGATAAAGGATACTTATGATTTATATCAATATATTATAAGTTATAATATATTAATATGAAATCATATTATTTAATTAGTATTGGTCAAGAATTAATTTAGTGATCAAAAGGAACTAATTAAATATAGACTCTTATATATATATAGGATGGGCCAAGTTCATTTAGGTTGGGCTAAGCTTTCATGGATGGTCCATGGAGTGTTTAACCCATGGATCCTATGGAAATGAAAGGTCATGGGTATTACGGTTTACATGAATGTAACCCTAATCCTCCACACTATATAAAGAGGTCTCTAGTTCATGGAATGTGTACTAGTGTATAGTACACAAGAGGGAAAAATTTGATTTCATAAGAGTGAACTTAAGTATTCTTCTTCTCAAGTTATTCCAAGGGTTTTTGGTGTTGTGTGAACCATTTGAGGTGCAACACTTGGGGCACTAAGCTCTTAAAGGTTCAAGACTTCAAACTCCATCAAAAGGTATGTCATTCTACTAGATTCTTGTATTGTGTATACTTCATGTTATGCTAGTTAGGATGAAACCTTGGAATATTGAATATTTGCATGTATAATAGAGAAAACATAGTTACAGGGTTTATAGGGTTGTATGTACACCATCGGAGTGTTAGAATCCTCAAAACCCATCACAAACAACATAAGAAAATGTAAATTTCAGGATCCTGGAATTAATAATAAAGAATCCTACCCTTTTTTTACCAAGGCATCCGTCAGGAGGTCCCCATTGGAAATAGAGTCACATCTCACAAAGAGGTATCTTCCTTTACAAGATACATCATCGTGCTTGGTTTTCCGGACTAGAGGAGATTTGGGTTTTGACCCTAAGGAGGAAGTGAGAATTCCCAAAGGTTGTGAGATCATACACATAGTCCAATTCAGAAAGGCTTATATCAAGGCCTTTTGAGCAGTTTTCCTGGTCGATCCAATATAGGATCCTCCAGATAATTGGCATGGCCCGAATATACAAAATCCCGGTCACCCTAAAGAATTCATTGACAATCCCAGGGAAAGGATATCTCAAACCCAAGGAGAAAGGGTACTCAAGAAAGCTCACCTAAGTGGATGAAATGAAGTCAGATTGAATGAGAGGATCGAACAGACTGAAAACAGCTTTGTAAGGAAAGGATTCATTGAGTCTTCGAGACTCAATATCATCGTTCCCAAAAGAACACGTGTAACACCGTAAATTTTAAACCAATTTCTTTCATTTTTAAAACTCATATATTATATTTTACAATATCCATAAGTGACTCAAATGTCAACATAAATCCACAAACAAAATTCCCTCCCAAAATCCTCAGTAAAATCTTGAACAAGTGTGTACAATCACATTGGCAGCTTCTCGTGGTCCTAAGAAGTACCTGAAACACATATCACACAACACGGTAAGCACGAAGCTTAGTGAATTCCCCAAAATACCACATACACAAACAATAAGCCTCTCATGGCTATAACTCGGCATGGACCCTCCGGTCACATGCGTCTCAGTGTGGACCCTCCGGTCATGTGTCTCAGTGAGGACCCTCCGGTCTCACAACTCGGTTTGGACCCTCCGATCCTTTCTCGGTAGAAACCCTCCAGTCCCACAACTCAGTTTGGACCCTCTAGTCCTATCTTAGTAAACACAGAGTATAGCATATATATCGCACAGACAAAATGCATAGTATCACATAACTCAAATAAACACATAATACCCTCTAGTCACATAGAAGATTACCACACTAGCTAAAGTATAGTAAGAAGACTCACCTCGCAAGAAATCGGATAACCTCGACCTCAAATCACCGGTCTAGCCTCCGCCTAACAAATACCATAGTTATCCCTAATTAGAAACGAATCTCAATGAAGCTAGCCTAACCCCTCTATAAACTCACAGAAGGGAAAAAGACCATTTTACCCTCCATGGCGTTAATGGTCCACAACTTGACCAAACCCTAAAAGTCAACCAAAAGTCAACGACAGCGCGTACGCTGTGCGTACCAGCTCTCTACGCTGGGCGTACTCCGCTGTCATGCCGACATTGGGGATTCTCAAATCCTACACTGTGTGTACTAGGATTACGCTCAGCGTACATCCCAGTTTTTACTCTTTCTACTCTGTTGGTCTTAATCAGTTAAGATTATGGCTCATATCACAGATCTGGACTCCCTAAAGGCTCTTACTCCATAAAGTCAGTGACTTTAAGCCTTTGCATGGCTGATAAAGTCACAAACACCCAACACTCTCACTCTCTTGTCTCAAAATGCTCATATCTCATGCATGGTTAGAGTCCAACATCCAAGTCTCGATTTTTATGACACTACACCACTAAAAACACTCAAAGGATCTGATCAAAGTCTCTGGAGCTTAATATCTCCTAAAGTCTCCAACTTTTGAGAAAAAAAAAACCTAAAATTCTCTAATATGATGCACAAATCAAAAGAGTGAGAAAGCTTGGAGCTTTATACCTCTAAATGAAGCTCCCAACACAGATATGCTCAGATCTATAACATGGACTCCCACTCCTTCTTCTTCAAGACTCCTTCTTCACTTCAAGAACACACAAAATCACTTAAATGCTCACTAATGGGCTCACACAATCTCAAGAACGAGGATTAGGGTTTGAGAGGGTTGCTTGGTTGAGAATGGTGGGCAAGAATGAGGCCATCATATCCTTTATATAGGGACATACCCTAATTTGGGGTTTCCACTCTGGGCCTAGTATGCCCAACGTACTAGGTGGCTTCTGCATCACAAACACGCATATGAGTACGCTGAGCGTATACTCGCGTACGCCCCACGTACTCATTTACCACATTTTCTCAATAAGGGTTAAACTTGACAAATCACCAAAAGAACAAGGGCTTATAAGGGATACCTGGATTTGGGATGTTACAATTCTACCTCACTAGAATCAGACTTCGCCCTCGAAGTCAAGCTCTGAAAATAACTCTAGATACTGCTCGTGCATCTCGGACTCTGGCTCCCAAGTGCACTCGGACCCCTTCCGATGTTTCCACTAGACCTGAACCAGAGGCACCTCCTTGTTCCTTAGAACCTTCAACTTCTGATCCAAAATTGCAATTGGTCTTTCAAAATAATTCAAGCTCGCATCAACCTAAATGTACTCTAATGGTACCACTCCAGTCTCATCGACTACACACTTCCTCAACTGGGATACGTGGAAGGGTGCTATGAATTTGGCTCAACTCTGCTGATAGCTCTAACCGGTCGGCCACCCTACCTACTCTGGTGATCACTATGAAAGGAACAATGTATCGGGGCCCCAACTTGCCCCGCTTCCTGAATCGAATCACCCCTTTCCACGGGGATACCTTCAGGAGGACAAAATCTCCAACCTATAACTCTAGCTCGGATCGCTGCCGATCCGCTTAACTCTTTTGGCGACTTTGGGTTGTCAGTAACCTCCATCTGACCTACTGAATCTGCTCAATCGTCTTCAGCACTATCTCCATGCCATTCATCACTCGCTGCCCTACTTCTCCCAACAAATAGGAGTACGACACCTCCTCCCAAACAAAAGCTAAAAGGGAGGCATACCAATACTCGAATGATGGTTGTTGTTGTAAGAAAACTCAGCCAAGGGCAAATATGTTTGCCAACTTCCTCCGAAGTACATAACACATGCACGCAACATGTCCTCAAGCGTCTGAATCGTCCACTCGCTCTACCCATCTGACTGTGGATGGTATGCAGTACTAAAATCCAAACGGGTACCCAACTCCTCATGAAATTCCTTCTAGAATCTGGAAATAAAACACACGTGTCGATCTGACACTATCAAGGTCGGAACTCCATGTCGTGCTACCACCTCTCTCACATAAATCTCGGCTAGTATCTCGGAAGAAGAGCTCTCACTAATAGCGAGGAAGTGAGCACTCTTCGTCATCCGATCTACAATCACCCAAATCACGTCAACCCCATGCGCAGTTCTCGGCAGTTTGGTGATAAAGTCCATAGAAATATGTTCCCACTTCCACTGAGGGATCTCCAAGCTCTGCAAAGGACCATGTGGACACTGGTGCTCCACCTTAACCCGGTGACAGGTCAAGCACCTCTCTACAACCCTGGTCACGTCCCTCTTCATACAGGGCCACCCATAATCCCTCTTCAGGTCTAAATACATCTTAGTGGCCCCACGATGGATCGAGAATCTCGATCTATGTGCCTCCTCCATCAATACACAATGAGCTCCACCTGAATATGGCACCCAAATCCGCCCATGGAAGGTCATAAGCCCACAACTTTCCATCACAAACTCATAAACCTTCCCAATCACACGCTCTTTCTTGCGGTTCTCCAGCCTCACATCCTCCACCTGAGCCTCTCGGATGATATCTAGGACTGGAGTCATCACTGTCATCCTCATGCACACATCCTGAATCAGAGCGCTCTCGGATCTGCGAATCAAGGCATCGGCTAGCACATTGGCCTTGCCTAGGTGATACAAGATCTCACAGTCATAGTCCTTCACTACATCCAACCATCTCCTCTGTCTCATATTTAGGTTGGGCTGATCCATCAGGTACTTTAGGCTTTTATGGTTCGTGTATATGGTACACCGGACACCATAAAGATAGTGGTGCCAAATCTTGAGGGCAAACACCACCGCCCCCAACTCCAAATCATGGGTGGGATTGTTGGATTAGTGTCTAAGTCCATAACTATTTTGGTATGTACTTGACCCGATGGTGCATGGTCCTTTTGGGTTGCCTTCACCAAAGCAACTTGATAGGATGAATTATAGAGAGTAAGGATTAAATATGATTTATTAATATATTATGGGAATAATATATTAAAGGAGAAATCATATTGTTTAATTAATATTAGTCAATAATTAATTGGTAATTAGTTTTGTGACTAAAAGAGATTAATTAAACTTAAGGGACTGGAATTGTAATTATAAGATAATTGCAATTTGGGCCATGGATTGCCTTGTATTAAGGGATGGACGAATTCTAATGGGAAACCCATAAGGAAATCGTCCATGGGCTTAATTAAAGGAGTCTATGGGTTGCTTAGGGCTTAAGCATCCAAATTAGGGTTTCCTTGTTAGATAACCCTAATAGCCCAACTATATAAAGACCCCTTAAGGCTCAAAAACGAGGCTAATGTTCTGGTAAGGGTTTACACACGTTTTTGGCAGCCTCCAACCTCTCTCCTCTTCATCCTCTTGCTTATGGTGTTTGTGAGCCATTAGAGGAGTGACACTTGTGACTCTAAGCATTCCAAAGTCAATACAAGGAGATTTGGGATTGTTATTGCTACATAACAATCAAGGTATGTTCATAAACCTAATTATATGTTAATGTCGATTTCCATATGTTAGAATTAGGGTTTTATAGTCTTGGATTCAAAGCATGTATAATAGAGAAACCTAGATCCAAGCATTAGGGTTTGTATGAGCACATAGGATGTCTTATGACCAAAACCCATCAGGGATACCTCGTCTCATGAGGCTTCAGTTGTTTCGACGCGTATGATATCACGTGACCCCTCTGCATCAACATTGCACCCATCCCTGAAATGGATGCATCACAATAGACCACGAAGTCCTCCACTCCCTCCGGAAAGGCTAACACTGGAGCTTCGCACAATCTCTGGTGAAGAATCTCGAATGATGCCTACTACTTAGGCCTCCAATCAAAAGTAACGCCCTTCCGGGTCAATCTGGTGAGGGGAACCTCAATCTTGGAGAAATCCTTGTTAAATCTCCGATAATAGCCAGCCAATCCCAGAAAACTCCTAATCTCAGATAGGGATCTCGGCACCTCCCATCGCATAATTGCCTCAATCTTGTCCGGATCGACCAATATCCCCTTCTGATTAACGAGATGTCCCAGGAACTGGAACTCTTGTAACCAGAAAACAAACTTGGAGAATTTGGCATAAAACCTTTCTGACCTCAAAACCCTAAGAAGCTATCGCAGATGCTCTTCATGCTGCTCTCTGGACCTCAAATATACCAAGATCTCATCGATGAACACGATCACCGAACGATCCAACATAGCCGCTGCGTTGGTGAGCCCAAAAGGCATCACCACAAACTCATAATGCCCATAACGAGTTCTAAAGGCCGTCTTTTGAATATCCTCCTCACATACTCTCATTTGGTGATATTCGGATCTCAAATCAATCTTGGAAAACCAAGATGCCCCCTTCAACTAATCGAATAAATCGTCAATCCTTGGAAGTGGATAATGGTTCTTGACCATCAGCTTGTTCAACTCCCAGTAATCAATGCACATCCAATGTGAACCAACCTTTTTCTTGACAAATAGGATCAGCGCGCCCCACGGAGAGCTACTCGGTCTGATAAAACCCTTCCCCAGTAGCTCCTGGAGCTGTGAGGATAACTCCTGCATCTCCGGTGAGGCAAGGCGATAAGGTGCCGCACCCAGAACTAAATCAACCCGAAACTCCACCTGCCTCTCGGGAGGCACACCTGCCAACCCCACTATCAGAACACGTTCGAAAACTCGCATACTATCGGAACCTTAGATGTAGAACTCAACCTCTTTGTGGCAACCCACGTATCCATCACATACACCAAAAAGCCCATACAACCCCACTGTATACTCTGTCTCGCTCTGGCGGCAGAACGCAAAGTTGATCCATATCTAGTACCCTTGCCATACACCGTAATCACTCCCCCACTAGGGTCTCGAATAGCTACTAACTGACCCTCATAGTCGATCACAACTCCAAATCGACTCAACCAGTCCATACCCATTATGACGCATACATCACACATTGCAATCGGTACTAGGTCTATCAGAAACTTAACACCAAAGATCTCCAACACACATCTTCATAATACATCAGTAGCAAAAAGTGCATGCTCATCGGCTATAGAAACCCTCAGAGGACGACTCAACGCCTCATGCTAGATACTGATGTGGCGAATAAAAGCTAAGCACATGAAGGATCGACTCGCACCCGAGTCAAATAATACCAAAGCAGGTACATATGTCACAAGAAAAGTACCTACACATCACATAAAATAAACACAACATATCTCAAAACAAATATAAGTAAATAAGAGAAATATGTATCGGCCACGACATCTGGTGTTGCGCGGACCTCCTCTACTACCAGCTGGAAGGCTCTCCCACATATCCTCGGTGCCTCGGCCTTCCCTAGCCGACTCTCAGTAACTCGCATGGCAGCAGGTGCAGATCACTGTGTTGATCCCTAAAGAAGATGGGGACACTCGGCCTTCCAATGGCCGGTTTGATTGCAGTGAAAGCAAACTGCAAACCCCTTGGGGTAATCCTTCGCTATATGCGCCTCGTTGCCACATTTACAGCAAATACCAGCTCGATGCGATCCCTCGTGACTCTTACCACACTTACCACAAGTGTGACCCTTTTGGCCCCCAGTCCTCACATCAGGGGGCTTAGCTCTCTTAGTCGCCGACTGCGAATACACTGGTCTCTTGTCCCTCCCCCGGGGACTCCTCTTCCTCTCTCGTCTGTATCTCAAGCTCAATCTTCCTGAATCAGGAATTGGTTTGAAGCTCAGCCATTGTACGGTATGATGAGTTCGCCACAAACTCCCGTATATCCCTCCTCAGAATGCTCAGATAACGACTCACACGTACCTACTCAATGGGCACGTGCTCAGGGCATAACAATGCCCTCTCAACAAACATTCGTGTAATTTTAGTCACTGACTTTGTCTTCTGCTTAAGAGAAAGAAACTCATGTGCCAAACACTCCCTCTCCACCTGGGGAACATACTTATCTCGAAACAACTTGGTGAACCTCTCCCAAGTCACCACAGCATGATCTACAGGGGTAAAATCAGTCGTCACAAACTTCCACCAATCATTCGCTCCCAAACGAAGCTAATTCAAGGCGAATCAGACTCTCAGATGCTTTGGACATGAAATAGTATAAAAGCATCCCTCAATATCAGTGATCCATCTCATAGCAGCAATCGGATCCTATATCCCATCGAACTCATGTGGCTTTGTGTTGCTAAACTCACGAAACAACAATGAGTCACCTCCATGTGGCATGGCAGCGGTGACAGTTGCGGTGGTTGTAGCAACAGTAGCCTCGGTAACAGCAGCATACCGCTCATCAAACGACTCGATCAGGGTGGTCTTGATAGACCCAAACATCTCTAGAATCGCCTATCGTTTGGCTGCAGCCACCTCCTCATGAATCATCTTGCGAATCTCATCATCGCTAGACCCACGACTCCCTAGGGTGTGGCGTGTACTCACCATGATGTCTTTGAAACACAACACAAAATCAACAGAGACTCGCTCGAGCATACTCACACTCGATCACTCGCCCCTACTTGCTCTTTAGCATCCTAAATATTCTTACTTGGATTGCATACAGAGCAGGTGCTTTCAGTATTACGGGCCCAATACTACCTTCCACACCAACCTGTAGTCATCCCACGTCCTCCTCCCAAGATTCTAACTCACAAGTACTCTACATCTTACAAACATCAGCCTACTATCTCAGAAGACTACTTATATGCTCATCTAGATATCTCTTCCTAGATTATCTCTCGACTCAAAACTCATCACATACTATGAACAAATAACAAATAACACTGATCAAAAGCATTTCCTAGGCTAAGGCATCACAAATCAGGAAACTCTAACCCTAGAATATGAAATACCTAGCCTATTCTCTAGCATGCATTTCTAATATTTCATAAACATCTCATAAATATCTCGGAAAGAAAACAATTAAGGGTATTTTTGGAAACCACCGTTCGGGCTCTAGCTGACTGTACACACTGCTCCTTCTTGTTTTCTCTTAGAATCTCTTACTCGGTTTAGAAAAATCATTTCCTTGAAAATTTTTCTCAATTCCTCAGTTTGAGTCCAGACATACCCGAAGGTGCATCCGAATCCCTCAAACCAAGGCTCTGATACCAACTTGTAACATCGTAAATTCCAAAACAATTTTTTTTTCATTTTTAAAACACATAAAAACTCATATATTATATTTTACAAGATCCATAAGTGTCTCAAATGTCAACATAAATCCACAAACAAAAGTCACTCCCAGAATCCTCAGTAAAATCTTGAACAAGTGTGTACAATCACGTCGGAGCCTTCCCGTGGTCCTGAGAAGTACCTGAAACACATATCACACAACACAGAAAGCACGAAGCTTAGTGATTTCCCTAAAATATCACATACACAAATAATAAGCCTCTCATGGCTATAACTCAGCATGGACCCTCCGGTCTCATGCGTCTCATTGTGGACCCTCCGGTCATGTGTCTCAGTGAGGACCCTCCGGTCTCATAGCTCGGTTTGGACCCTCCGGTCCTATCTCGGTGAAAACCCTCCGGTCCCAGCACTCAGTTTCGACCCTCCGATCCTAGCTCATTAACACAGAATATTTCATATATATTGCACAAACAAAATGCATAATATCACATAACTCAAATAAACACATAAGACCCTTTGGTCGCACAGAAGATTCCCACTCTAGGTAACGTATAGTGAGAAGACTCACCTCAGAAGAAACGGATAACCTCGAACTCAAATCACCGGTCTAGCCTCCGCCTAACACATACCATAGTTATCCCTAATTAGAAACGACTCTCAATGAAGCTAGCCTAACCCCTCTACAAACTCAGAGAAGAACAAAATACCACTTTACCCCTCCATGAACTTAATGGTCCACAACTTGACCAAACCCTAAAAGTCAACCAAAAGTCAACAGCAGCGCGTACCAGCTCTCTACGTTGGGCGTACTCTACTGCCATCCGGGCATCGGGGATTCTCGACCCCTACGTTGCGCGAACTGCGATTACTCTCAGCGTACGTCCCATTTTTACTCTTCTTACTCTTTTGGTCTTAATCAGTTAAGACCATGGCTCATATCACAGATCTACACTCCCTACTATGTTTTAAATGTTTTAATCATCATACTTAAGGATTGGAATGTCTCCCATGAACTTTCTGTTGGATTAGGTGTCTAAGTTCATAACTATTTATGGAATGAATTGACCCGGTTGTCATGGTCCATTTGGGTTGCATGGCATTGCAACACTAGACTAAATGAGAGAAAGAACACTTAAGGTTTATTAATATATTATAAGTTCTAATATATTAATAATATTATTTAATAAGTATTGATCAAGAATTAATTAAGTGATCAAAAGGAGACTAATTAAATATATGGGGTTGATTGTGTAAATCATCTATTCTTGTATAGTTGGGCTAATGATCCATGGTTTGTATGGATTGGGTTAAAACCCATAAGGTGCTCCATGGATAGTCCATGGAGGTTACAAACCCATGGATCATGGAATATAAAAAGCCATGAAAATTAGGGTTTACATAGTGTAACCCTACTTGTGACACAACTATATAAAGATGCCATGGATGACCAAAATCGGCACTAGAACCAAGTAATAGAGGGCTAGCCAAATTTGAGGTGTAAGTGTACCTCTCTTAAAGTTATTCTAAGTATTGTGGTGTTGTGTGAGATAATTGAGGCATCACACTTGAGGTGCTAGGCTCACAAGGTTTTCAAGGAATCCAAGCAACTAAAAAGGTATGTTCTTCTACTATCATTTATGTTTTAAAGTTCCCTATGTCATGCTAGTTAAGTTAAGAACCTTGGAAAATCATTTTTGCATGTATCGTAGTAAAACATAGGGTGTTCAAACGCCTCTCAAACGCCACCACCACCCTTCTAACTGATAGGTTTAATACAAACAATCCTATGTGTGCATGGAACCCTAGTTGGATCTATGTTTTCACTATAAGACATACAACTTTTATGAACACAAAATAAACCCTGGCATGCTTCTATAATTTTCGAAAATTACATAGAAGTGTAGTAGACATACCTTTGTTGTTATATAGTAATAACAACTAGTTTCCTTGATCTCTTGAACTCTCTTGAACTCTTGAAAGCAAGCACCACAATTGTAGTGCCTCTAATGGCTCACAAACACCTTGAAGCAAGAAGGCAACTAAGAGAGAGAAGAGAATGATGCTAATTTCGGCCCTAGGGTTCCCTTGGAATCAAGTGGCCTCAAATTGAAGCATAGGGCATGTATTTATACTATAGGGTGCTAGGGTTTTAGTCTAAACCCTAATGGACAGCTTAGCCACCAAGCAGCCCAAGAAACCTTATGGAATGAGGCCTTGGACGAAAATATGATGATCCTTTATCATAATTTCGTTCCCCCTTAGTCCATTAGGTTTCCTAGCCCAAAACTCAACTATCACACATTTGACAGTTTATACCCCTTTATTTAATTAATCTCTTTTAGTCACCAAATTAATTCCTAATTAATTTATGACTAATACTAATTAAATAAATATGATTTCTCCTTTAATATATTATTCTTATAATATATTAATAAATCATAATATCTCCTCTCTCATATCAAATTACCTTGTCAAGTTGCTTTGGTGAAGGCAACCCAAAAGGACCATGCACACTCGGGTCAAGTATATACCAAATATGGTTACTGACTTAGACATTAATCCAACAGTCTCCCACTTGGATAAGTCTAGTAACTATATCTCACGTATTACTTCCGTACCCGATAGCAATCGTAGCTTTCAATAGCCGCTGTCAACTCTGACCAATAACCTATCCTTTAGATAAGGGATCGTATAATCCTCTGTTCTAGATATCATGCTAACAATACTTATCGTATAGCATTTTGTTTCTTGATCTCTGATTCGTTCAACATAGAACTCAGTTGAACACATCAACTTCATCTTGACCGGGCCCGGCACATAAGTCAAAACAAATCATCAAGTGGCCAAGATATCGCTTTTATTCACAGAATAAAAGGAACAGAAAAAGGTCGACTAATATGCCTTTATCATTTACTAGTTAAACCATACACAATAATACGTTTTATAACATCAAGTTACTGATGCGTTTTCGCATTATCAATGTATAATCAACTAGCAAACAATAACCATATCTCTAGGTTTAAAGATTATATGATATTATCATCTTGCGATCACTTGTGATGACATTCATGAAGTAATACCAGCAAGTGTGGGTCTGTTCCAATGCTCAATACTAATTTCATAAGCACTCATAAACTTTGCAGCAAACCTTTGCTATGTCTAAAACTTTTCAGACAATCTACAAACAAATTTATGACAATCTTTCTTCATATCTACTTCCAACATATGAGCGATTGTGGACTGTTCGAATAATCTCATTATTCAGGAAGTCAAAACATGCAAAAATCGGAAAAATAGATAAATAATCAACACAAGATAGAAACTTTCTTATAAATAACACACTTTTATTTAATCATCAATTGTTGAATATGACATTATCTATTACAAGTTTCCTACCTATCTAATCTAAACTAATATCGTCCTTCAGCCCTACGCTCCTAGCGTGCTGAAAATGCTTGACCCTACTCAGTCCCTTCGTAAGGGGATCTGCTGGGTTGTCTTCTGACGATACCCTCTTCACAACGAGGAGTCCCTCTTCTACCCGATGTCTAATAAAATGGTATTTCCTGTCGATATGTCGAGATCTGCCATGATCCCTTGGTTCCTTGGTTAAGGCAACCGCTCCTTCATTATCACAGAAAATTTCCATGGGCTCCTTTATGGATGGCACAACTCCAAGGTCTCCAATGAAGTTCTTCAACCATATAGCCTCCTTTGACGCTTCGCTCGCCGCAATATACTCTGATTCGCACGTTGAATCAGCTACGGTCTCTTGCTTGGAACTTTTCCAAGTCACTGCTCCTCCATTTAGGGTAAAGACCCAGCCCGACTGCGATCGGAAGTTATCCCAATCCGTCTGAAAACTAGCATCACTGTACCCTCGTACCCTTAAGTCATCACTCCCACCGAGGACTAGAAACCATTCCTTGGTCCTCCGAAGGTACTTAAGAATATTCTTAACTGCAATCCAATGTGCTCTACCAGGATTCCCCTGATATCTGCTGACCATGCTTAAAGCGAAGGCCACATCAGGGCGAGTACAAGTCATAGCGTACATGATAGAGCCTACTGCGGAAGCGTAAGGTACTCGGCTCATATCAGCTATCTCTGTCTCTGTACTCGGGCTCTGAGTCTTACTCAGCTTGGTATTGCTTTGGATTGGCAACTCCCCTTTCTTGGAATTTTCCATACTAAAACGCTTTAGCACCTTTTCCAAGTATGTATCCTGACTGAGTCCTATCAGTCTCTTTTCCCTGTTTCTTACTATTCTTATTCCCATAATATAAGCAGCTTCTCCGAGGTCCTTCATAGCGAAACATTTCCCAAGCCAGGACTTGACCTCCTGCAAGGTTGGGACATCGTTTCCTATGAGTAATATGTCGTCGACATACAATACGAGGAAGCTTATTATACTCCCACTGGCTTTGACATACACACAAGATTCATCTTCGCTTCGCAGAAAGCCAAACTCTTTAACCTTCTCATCAAAACAAAGATTCCATCTGCGAGATGCTTGTTTCAATCCATAAATAGATTTCTCAAGCTTGCATACTCTATTCGGATGCTTCACATCGACAAAACCCTCTGGCTTATTCATGTAGACATCCTTAGCCAACTTTCCATTAAGGAAAGCGGTCTTCACGTCCATCTGCCATATTTCATAATCATGAAACGCAGCTATGGCAAGCATCACCCTAATAGACTTTATCTTCGCAATTGGTGAGAAGGTCTCATCATAGTCAACTCCGGGAGTTTGAGTAAAACCCTTCGCAACCAATCGCGCTTTATAAGTATGCACTTTCCCATCCATGTCCGTCTTCTTCTTGAAGATCCACTTGCATCCGACTGTCTTACGACCCGGTACATTATCAACCAAATTCCAAACTTGGTTGTCGTACATGGACTGAATCTCGCTGTCCATAGCCTCTTTCCATTTTGCAGACTCTGGGCCTGCCATGGCTTCCTTATAGCTGCTAGGTTCATCCAAACTTACTAGTGTACTATCACTAATAAATGTATCCCCTTCAGTAGTAATATGAAAACCATAAAACTGGGGTGGAACACTAGCCCTAGAGGAACGTCGAAGAGGTAAGGACACATCAACAGGTTCAACAGGAGTTTCCTCCTCAAGTTGAGTGCCAGTGTCAGAGGTTCCTTCATCGCTTTGATCTTGAATTTCTTCAAGTTCAATTTGCCTCCCACTGTCTTCTTGGCCTATCAATTCCTTTTCTCGGAAAACTCCTCTTCTAGCAACGAAGACAACATTGTCACTCGGTCTATAGAAAAGGTAGCCAAAAGACTTATGTGGATAGCCGATGAAATAACACTTCTCACTACGAGGTTCTAGTTTGTCATGAGTCTCTCGTCTTACGAAAGCCTCACAACCCCAAACCTTGATATGTGCCAACGAGGGAGCCTTCCCTGTCCACATCTCGTGAGGAGTCTTGGAAACCTTCTTAGTGGGAACTAAGTTAAGTATATGGGCGACAGTCTCTAAGGCATACCCCCAGAAAGCTATTGGTAACGAAGTCCGACTCATCATAGAACGAACCATGTCCAACAAGGTCCGATTACGTCTCTTAGCTACACCATTCAATTGTGGCGTTCTCGGAGGCGTCAATTGTGAAACGATTCCACATTCTTTTAGATAGTCATGAAACTCAAGACTTAGGTACTCTCCTCCTCGGTCTGACCGAAGCATCTTGATTTTCCTGCCCAGCTGATTCTCCACTTCATTCTTAAACTCTTTGAACTTTTCAAAGGTTTCCGACTTTTGCTTGATCAAGTAGATATATCCATATCTGCTATAATCATCTGTAAAAGTCACGTAGAAGCGGCAAGCATCCCTTGTGGTGGATCTGAAGGGTCCACACACATCGGTGTGTATGAGATCCAATAAACCCTCACCCCTTTCACAAGTGCCAGTAAAGGGTGACTTGGTCATCTTCCCAAGTAAACAAGACTCACACGTGTCATCGTCCCTAAGGTCGAATGACTCCAACACTCCATCCTTTTGGAGTTGGGCTATGCGTTTCTTGTTGACATGGCCAAGGCGACAATGCCACAAGCATGCTTTGTCTAGACTAGTAGACGAATCTATATTCAAAACATTATTTCCAAAATTATCAACAATCATCACTGATTCATAAATCCCATTACAATGTAATGCATTGAAATAAAGGACACCATTCAAATAAACATTAATAGATCCATTACTATTATCAAAAGAATATCTGAAACCTTGTCTAAACAACCCGTGAAAAGAAATAATGTTTCTTGCCATATCTGGCGAATAACAGCAATTCTCTAAATTTATTCCTAACCCATTACTTAACACTAAAGAATAAACACCGACTTTGGTCACAGGCGACGATCTTCTGTTTCCCATAATCAGGTTCATCTTCCCATGTTCCATCTCCCTACTTCTTTTTAGGCCCTGCAATTCAGAACAAATATGGTAACCACATCCTGTATCAAGAACCCATGAAGTAGCAAATGATGAGTTATTAGATTTAATAGAATACATACCTGCAAATGTAGGCTTGATCTTCCCATCTCTTATGTCCTGCAGATATTGTGGGTAGCTTCGCTTCCAGTGGCCCTTTTGGAGGCAATAGAAGCACTCTGCTTCTTTAGGATCGGAAGAGGGTTTAGCGGGGCCTACTTTGGTCCCACTTGAGGACGAACCATCACGGGGTTTCCCCTTATGGTGGCTCTTACATGGAGCCTTCCTCTTTTTACCCTTTCCTTGACCTATCGCCATCACAGGAGCGGCCACAGCAGGGGACGGTGCAACAGATTTGTCTTTGAGGTTGCTCTCAGCAGTCCTCAAGAGTCCTTGGAGCTTGCTCAAGGAGACCTCCTCTTTGTTCATATGGTAGGTCATCCTAAACTGATTGTAGAAGGAGGGCAAGGATTGGAGGATTATGTCGATAGCCAAATCCTCATCAAACTTAACATTAAGTTTGAGAAGACGATCAACATACCTCTGCATTTTCTACAAATGAGAGGTTAGGGATTCTCCACTCCCCATCTTAGCGGTGATCATGGTAGTAATGATCTCATAGCGCTCTTGCCTCACGCTCTGGTGATACCTTTCCAGCAAATCCTAATGCATTTCATATGGATACATGTCCTCATAGGACTTTTGGAGTTCGGGGTTCATGGTGGCCAGCATGATGCAGTGAACTTTCGTGGCATCACGCTCGTGGGCCTCAAAGGCAGCCAATTCCTCAGGAGTAGCAACATCTGGGATGATCTTCTCAAGCTTTTCATCGAGGACATATTCTTTGTCCTCGTAGCGTGTGATCATGCGGATATACCTCATCCACTCGTTGAAGTTTGAACCATCAAATGTCACTTTCTGACACAAGTTCATCAACGAGAATGACCCAGAAGCGTTGTTGTTATTGTTTGTAGACATCTGAAAAGGAACAAAGTTTGATTAGAAATGAATCCCTAATTAAACACCCAAATGAGTAATTAGGGCTAGGATCCAACAACATTATTTACAACTTAGAAAGGGATGCCGTACTCTAAAAGTAAATAATTTGAAGGTAAGTGAATGACGATTCACTAATTCTCATCATGAAAAACGAAACGGAAATTTAGGTTTTAAATGTATTGAAAACTCCTAGATCTTTGAGATTCATTGAACTTTTCAATGGCATGTTTAAATCTCGATATGCATTTCAAATTTGCGACTGGGATGCCGAGGATCGCAAACAAATTTGTGAATAACCATGCGAATCAACGCGGTGCACTCAGTGTCTTTATCACCTAATCAATGTGCCGGTGAACCACACACGCTCTATTGATCTATGACAAACATCGAGTCACCCTTCGCTACCTATGTCATCCCCAAATTGATGTGCCGGTTAACCACACGCGCTCCATCAATGTTTGACATGGGTACGAAGTGTAATTCCATGGATTAGCATCATTTTCACATTTTACCCTAAAGTAACTAAGAGTGGGAATTTGTAAAACAATGTAGTTACTTTAATATTTTCATTATACTTTTAATGAGGAATTAAGTGCCCTATCCTATCCGTTCGGCTAACGACCCTCCATCAGTCAAGCAAGCGGTAGATGTGAGTGTACATCCATTAAGCGCCATTTTATAGGCAACAACCTTATACCCACCTTATAGACCGGCTTCGTGAATGAGGCCTACTAGCGATAAGACTAGCTTATTCTTATACATATATAATAATTAATCTTATAATATCATAATTGTATAAGGGTGTATTTTAAAGCATTTCAAAATACTAGTATCTTAATGTATATTAAAATTTTCGAAAATTAAGGCTATTTAATTTAAAATTTTAAACACCAAAAATACTTTGATTTAATAATTATCAAAATCAAGCAATTAATTTGAACTATTAAATCTTTAAGGTTTATCATAAAATCAAACTATTAATTTATTTAATCCTTTTATCCCCTAGATTTTTAAATATATGGAAAGGATAATACAAGATCTTCAATTATCTAGTTTAAACAATTAAATTGATAATCACAAAGATAGCAATATCCAAATCCCTAAAATCTTGGGATCTTATCTTGGGGGCAAGGGATTTTCGAAATCCCTAGGGTTTCTTAACCCTAATTTCGAAATTTGGAGGCTAGGCAAAAAGGTTTTAAGAACCCTATCAAAAATCGCCAACTAGGGTTTTGCAACCCTAATTTGCAAAAATCACCAAGCCTTAGGGTTTACTTGCCATAAACCCTAATTTGTCAAATTCATAATATGTATCAAATCCAATTGAAAACAAAAAACCAATGGCTCTGATACCACTGATAGGTTTAATACAAACAATCCTATGTGTGCATGCAACCCTAGTTGGATCTATGTTTTCACTATAAGACATACAACTTTTATGAACACAAAATAAACCCTGGCATGCTTCTATAATTTTCGAAAATTACATAGAAGTGTAGTAGACATACCTTTGTTGTTATATAGCAATAACAACTAGTTTCCTTGATCTCTTGAACTCTCTTGAACTCTTGAAAGCAAGCACCACAATTGTAGTGCCTCTAATGGCTCACAAACACCTTGAAGCAAGAAGGCAACTAAGAGAGAAGGGAATGATGCTAATTTCGGCTCTAGGGTTCCCTTGGAATCAAGTGGCCTCAAATTGAAGCATAGGGCATGTATTTATACTATAGGGTGCTAGGGTTTTAGTCTAAACCCTAATGGACAGCTTAGCCACCAAGCAGCCCAAGAAACCTTATGGAATGAAGCCTTGGACGAAAATATGATGATCCTTCATCATAATTTCGTTCCCCCTTAGTCCATTAGGTTTCCTAGCCCAAAACTCAACTATCACACATTTGACAGTTTATACCCCTTTATTTAATTAATCTCTTTTAGTCACCAAATTAATTCCTAATTAATTTATGACTAATACTAATTAAATAAATATGATTTCTCCTTTAATATATTATTCTTATAATATATTAATAAATCATAATATCTCCTCTCTCATATCAAATTACCTTGTCAAGTTGCTTTGGTGAAGGCAACCCAAAAGGACCATGCACACTCGGGTCAAGTATATACCAAATATGGTTACTGACTTAGACATTAATCCAACACTAACTGGAGTTGTCCATACCCAAATGTTGCTACCACCATCTATCAACGATTACGGTCCTTAGCCACCACCACCGCCGCCATAGCGTCATTCGACGGTTACAACATCATCGTGTTCATCGACGGTCTGGTGGTCATTATCGGAGCAAGGGTTTTCAAAGCCCATATCTTCTGAGATCCATTTATCTCCGTTGATAAGGATTCGGGTGAAGAGGCCAAATCAGATTTTAGGCCCGATATTTCCTTCATGTGAGGTTTTTTTGGGATGAAGAACATAGAGAGAGAGAGAGAGTGTGTGTGTGTGTGTGTGTGTGTGTGTGTGTGTGATAGAAAGAGAGAAGGCGAGAGTGCGAGATAGAGAGAGAATAAGAAAGTGCAAGAGAGAGAGAGAAATAGTATATGAGAGAGAGAGAGAAGCCCCAGATCTTATATACGTCAGTATCAGAAGAGGGCGACAAACGTTGGTAATGGAAGAAGGTGACGGAGGTTGGTGGCGAAAGAGGGCCAACGAAAAACCTTTGTCTCTTGGGTTTTACAGGAGATAACGGTTAGGGTGTTTTTTTTTTAAATTAGAATAACGGATAATGACTTAAAAGGATAATATATTTTTCAATTTGTACACATTTGGTTACTGAGTTTTTTTTTTTTTTTTTTTTTTGTCTACATTTACCCCTTCAACTTATCAACTGTACACATTCAATTATTATGACTGGTTACTCCAGATTAACCGGAAAAATTGACTTAATAGGGTAATATATTTCTCATTTTGTACACATTTAGTCCTTAATATTTTTGTATACATTTAGTTCTTAATATTTTTTTGTTTCAAAATAAGTCTCTTTTGTTTTTGTACTCATTTAGTAGTTATGAATGATTTATTTAAGTTGTTGGTGCCTATGTCCATCGCGATCTCGACTACTTGGCTGCGTAGATCTTGTGGTTTGGCTTAGGTCTTGTGTTCTGAACGTCGTAACTTCTTCATACGATATCAGAATTTAACGATCTTTATATCCATGTGTTCGTTTTTTGAGTCTACTACAATTTTCGTTAAGATTACTCTCGTTAAAATGTAATATATTTTTACTTACGATTATATGAAAAAACATCCATACAAACATTTATAAAAAATGTATGGATATAAAGAACGTAAGTAAAATTATATTATCTTTTACTAGGAGTAATCTAAACGAATGTTGTAGTAGCCTTAAATACGAACGCATGGATAAAAGATCGTGAAAATCTGAGATCGTATGGATAAGTTATGACGTTCAGAATACATGACCTAAACAACCAAGTAGTCGAAATCGTTATGGACATAAGCATCAAAAGTCCCACACACCTCATTAATGATTGTCCTACGTAAGATGTCGTGAGAAAAAACTAAAAAAAAAATCATTTATAAGTACTGAATAAGTACAAAAATAGAAATGACTTTAAGGACTAATTAAATATTAATGATTAAATGTGTACAAAGTGAGAAATATATTACCCGATCAAATCATTTTTACCGGTTAACCTGGAGTAATCGGTCATAAGGGTTAAATGTGTATAGTTTAACAAATTAAAGTGATAAATGTAAATGGAAAAAAAATAAATAAATAAATAATAAATAAAATAACTTAGTGACTAAATATGCAAAAATCTAAAAAGATATTACTTTTTTAAGTCATTATCCTTTAGAATAATTAGAAAAGAAATTAACATATATATATATATATATAACAAAAACCACATATAAATTCCAACCTTAAGATCAAAATCACACGAAATATTTAAAATTGAACCATTTTTGTAGAACCAAATTTTTTTTTGGACCAAAACATATAATTTTTACAACCAAAGACCATTTTTACAATTTTGTCATTAATTTATAAAGATTTATACATCTGAATATAGGATCACGTTTTTACAAACCAAGTTCTTTAATTTCCATGATAACCCATTATAAGAAAACTAATGTACTACTTATTGATAAATAAGTTAAATAGTCATTATATATCTTTTTCTTGAGACGAAAAGAATAGAATGTTTAAAAAGTTGATATGCCAAACAAGTAAATGACAAAACAATGGTCGATTGTATTAGATAACTTTTCATTTTGCCGGCCATGGCGTTTGATTTTACGTCCAATATGAAATCCTTTCATTACTCCTCTAAAACTAAAACTTTGTTTCATCGACATTCTTGAAGCTCCATCCATGGCGTCTGAGATAACAGAAGAAGACGATAATGAAGACTCATACTTCCTCCATAACAGAGACGCTCAAAAGGAAAAGATCAGACAACTTATAAAACATCAGAAGAATCATTACCAGTCTACATCATCATCATCATCATCTTCCTCAACCTCAACAGGCGCTGCTTCTCGTTCTTCTTGTTCATCGTTCGACCAAAACCAAAGTAGAAAGCTCTTGAATTTGATGAAAAAAGGAAGCACATCTTTGAGAAGATTATTCGATATGGAGCATACAAGTTTAGCTAATCATTTCGACTATTACTGTTGCTCGCCGGAAACAAAGACAATTCCGTTATGGGGTAGTGACTCCGACGACGCCATTCACGACGATCCATGGATGGGTATAACGAAGATCAGTAGCAGATTCATTCAACAAAACCAAGAACTCGAGAAACATCAAGAACACGACAAAAAACATCAAGAACACGACAAAGAATATAAAGAATATCAACTTGGAAACCAGAAGTTGACCAGAAAGAAGTCGTTTAGCAAATTTTCAAGATTCTACAAGTTTAGATTTCGGTTTCCATTTAGGTTTAGATTGAAGCCGAGACTTCGTTTTTGTTCTCGGATTTGGAGAGGAAAAAAGAAAGCATAAAAAATTACAATGTTCGTAGCAAAGAGTGCATACTGCATACGTTTTATTCTTGTTGTGTTAATGAAGAAAACAAATATGGTTTTATTGGACCATTTTTTGTTATTTACGTTTTTCAAAAAATAATCATGAAACGGAAAAAGAATTGTGTGAAAGTCTTTGACTTTTCTTGAAGAACTTGCAGATGACACAGTGTTCGGAGATCAACCTCGCCATGATGCTTTCTTCTTCGATTCTAAATCTTCTACTTTGTTTATTCCACAAGTGAATCCCGTAACTCGATTCTTTAATCTGAGCCGCCTTCGTCTCCGCCCATTTCCGGTGAGCCTGGTTCACCGGCCGGAGAAACAACCCGCCAATTCGTGTCCAGTCCACCGGATAAAACGCCAGCGGCGGAAGAACAGTGAAATTTGACTCTAATTCTTTTGTTTCTCTTTCAACTACTCTTGATACAAGGTAAGGTCCGTTGAAACCCCATCGGTTTCCATTAAAAGTCAACGCGAATTCTTCGATGAATTTGTATAACAAAGGATGGTTTTTGTCGAAGATCAAAACTGCGTTGTTTAATCTTGTCCAGTTGCCCAACGAGTTCACGCTTTGAGCTCCGATCGAGTTTCGTAATCCGCTGAAATCTTTCAAAGGAATGAAATCAGTATCGAGATAAACACCACCGAATTTATAAAGAACCACGAGTCTGATCAAATTCGATAGGTTTTGCGCTAATGGGATTTCGCCGGGATCCCGATTCCCGTTCTTGATATGATCAAACCACGACTTCGCCGGAGTGTTCTTGAACAAGAAGTTCAAGTCCGGCGTGAGTGCTTGAACCCGAAACCCACGATCAATTATCGGTTTCAAGGTTTGAAACCCGAAATCCGAATCCATAACGTTTGATAGTATCATCAAACAACTCTCTGGATTTGATTTAAACAAAGCATCAACAGCGAGAAACTCTCTTTTTCCGAAAACCCTTAAAGGAGACGAAATCCATGTCATGAAGAATCGAACTTTACAGTCTTGAAAGAATTCTTTCGCCCGAATTTCAAATTCTTGATTGGAGTTCAACATATCAAACTCCGGAAGCTTGTTTTTAAACCAACTCATTCTTTGTTTCTTGGTGAGATTAATGGGTGGAACCAGTGGGTTCTGATCATCTTCGGAAACCGATTTTTGAACAATAACTTCTTTAACGATTAAGACTGGATTGTGTAACGTTGAAGTCGATTTCAACTGATTCACGATGAATGTTTGGTTGTCCAAAAGATTGACAGAGAGAAAAGGGATTGTGGTGTTTGGAGTGAAATTGAATGAGATGTTTGAAACGAAGGTGTTTGTGTTGAACATGTAGGTGAAGATGATTGCTATCAAACAGACGGTGGTGAATACGTGGAATTTGGTATGACGGCTGCGGTTGCTACGCCGTTGCTCCGCCATCGTTTTGGAAGAAGAAACTTTTGTTGCCATTGATTGGATAATGATGAATTTCAGTTACTCCATTATTGATTCTGATCATGTTCTTGAATCTCTTTTTATTCGAGTTGAAGATAGGGGTGACTTGGGAGTGGGAAACGAGTAAAATTTGACTTTTAGTAAGTCTACGAAACGGAAAGAAGGGGATAATGAGTTTTGGAGTCTGGAATTAGGTGTGTCGCGGTTTACAGTAAGAACTCCTGGATAGCGAAAATTGTGGAACAGTGTTTCCATTTGAGCCAATGAGGTTTCAGGAACAGTTTTGTTAGCGTATGGGCAAATGCAGGATATCAGGAACTCCAGTCGCCAAAACAGTCGTGCAAATAGAGAAGTATATTCCTGGGTCACTTTCTAAAATAATTCCATCCCTTTCTAAAATATATATCATGTGTTTTTTTAATATTTATTTATTTATGTTATAACGATTTAAATATTTATTTATTAATGTTATATTTTTGAAATATGTGTTATAAAGATAAATATAATAAGCATTAATTGAAGTATTAATATTATCATAATTAAATGTGATATATATATATATATATATATATATATATATATATATATATATATATATATATATATATATATATTAATTAATATTTTTTATAATTAATATATTTTACGTTTAACTAGGCCGGTCCTAACTTATTTTAGGCTCTGGGCAAACATGAAAAAATGCCTCATAAAAATAAAATAAAAATATTATATAAATTGAATGCAAAAATTTAAAATCCAAAGGCTTAAGTAGGAATCGAACACGTATTAAAAGCTTATGAACACTTACCATTTCAACTAGAGTAATAAATGGATAGCATCAGATTATAAAAACCGTTAAGAGGAATCAAACCCGTAGTTATGGTGTACAAAGGGTGTGCTTCCAACCATCTAAACTAAATAAACTTTGGTAAATTATTGCTATAACATTATATATAATATAACGTTACTAGGTTAATAGGATGATTTTCAAACCCTATTTTTTTCCGGGCCCTATACACTTTGAACTCCTTTAGGGTCGGTCCTGACTATGGTAATATTAGATATAATTAATGTTTATCATATTTAATTATAGTAATATATCTTATAATTAATACTTAAATTAATGCTTGTTATATATGTTTTTAGAACACATGTTAAAAAATCCTATATTTTATATTTTATGATTGTATTTTGTTATAATTTTACTCCTTTATACTAACATTATAAGGATTAGGAGTTAACATTGTCCTTGCTAGCAAATTGGAGATTGCTTTAGACATTTCCTTTATGTTAAAGTTGTTTCTGGTTTTGCGCATCGTTTTAAAAATCGTCCGGCGGTTGCTCGGTGGTGGATTGGGGTCAAACGATTAATCGGTTTGGTGGGGATTAATCGGGGACCCTAAATTATTAATAAAACTATTATAAAAATTAATATATTTTTTAGAACCGGCAAATAGATAGAGGGTAATACGATCCGAGGAATCAGGAATGTATGGCGGGCCACCAAGAGAGGCACCACTCACCACCAAAGGGAACAAAAAATCGAACTCGCGCCAATCCAGGGAAAATCCCCCAAATGTGCTTAGCCAAGAGTCGAACTCTTGACCTCACCCACTGAGGCATATAACCCAGGATGCATCACAACCAGCTAGGCTGGTGATCACTTGCAAAAATTAATATATCCTAAGAAAATTAGTATTTGAAAATTTAAAATTTTAAAATTTTTGAACATTTTAAATATTTGGTATAATATTTGAAATTTTGAATATTTAAAATTTTGAAATTTTGTTAATTTTGGTTTAATATTTGAATATTTAAAAAATTTTAAATTTTAAAATTTTCCCGCCAAGGACCGTCGAAGACAGCCTAGATCGTGTATGATCAATTTCCGTCAAACACCCTTAATCGTAATCAGTTGCAGACCGTCAAGCGCCTAGCGGCCTATATTATCCTTGTAAGTAGTGTGAGTTGGAATTTATTGTAACACTCTAAAAATTCCAACCAATTTAAACTTTTCAAAAACAATCCAATTTTATTAAGTTATTACAAAAAGGTTTTCAATACAATTATTATCAGAGTATTCCCAGAACCATATCATAAAACATAAACATGAGGAGCGGTACAATCACGCCTTTGCCTTGCCACGATCTCTTGAAGTACCTGAAATAATACACTGAAAATTGTAAGCCCAAAAGCTTAGTGAGTTACCCCCAAAATACCAACCACATATACCATACTCATAACATATCATATCATAAACAGAACAGCCATGCACTTCGGGTCTACTGTGTGACTGGTCCGCCGCACTGGGCCTTCAGTCCACCTGGTCCACCCTTCGAGTCTAGCAACATACATCGAGTCTGCAGTGTGGTTGGTCCGCCCGCACCGGGCCTTCAACCCACCTGGTCCGCTCTCTGAGTCTACAGTATGACAGGTTCGCCCGCGCCAGGCCTTCAGTCGGCCCGGTCCACTCTCCGAGCCTCGGCACGTCTGGTCCGTCCTCGTGGGGCCTACAGCTTATCCGGACCGCTCGTTGGGCCTTCGGGATATCCGATTCGCCATGGGTATGTTGGCCTACAACACAAAGTAGGACCCGCCTCAACCCAACCCCAGTCAATCATCCTTGTGCACATAAACATATAATCATATAGCAATTCATCACTAATCAACCGATCTAGCAGATCACATACATAGCACGCTCTAACTAGGACACCGACCTAATCGATCACTAACATAGCATCATCCTATATACCAGGATTCCGATCCTAACCAGGTCTCTAACATATATCATGCTAACTACCAGGATGCAAACATATAGCAAAGCAATAACATAACAACTACCCGGATTTCCATCCGATAAAGGGCCGACCTTGGTGCCTTAGACCCTGTCGATATAGTGAGGATAACTCACCTCGTAACTGCCGAAACTCTGAACTGAAGAAGCAGATACCCGAACCACCATCTCACCAAAAATCCCGAACTATCCAAAGTAGCAAAATAACCATTAGCCCAAGCACAATATCCTTCCAAGGGTAAATTGACCAATTTACCCTTAACTCCATTTGGTCCAAGACTAAGGCCTACAATCAAAATATGAAAGGCCCAACACTAGGTAAGCTCTCAAGCCCACTAATGGCCCAAAGACCAAAAGTCTGAAGCAAAGCCCAATATTGGTCCAATTTACTAAATTGGGCCCACCACACCAAATGGGCCTAGATCCAAGGTCCATAACAACTAGTGAGTCCAAATTACTCCATCCATAATGTCCAGTCACGGCCCAAGCTCTATTAGCCCAATAACAGCCCAATCTCTTAAGGACCAAAATAAAAACTCAACAGAGGGAGTACGTTGGGCGTACCCTTCTTGGTACGCTGGGCATACAACGATGCTCACGGATTGGAATCGGGACACAGACCCACTACGCTGGGTGTACTTCCATTTACGCGGGGCGTAACCTCGTTGAACTACAACTCAACATAAGTCCTTAATGGCTTAATCACTTAAGCCCAAACTTCAGATCCATAGACCAAATATGCCTAGGATCCATAAAGTCTCAAACTTTATTACTTAGGACGTCCATAAAGCTCTTAACCCAAGGTCTTAATCCATTAAGATCTACTTATATCACATATGAGATAACCAAAGCCCTTGGGACCTCATTTTTCTTACTCAATACCTCTCCCAAGGTCTGAAAGGACAACTAATCTCGACCAACTCGAATCATGCATCAAGATGAGAGTTTTGGGACCAGAATGGTGTCAAAACTTTACAACACATAGATCTATACAATAAGATTGTCAATCCATAGACTTTTTACCTCAAAAGGGCTCCAGAAGATGATGTCTCTCCAGATCTACGAGCTCCAGACACCCCACTCCTTCTGTGACAACTTCCTCTTTTTTCTTCTTGGCTCTTCTTTGCCAAAACAAGCTTTCCAAGGTCAAACACACCCAACAATGGAGGTGGGACGGCTATTTAGAGTTAGCTGAGGGTAAGAGAGTGTTTATGGAGGCTAGGGTCGGAACCATAATGTTCCTTATATAGTGGTTGGTCCAAAACTTAGGGTTTTTGGATGATAGACATACGTTGGGCGTACGTCGAGAGACCTCCGCGTTCATTTACTCCATTACGCTGGGCGTACCCAGCCAAACACGTTCATGCATGCTTGGCATGCATGGGACCCCTTTGCTAAACTTCCCCCTTATGGACCATTGTTGCCAATGTCTTCAACTTACAACATCTCCTCCATCCTAAGTCCATTCCCGACGAACTTTATATCCACATAAAGGTGGCGAGAAGACCTACGCTTCTAGCAACACACCCCGACCCAAAAACCCTTTTCGAATAAAACCCAATACCATAAAAGACAGAAACGCCCTTACTCTTGATCTTGGGAACCCATAAATAGATATTTTAAGAACGGGGCGTTACATTTATGCATCCATCTATCGAGTTTTTACTTATATCTAAAGTGTGTTTGCTAATTATGTTATGATTCTTTTTTTGAACGGCATAATATAAATAAAAGAAACAAGCCTTAAGGACTAGCAAGAAACTAGCCTAAGACAACAAAAATTAAAAGTTCATAGGATGTTGGAGCCACGAGTTTCAATCTCTAGTAACCTTTTTGTTTCCCAAAAAAAACATTTAAAGGAATACAAAACAATGGAATCAACCAACATAACCCTCCTGTACTTCTTAGTCTAAAAGACTAAACCATTTCTGGAACACCAAATAACCCACATTCCAGTCATCAGATCTTTCTTGTTTTGTCTCACATACAGGCCTTGCGTCCATTCTTGAACTTCCTTAATTGTCATGATAGACGGGTTCCCAGTCATATAATGATTTGAGACCAAGCATATTTTGCAATCTCACACTGACAGAACACATGATCATTAAACTCCAATTGATCATCACACGTCAAACATCTAATGGATGGTATGTCAATTCCTTTGCGAGACAAATTAAGCCTTGTATGCAATATATCCATTGCTATTCTCCAAATCATAATATTTACTTTTATAGGGACATATTTGTTCCATTTCTTAACCACTAGCATTACCAGCAGTGACCCAACATCCAACTCTTCTCTAAGCGAAGTCATTGTGTACTGATCACCATCACCACCAAGATGCCAAGTCCACGAGTCCTTGTTCAAGTTACATTGGATCTGATCTAACTCAGTTTTAAAGCTTGTAATTGTTCCATCTCAACACCTTCACACACCTCTCTCCTCTATTGAGTTCTCCAACCTATATATGTCTAAAAATCCTTCACCACTCCATCTCTATTCAAAGATAAAGTGTACAATTTGTCATATTTCATCTTAAAACTTGATTGATCATGCCACTTGTCCTACCATAACCGAATATAACACCCATCACCCAGTTTGTACCTCAATAAACCCTCATTAACTTTACTAGTAGTGTGCATTTTATGGATCATAGTTATAATATTATTCCAAACCCCAGTCGACTTGATTCGACCACCTCGCTCATTCAAATCGAATTGATACTGTTACATGTCCTTATGTGTCACACCCCCAAACCAAAATGGCGGAATCGTTCGAGGGCAGATGACTTCATGTAGTATCGTAACAATTGAATACATAACAAAGAAAGTAAAACAACCATCATATATATAATTTAAATGTTACATTGTTGAATGATACTTGTTCAAAACAAATTACAATATGATGACAAAATGAGTTTTAAACTGACGACTTAGCGTCACTTCTCCAAAAGCTCAAGTCTACATGTATTATTGAATCCCTGAGAAATACAAGTAGTTTTGAAAGAGTTTCAACAATTAAGTTGGTGAGTTCATAAGCGTTTATGTATAAAATTTGTAAGTTTGGTATAAATCACCGAGTTTACTTCTGAAAAATCCAATATTTTTCCATGAGTGTGTGGTAGTTTAAAAGTTCCAAAACTGTAATGCATTAGTAATTGTCATGCCTAGAATAATAGATTTATGTATGTATAAAATTACCAAGACATTTGATAACCTGTAATTCATTGTTTTTTTAATACTTTCTGTGAGTTTTATAACCATGCTATTGACCTAGGCTGCCTGTAACAACGTTCTTCAGGCATTGGAATGTTATGACGTTTGTCACCCCAGACCTGTCGGTCTAACTGTAGCTAATAGTTTAGGTATGGGATTGTCAATACCGTATAGATCTGTACACAAGTATCACACTCTCCCTACAAGATATTACTGTATATATAACACAGGACTTTAACGGCATACTTGAAAGTACATGAAGTTGAATGTCTCACAAAATTTATTATCCAATAAATTTACGTATGAAAAGTCCACGTGTTCTGGTATTTGAAAGTATTTCCTTGATATAGTACTTATAGTATGTAAAATCTCATGATTTCCCTGTAAACTATACCTATTATAGTTTTTCCAAAAGTGTGTTTCGCTTGTATGGTAAACCCTAATGTAGTGTCGACTTTGTACGTAAAGTATAACATTTGTAATAACATCATTGAACATTTATACTCAAAATATAAATAAAGTGTTTGATATTTATATAACAACATGTTTCATTTCAAAATGGACAAGGTGTTATCGTGATATGTTGCATCAGAACGTTTTCGTATGATAGTTATAAATAACATATGATTGATTATAATAAAACTATAGCGAAAGATTTATGTTATTCACACGAGGATAATCATGTGTTTACTTGTATTCCCCCCCCCCCTCCTTAAAAGTGTATAAAAGAATTTACAAAGTATTTGAAAACGTAGTTATAGAGGTATTAACTCACTTGATAGACCGAAGAAGGTGAGAGGAAAACCGAGCAGAACTTCGACAGGAGAAAAATGATTTCTCAGGATTCTCGGGAATCTCAGGAGTGTAAAACCTTCCTTTGGGGACCTGGATGTGAAGACCTGAGCTTCGGGATGGCTTCGGGGGTTAAAATGCAAAGCTTTGGCACGAGAGAGATAAGAGAATTGAGCACCTAAACCCTAAACCATCGGTTTCTATTTATAGGGGTGAAATCTGAGGGTTCACATCGTGAGTATGGGTGGATCACGTCGTGAGCTCGACCTGCCTCCTCTCGTAGACTTGACAACTCGTTGATAGGCTCTGGAACCCATCAGTCACAGGTTCACATTGTGAGTATGGGTGGCTTACGTCGTGAGCTGCCTTACAACTTCGAGTTTTGTGTCCCGAACTTGTAAAATCCATAACTTCCGCGTACGAGCTCCATTTTCGACGTTCTTTATATCCACGCATAGGTGAGATCATGCTCTACAACTCTCGTTTAGACTCCGTCGGCTAACTTTGAATTTATTTTTAATATTATATTTTTAACAGGCCGGGACAGGAAAAGTCCATTAAAAATCCATAACTTCTTCATCTGGTGTCCGTTTTCGTCAGACTTTTTACCGTTGTGCTACTATTGTTGAGATCTTCGATTCTCATTTAGGTTGTTTCGGACAAAAATCCCTCGATATCTATTTTGAGTTTTTATCTGTCTACCGCTATCCCGAAACTTAGAAAAATCATAACTTCCTCATACGAAATCGGATTTTGACGTTCTATTTATGCACATTCATGGTTTAGTATAATCTACGACTTTCGTTTAGATACCTAAGGCTAGAAAGTATTTTATTGAAATTTCACTTTTTACGTTTGTCAGTGTTTTACCGGTTTTGATACGAATTTTCGATTGGTCATAACTTCTTCGTTATAACTATGATTTTAGTGTTCTTTATATTTCTGAAAACCTTGACACGATAACTATCATTTTAGGCAACCCAATAGAGACTTTTGTACATTTTATTTTTTACACTAATTTCATTATATCAAAAGAGATTACAAATTCTTGACTTTTTAGGTCATTACATTGATTCGAAATATCGGGTTGTCACATTATGACTCTTGCCCAAAGAGTCTTAGAAGTATTGCAATATCTCCACTACCATTTATATATCAAAGCATTATTAGTATGTTACCCATGACCGATATATATATATATATATATATATATATATATATGTGTGTGTGTGTGTGTGTGTGTGTTTTGATATGTGTTTGACATTCCTTGAACATTTAAACACCTTATTTGAACCTGTTACTTGTAGTTTCAAATAAGAAAAACAAAAAAATCATCAACATAGTTTATTCTTATGTTTTCTAGTCCACGACCTTCATCTTCATAATCACATACTCGAGCACACGAAGGTGCATCTTAATGAATGCTCCATCTTGTATGTGAAAAGTATTCAAAAGTATAAATTTGTTTGTAAGTGGTTTTTGAACCATATGTGACATCCCCAATTTTCTCATCCAAATAAAAAAAAACTATGTTTATTAAAATAGGGTATCCTTTATAAGATAAGTTTGGTACGAAATTGTCGCAAAACATTTGTTTAAGATAAAATCAATTTCTTTTCATTAATATTAAATCATTTGGATGTCATAATCGATATAGATAACATAAGCATAAACGAATTATTACATGCCTTACAACAGTTTATTATACTATCAGTCATAATCTCCTTAACTCACTCTGTAGATTAAAATCATTATCCTAGTGTCGTCGTACCACTACCTGTAATACAAACAAATTAAGAGGGTCGGGCTTGGAAGCCTAGTGACTACATAGGTTTTTAACCCATAATAACATAATTATAAATATATATATATATATATATATATATATATATATATATATATATATTTCACATCAAATAATTAACCTGATGACTCATTCTCATTATTCTCACACAATGATCCTAAAATGATGATCTCAAGGGGCATAACCTAATGGATCACTATAAGCAATGAGTGGACAATACTGCTTTGGGGTCTCATTAGCAATATAAGTCAACAAAAGCAACCATGAGTGCGATATAGTACACGAATAAACACTCAATTCATTAACACCTACAGATTGCCAGTCTCCTAGCGTTCCACAAGACTGTCTAGAATAGTCAATAGTCGTCATCTATATTCTTCTAGATAACTAGTCACAATAGTACAATGTTGGTCATGGCCTCACACCACTATTTTATCTTTCAAGCCCTTTCACTACCCAATAAAAATTAAGTACGAAAACAAAATAGACAAATACTCTAACATTGATATGGTTTAATTTAGCATAAACCTGACATGCTACTTTATGTAATAACAAAGATCATAAGTGTAAATAATAAATTCATTTACCATTTAAGCATTTAAATACTTTTGTATCTATATGTAAGATGTAACACTAGTCAAAATAGGTTGAATAACAATCACATGTGATTATGCCAATCATGTAATGTGATTTTGTTTAACTAGTAATGTGATAAAAGTACTATGTAGTTCACGATAAATTCTAATACAAATATGAACTTTTTTTATGATACAACTCAAAGTATGCGTCCATACAACTTCGAAAATATAGAAAATATCTAAATCTGACTACACGTGAAGAAGTTGTGATAAACCAAACACTATAAATCTCTATAATAATATGAATCTAAAATAGACTTTGAATTAGCTATTGGATTCTAAAAGAGAGTTGTATTAATCGTAAATACCTATGCGTGGATATAAAGAACGTCAAAAACGGAGTTCGTATCCAAAGTTATGACCTTCTGAAGATGTAGTTGTCTGAGAGCATGACACGTGGCAGAAAACCCAAGTTGTCTGGATTCACGACGTGAACATTAAATTCACCATGTGAAAGTAGTCCAAGACACATTTCGGGGCTAGAAAACACGTGCGAAGTCTACGGGAGTGAGCTGTTGAATCCCCACGATGTGAACATAAAAGACACGACATGAAACTAGAATCGTGACACCTTCCGAAGCTAGGACACAAAGGGCAAGTCTACGACATGACTCAGCTCAGATTCACGACGTGAACCTTAAGTTCACGAAGTGAACTTGTCTTGGATAGCTTATAAATAGCAAGTCCGACCTCTTCTCTTCATACACCATTTCTCTTCTCTTTCTCTCTCTCTCTCTCTCTCTCTCTCATTTGTTGAAGTTGTTTCGCTTCCCAAGCCCGACGATCGCAAACCGCTGACTGTTTTCAGATTAGATTCTGTCAAAGCACGATATTAAAGTGAGTTTCACGGCCCCACTTTTTTAATGTTTTCGGGGGAAAACGCGTGCTAAATATTGTATATATGTTAATATTATGTCTATATGATATTATATTCGTATCAACATAGATAGTTATATTAACCGGGATATAGTTGTTTTAAATATAATATTATGAAAATATACAACTATTATTAATTTGTTAGCATGCTATTATACTAATGTAGATCTTGAGTTATACTTAGGATTATACATACATATATATATATATATATGTGTGTGTGTGTGCGTGTGTGTGTGTTGTGTGCGATATAGTTCCGAAGTTATATTCGGAAGCTCTATATAAAGTATGTTGCTATTATTGGTTTTATGTCAAGATAAAACCTGGCTTTACTTCAAGTTATAGCTGTTATACTACCTAAATGTTATGAAATTAGGAGTAATGTTTAAAATCATAGTCTAGTAACTTAGGGTTTTAGACATGAAAATGCTTTTGTTATTAGAACTATAGAATGCCGATAAAGTCTACATGAGCTACCTCATTCATCAACTAAGATTGGAAATCTTAGTGGAAATCCTCTGAACTGTAATCGTTAATCCCGTGTGAGCGAGGAAGTTGTGTATAGATTTATGTGGGTTAACGCCCCATCCGTGGTTGTTGGCTACAACCCAAACGGTTTTACGGTGGACTATAGATCTATGCGGGTTGACGACCCCACCCGTGGTTGCTAGCTACAACCCAACGGTCTGCGGTGACGAACTGTCCTATTGATTGTTATGGACCCGGCATCGATGAAGCATACGGGGGAAGTATTTACCTTGGTGTAATCCTTTATGGCCCCAATGGCGGATTTATTGTGGCACCAACGGAGGAACCATTGGTGGGATATCTTTTAATCAGAGATTTGTATGCCTAGCAGCGGTTACGGACTCATGGTAGCACAACTTTAGAAGCATTATACTTTGTCGATATACAAGTATGAATGTTAAGTATAAGTTTCCCAAAGACTTATACTCCAAGTACAAGAAACTTGTAGGTATACTACTTGCTCAATAAGTAGACAATTATACCTAGCACACTTACTCGTATAGAATTGAAATAAATTATACGTAGCAGTTTTACTCGTATAGAATTGAAATAAGATTTATATGTAGCAACCTTAGTTTGTATGGGATTACAATCATTTATTCATAATATGTGAAACTTATACGTATATCACTTATTTAATAAGTAAACCATTATACCTAATATATATAGTAAATGTTGGAGATTCAAAATGATACTTTCAAAACTATACTTTTAAATTTGAGAAAAAGTATTCTTTTCATATAAAGTCAAAACCTGTGAACTCACCAACTTTATGTTAACGTATTTTAAAATGCATGTGTTTTCAGGAAATTGATAACTATGATACAATAAATGACGTTACACTGCCCGGTGCTTCCGCCGACGGTCGGTGTGTTACATAAGATGAAAGTAACTATGCATTCACTTTGTTAGTTTTTCGTCTAACACTTTAGTTTTCCCTTTTGAACGACCTACATACAATTATTACTAAATCTTAGTCTTTAAACTATAATTATAGTATCTCGAATTCCTCAGTAATTCCTAAAAATACCAAGTTCTATCAAATAAGGAATGTCTAGGTAAGATCATATTGTGTAATATCCAGTTTCAGGATGTTTCTTATTTAGGGATTGTGGACTGCAACTTGATCGAGTAAAAGTCTCAGACTTCAAGGGAATAAAATTTAGACCTTATTGGATGTTGATAATGTTGGTTAAGTGATTTAAGCCCTTGATTTGTGTTTTGAAAGCAAAGGCGTAAAGCGGGAATAGTGATATTATGTAATTTTGTATGCATTAATAAATTAAGTTATGTATGATTTAAGCCAAAATTAAGTGGATAGAATTTTGGGCTTTGTCAATAACTTCGCGTGCAAATAAAAATCTCTAAAAATAGAGTTAGAATGAAGAAGTTATAATCATTTGAAGCTGAAGCTGAAAACCAAAAAATCAGGAATTTATCGAAAAGTGTGGAGAGCCCTTTAAAAGCGTGGGGTGCCCCCGATCCAATAGGTTGCATGATTTTCAAGGTTTTGGGAGTATTTAAAGGTCATTAACCCTAAGTACTTTGTTATTTTCATCCTTCACCTCCTCTAGAATACCTCTAATGAAACCCTAGCCTCCATTGAAGTGTTTGGAACTCATCCCCTCTCCTAAATCCATTTTAGTACTCTCTTAATGTCCATTTGGTGCTTTTTTTGGTGGTATTGTGCTCTATAAGGAAGAAGAAAAAGAAATATTGGTCTTTGAAGTTATGCATTTGAAGTATTTAACCTCCATTCACCTCCTAGACCTTTGTAAGTCATAAAGTTCTAAGCTATATTGTGTTTTATCTTCATATCTATGAATATATGGATTTTTAGTCCACTTTACTTAGTTTTGGTCCCTTAGTGGCTTGTTCCAAATATTTTGTAAAGCTCTTGAACTTTCGATTGATATTGCGATAATATATGGTCATTTGGTAGAGTAGAGAGTTCATGCAAGAGCTCTCTTTACTCCATACATAAAGAAAAATAGGTTTTTGTCTATTTCTCAACTTAGGGTTTTAGATCTAGGAAGTGTGTGGCCTTATAATGAATAAAGTTGGAAACTTTATCCATTTAGACATCATGTTGATTCAAATCTGAAGGTTGGAAACTTAGACTTAACGAATTAAGTTGAGAAAGATGCATTGTTGGTCCCTTTGAGACTTAAAGTCTAGATCTTGGTTCTTTGGACTATCCTATCGATAAAATTGGAAACTTTATCCATTATAAAGCTGCCAGGAACCAGATCTGATGTTATGAGCCTTGGTCTTTATGAGTTAAGGTCTTAATAAAGAAAAGTCTTTCAAACTGAAACCACGACGTGGACAAGGAAGCCCCACGATGTGGTGGCGAGACTCATCACGGTGAGTTTGTCGTTTGGCAGCCGTGACATGGCTAGCAGTTGGCAACAGCCTAGAGATCTGTTGAGTTGACTTTGATCATTAACTTTTTGACCAATTTGATTTTTGGTCAAACTTTGGTAGAATCGAGTATTTAGTTAAGGAATGATCTTGGTTTGGAATTACGTATCTTGGGTTAGATGTTTTGTTGCTGAGATAGCTATTGAGCTTCTGTTGAGTAGCTCATGTGAATCTTCTCACTATAATATATAGAATGCTAGATTGTCTTTTTGACTCTTGCATGAAAGACCATGGGAGGACCATGGCATTTGTATGGCAACCGTATGGAAGACTGTGGGAGGACCATAGAAACTAAGACTACAGGAGGATTGTAATGACGGGTGATTGTAAGACTATGGGAGGACCATAGCATTCACACATTATTTCCTAATAAGTATAGTATCTGGTATCTTGGAGAACTCACTAAGCTTTGTGATTACGGTTTTATGTTTAAATGTTCCAAGTTTTCTTGTATGAAAGGAAGGGCGTGGCTCGATTCCATCGCATCCATTGCATGAAAGACCATGGAAAGGCCATGGCATTTGTATGAAATACCATGGTAATTGTATGAAAAGACCATAGGAGGACCATGGCAACCGTACAAAAGACTATGGGAGGACCATAGCAACTAAGACTGTAGTAGTACTATAGTGAAGGGTGATTGTAAGACTGTGAGAGGACCATAGCATTCACACATTCTTTACTGATAAGTATGGTATGTGGTATCTTGGGGTACTCACTAAGCTTTGTGATTATGATTTTATGATTAAATGTTGCAGGTTTTCTTATATTAAAGGAAGGGGACGGCTCCATTCCATCGCATCCATTACATGAAAGACCATGGGAGGGGCATGGCATTTGTATGAAAGACTATGGGAGGACCATGGTACTTGTATGAAAAGACCATGGCAACTGTACGGAAGACTATGGGAGGACCATAGCAACTAACATTGCAGGAGGACTACAATGAAGGGTGATTGTAAGAGTGTAGGAGGACCATAGCATTCACACGTTCTCTACTGATAAGTAAGGTATGTGGTATCTTGGTAAACTTACTAAGTTTTGTGCTTATGGTTTTATGTTTAAATGGTGCAAGTTTTCTTATATTAAAGGAAGGGTGTGGCTCGATTCCATCGCATCCATCGGAAATTTCCTCACTTATTAACTCTTATGTCGAAACTTTAATAAATGTTTTGAATCAAATGGTTTTATTTAGATCTTTGAAGTTGTAATTGGAACAAATGATTTTATTTTTAAATGAAAATTTTGGTTTGAAATTTATGACGTTACATATTGGAGGTAGGATCTGTTTGGTATATGAACATACTGTTTGGAAAACCCACTTAAAACACCTCACTAAGATATTGCCTAGACACCACTCCCTTAAGGAGATCAATCAGTATTATAACTGGAATAATAAATAAATATCATTTATATGTTTATAATAATGACAATGAAAATAAATATAAGTTACACTTAAAGGCATAGTAAGTGCAACTTACCTTACAGTGTTTCCTAGCAAAAGTTCAGAAAGTCGCAGGCAGAACTTCGACACTGAATATATTTTTTTTGGACCTTCCATCGCTGCAACGCTTCTCTAAGATGCTTGAAAACTCAGGAAGTCATGTCTAAGGGTGCAGGAAAAAGTTGAGAAGAAATGGGGTGAAAAAATGTAACAAGTGAGTCTATTTATAGTTTTTCTCGATAGGCACATCACATCGTGGCGATGTGTCTCATTCCTGATGGTGCCACGTGTCGTTGATTCTGATAAGGAAAGGGGTTTCGGCTCCGCCATGTGGCGCCTTCTGGGTGGAGCCACGTCGCTCCTTCACAGGTATTTTCTTGCAATCTTCGAAAATCGTAACTTTCGCATATGAGATCCGTTTTCAACGTTCTTTATATCCATGGATTCATATTTCCTAGTACTACAACTTTCATGTAGATTTCAACAATTAATTCATATTCTATTTTCACTTTAACAGTTTGTAAAGATTACATTGTAAAAGACTTTGCAAAATTCATAACTTCTTGATACAAGCTCCATTTTTTACATTCTTCATATCTACGGATTCATATTTATGAGGAAATCGATTCTTATTTACATTACTTTGGCTAAAAAGTAATCTATCTTCATTTCATATTTTATGGCACATACTGATATACTATGTCGAACGCGAAACTTTGAAAAATCATAATTTCTTTGTACAACATCAGTTTTTGACGTTCTTTATACTCATGGGTTTGTAATCATGACTGCTACAACTATCATCTAGTGAAAAACGCGGGCGTTCCACTATACTTCTTAAAATTTGATCCAAGTACATCTTGTAAGCGTCTTTATGCTAATTTATGAGATCACATGCTCGTCTATTGTGAGTTGAATATTGGTAAGTGTCCATCCTTCCATTTCATGTTACACAGTTCTAGAAATATCTTAGTGAAACTTTATTAAATTGTAACAACCCAGTGGACACGATTCCCTTGCAAGATTATGTTCAACTTCCGTTACACTTTGCTAAAATCATCGACTTTATTCCGCTTTTATATCAAGAACAATGTACATGAAGCATGATAAAGAACCTTTAACATAACGAGATTGAATGGAAGAATTACTGATTGAATTGACTTTTTAATCCAATACATTGTTGATCAAACAAATTCAAAAGCACAACATCAAGGTAGTTTAGTGGTGATCACTTAAGATTAAACACTCCAAAATGGAACATGTCTCCGGTTCGAATCCTACCAGCTTCAACTTCTGGTGATTTGTTCAAAAAAAATCCAAAACTTTAATACTACTTGTTGGGATTTTTACAAAATATTGATTGTCCCAATAACAAAACAAGGTAACCAGCACAACAACCGAATACTAGAAACTAAACTTGAATTGTATGTGTCAACTTAAAACAATTAACCATGTGGATGTTCAAAGAAGATCAAGAACAATATAAATCAATTACACAAATACACATAGATAACATAGCTCCGATACCAAGATAGCATTTACCCTATTCTACTTTAGGGTATCTACATATGTTTTTTTAGTAAAAATACTTATTAGTTTATTCGATGTCAAAACATAGTTTTCTAAAAAAAATGTTTTTATTATTTATGCGGTATCAAAACATAAAAAGTAAATTTATTTTATTAGCATTCGATAGTTTGTGCTTATACATGTACTTAGAAAACAACTTATCATAAACTAATTAAATAAGCCAATAAATAAAAATAAAGATGAACTTATGAAAACTTTTTATTTAAATCAATAAATGGTTATGAAAACTTTTTATTTAAATCAATAAATGCTTGTGAAATTTTTGTATCTAAACACTTAAACCTCATTATCAATACCAAACCATAATAAGTCTAAACGTTTCATATAAACAATTTCTTATTTAGAGCTTTTATTGATGTTTTGGATTAGAGTCGTCTACTAAACTTTATTCTCAAACATGTAGAGCACTTCTAATATTTATGTATGATTGGTTTGTTAATTATCATTAATCTAAGTTCTAGTGTACAATTGTGGGATTATCTTATTAATCTTCTACAAGAAAGGATTAACAAATCTTTTATAATCATACCCATGGTCAACCAATAGGGTTACAAATTTATTTTGGGGAATGCCAATGGAATGTCTCAAAATGCCACTTGTTTTAGTTAATAGAAAAATGATAAAGATAATGCCACTTGTTTCAGTTATAATGTGAAGATCCAAGATTCTTGTCTACCCTAAAATACTAAATACACAAACAAGAAGTAATTTACAAATCCAAAAGCCCAAATGTTACCTTTTTTCTTTTCCCCTAGTAACAAAGGGATGAATCAAAATTGACCATGTCATAATACTTACAAGTTTGCTATCGAGATCATGGGACAAAACAAACCCTAACCCTCATCATCATGACCATCATAATTCATAATCGCCTTTACAATTTGTTGACACGGCTTTTCGGGTCCCACATACCAACATCATGGCCTTGGTTCGTTTTCTACATTGTGGGACGCTCAAAATCATGGGGGTCAAAAAAGTCATTTCTGGTTATCCTTTCATAATTTCCATATTCGTATATTTTTTTGTTTCACGATTCACACAACTCTATTCCATTTCTTTTGCTGCTGTTGGTTTCGTGAGGACGATGAATCTAGAGAATTTTGAGGTAATTCTTCTTTTGAATTTTTACTTGTGGATTCTGTTAACCTATTATATAACATTTGCAGATGAAATGATGAAATCAGTGTAATTTTTGAATCAAAGTTAAATATGTACAATTTTTTTAAGTTTTAACCACTTACCTTGATGAGTTGGCTGGCTTCTGGAGTTGCTGGCCAGTGAAATTGGAGGACTGCCTCATTTCAGAAACCTGTGAAATGACCATTTTATCCTTCCTTACATTTCTGATTAAGATTAAGTCAAAAATAAAAACAAACATATAGAATCCCACCTCAGGCAATCCATCTTTGACAAGTGATTCATCTGATTCCGGAAAGTCTGTTGTTTCAAACAGGAATCCATTTTCCATTCCAGAGTCATCGGAATCTTTGTTTCCTGTTTCCGATTGTGACATGAGGTACGCTACATATTTATCTGTAATACCATCAACACACCTTTTATATCTTTTCATCTCCAAAAAAAAATTAAAACATTTATTTGTTTTTTTTTAAATTAGGAAAATAATTTCTCACCAGCCAAACCACGAAGGGCATTTTCGGCAGCTTGTTGTTGTGCATCTTTTCTGGTCTTACCCATTCCAACACCCACTTTCTCCCCTGTCAACAATACCTACATAATTCATAATTCACACATATAATATAATATATAAATATTCGACCTTAAAATTTATAATCCTAGAATTTAGTGTTACTGTGTGGGAAGGTACAAGGTTGCAATGGTGTAACTCACCTCATATGAAAACTGCCAATCCTTGCTAGAGCTTAAAATGGATCTGTATTCAACCTATAAATCAACATAAACAGGTCATCAATGAACAACCAAATAAAAAAAATAAAAATAGAAAATAAAAAATGATCAGCATACCTTAAAACCACATCTCTGTCCAATTTCCTGCAGCACTCCAATGGATAAAGAAGGTGGTAAAAAGTTTGAATTTCCACCATCAGGGAGATTTTTTTTGCTATTATAGGATGTTTGATTCTGTAGTAAGCCTGTATCTTTCACAAATGAAAAACACATGTGCAAAAAAAAAAAATTAGTATAACAATATTTTTTTTTATACATATAATTAACAATATCATAATAGAAAGTAGAAACACTCCAAATACCTGAAAGTAAACCCACTTGTGGCAGATTCCTCTTTTGCAATCCATAACCATGGAATACCTGAAAATATCAAGAAAAAAGAAATTAGATTAAGTTAATGGAAATAAATAATTGACATATGAAAATATTAGTGAATACCTCTTCATTCTTTGGTTCATATACAAGTGGTGTAACTTGAAACCCTGGAGAAAAGGAGCTTGATGTGCCATGAAAGATAGGAATATGACCAGATCTAGGTCCTTGGATGGGGCCCAGTAAGCTAGGTTCTGAAATATAATTGTTGTTTATATAAATGTTTGTAGATAATTTTATAAAAGAATAGAAGCTAGAGATTTTCTTATGAGTGCATACTTTCTGAAGGTATCATAGATTTGAAAGATGGTGGGCCATAGATGGTTGTAACTGGAACAGACTGTTGTGGCTTTTCAGATTTTAACTCCACACCAGTACCAACACTTGATGCTGACGTGGCAACATTTGATGCTGATGTGGCAACGTTTCTTGCATCCTGTTGATTAAGTTTATGAGCAACTTCAGGGCCATTGAGTCCTTCTGCCATTAGGGGGTTTATATTGCCATTTGGTACAAAACTAGCATCCTGAAACCAATTTTTTTTTTTAGAAAAAAAGATTTATTCAAGATAATAAAACCGATAAAGAATTAGGGGTCTTGGTTTAGTTACTTACCTCTGACATTAGATAGTTACAAACATCTGGGACAGGTGGCAGGTTTAAAACTTCATCTTCATAGAAGTGATCTGAAAGCCTCCTTAGTAGATTCTCATCAAATTCTCTGACAAACACAAGTTATTAATTCTTAATAATAAAACTGTATAAAAAACAGATGTTTTGGGATTAAAAATTGTGCATAGCAATCTTACTTAAAGAAACCACCTCTAACATTGCATGCAACATTTCTTGCAACACAAAGAACAGGAACAGCATTTGCTGTCTATCAAAAATAAAAAAAATATATATTATTAATAATAATATCCGAAATCAAATAGTAATGATGAAATCAAGATTTTGCAGTTTTAGAAATTACAAACACCTCTGCCTGTGGAGCATAATAAGGAGTGAAAGCAGGGACCACATGAACCCTAGGTTGATCTTTATCATCCCAAACTTTCAACCTATCATCAATCACCATAGCCATTCTTGGATGACAGGTGCGATCTTGGAAGACATTAAGTAAAGACTTACGTGCACCTATACAATGATAAGAATGTGATGTGAATGTTTGATTATTAGTGATTATGAAGGAGAAAGATTGTTGATTTATGTTTGTTATGGTGAAAAAAGAAAGATGCTTGCCTGATTTGACACATACAACACGGGTTAATAGTTGTTTTGGGCCAATTAAGTGGGCTTCTGGATCTAGCAACCTCCACATTTCCAATGCATAATCTCTTTCAGCCATTGTGCATACATAAACTTCAAATCTTTTGCGCCCTTTTGCAATTAAATAGCTTCTTAAATCCTCCCATGCAGGTCTTAACCTCACAAGCACACTCGTGTCACGTATCTGTTCATGCAATAAGGTTATGAATAATTGTGCATACTACATACATATATAAGGCACCAGTAGAGTTGAAGCTCACAAGAAGACAAAAAAAAATGAAATATACAATTAGTCACATGTTTTATAAACATCCAATTTCAATCTTTGTAATCGGTAAGACCAGCATCAGCCTAGTCTAATGCATCAGTTACCCACCCAAGAAAGCTAACAATAAATAAGACCAAAAGTAAAGGACGAAATAATGACATTGCTAATGATATGTGTCCACAGGAATAAACAGGCAAACAAATCATTCATATGTATTAACTGAATCATTCTTTCCAGTTTCTCCAACTTTGACATTGCAGAAATAAAAGTAAGTCTTCTAAACAGGAAATAAGATAGAGGATATATAGAAGCAATTAATCTTCTAACCTCTGGATTAATACGGGTTAAGACTATATTCTTTTCGGGCAATCTTATAACTGGTCGAACAACTCGCTCATTTCCAGCAGCATTCATATGAACTTCCTCCAGTTTCACATTATATGTCTGACCATTATCAGTAACAGAATTATTTTCAATGTATTGCTTCAATAATGCTCGATCTTCCACAAATCTTTTAAGCTCAGATGTCATCCCAGAAACCCGAATCGAATCAGACTCCTGCCCAATCCAACCAGTCAAAACCTCAATCCTATCCTCAAAAGACTTCATCGTATTTGCAACAATAAGTGTCTCATCAAGATCAAACACAATGGCAAGACAGCGCATGTTCAACATCCCTAAGCAGGCATTATATAATTGAGCTGGAACCAAACAACACCAGAAACAAGGAAATTTCTTTAGCTTGCTCGGCATTGCCACCAAATGAACCTCTTCATCTCCAATCACCACCACAGCTGTCTGTAATAAACCAAAAACAGACAAAATTTTACTAAATCAGGAACTAAACAGCACAGGAACATCAAACGTAAATAATTAATGATTGAGAATTGATTACAACCTTTAGCTCGTAGAAGCAAGTAGCGTGAAGATCGATGAGCAGGGGTTGTCGAACAGGGGATGATGATTCAAGCTTGCAACGAACTGAGAACGAAGAGATTGTTAACAAAACTGAAAGAGGTGGACATCGTTCGCTGACCTGAGACAAATGATGAATCCTAATCTCGTTGTTTGGGAATTGGAAATTCTTATCACCGGTATGAATCACATCCAATTCACCCAAACAAGCTTCCCCATGGTAAACCACCGATTTATTAAACCCTAAACGACTCATTTAAATAAAGTACATCAAATTACAATAATTGTATTTGAAAACTTCAAAATCAATCAAGACGAATACGAAATGCACAAATTTTTCACGAAGATTCGAGGAATTTACGTGAAGAATTTAACTAAACCCTCTCTTCAGTCGCTCTCTTACACGCCCCTTCTCTTTTTCCCTCTTTCTCTCTTTCTCTCTCCTGGGGTAGCGGTTTGAAAGTAAGTGTGGGGGGGTTTATATAGAGGGGAAAAAGCAAAGGCATCCGTGGCTTGTTATGTAATAGGGCGTGGGTTTGGTCTTACTTACGAAAATGCCATGATTTTGTCCGTACAGATGATTGTCAAAATGGCGTGATGCATTAGACGGGTCATGAATGCTTTTCGCGACGGAGTTTCACCTTGCTGTCGTGGAGTAATCACAGCTGTTGGATTATATGACTTATTTTTCACGAAAAAAGTAATTTATTCCATAAAAAAATTTAGAATAAAATAAAATAAAATAAAAACTTACAAAAAAAAAAAAAAAAAAAAAGTGAAATTTTTTATTAGAACCTACGGTGGCGACGTGTCACCGTGGTACTGTGGTGAACACAACATCGTTTGGGGTGGGTAGGCATGATAAGGCTATCACACGTCATAGCTCGACGGAACGAGAATTCTACCATTCCCCTTCTTTATCATTTTTTAACGGTCATATTTAAAAAAAAAAGGTTCTTTTACCTATTATAAATAGACACACATACTCTACATTTTAAACCATAAAAAACACCACTCTTCTATATACTTTTGATTAATTCCAAAATATATTCATCGTCGTCCACTTCATTGGATACGTTGGTGTTGCGGGAAGTAGGGTTTATCAGGGACGTCATGTGAATAACACTTGCTTATTAACAAGAAAATAAAGGCAAATGTTCGCGCCCAAAATTTAGAAATCCTTTTTTACAGAGAAATCATGAAATCGGATACACCCAACTTGTGAATGACTACTTTGCAGTTGATGCAGTGTACGCAGAAACATACAAACGTCGGTTTCGGATGAGGAAAGCACTTAGGGTATTCAATGTGCCCTAATGCGTGGCACAGTCAATTTATGTGAGGAAGGATATCTATAACACCCTTTTGTCCAGGATATTTCCATTTTTAACCCTATTTAAGCATCATTAACTCCTTAATACCTCTTCCCTCATCAGTCTCCATATCTCATTTCGTCCCTAGCAAACCCAAATCCTTGTGTGAGCCTTTTTGAGCTTGAAAGTGTGCTTTTGGTGATATTAAAGGATGAAGAAAGAAGTGGAATCAACTTGGAAGCTCAAGGCATCTTGGATCCATAAGTATCTTGCCTTCCAGCTTCATTTGGAGGTATAAAGCTTGGATCTTTATGAGATATTTGCTTAGATCTTGTTGTTTAGAAGTTGTATGCATTTTTGGTCCCATAGTTTAGTATAATGGAGTGTGAGCTACTCCAGGTCCTTGAAATGTAGTTTTCTGTAGATTTTAGCTTCTAGATTCATAAAAATGAGAGCTTGGACATTCTCATTGAGCCATGCAAGAGTTTGGGAGTTTTGGGTAACTTTTGGACCAAGGGTTTGAATTTTTACCCTCTTGTATGCATGCAAATGGATAAAGTCAGAGACTTTATCCATTAAGATGTCCCTTGATATCTAGATCTGAAGTTTGGTGCCTTGGCTTAATGAAATAAGAGCTTAATGGAAAAGTTTGGATTCAGCTCTAGTATGTTGCACATACCAGGGATCGATCTCGCGTTTTCGAAGGGCTCCCTCTACACTGGGCGTAGAGTGAGTGCGTAGTGCGTACACAACCCAAAAGGGAATCTTTCACTTTTTGACCTTTGACCTTGATCAGGATTTTGACAAATTTGGCCTAAGAGTATTTTGGGTATTTTGAACAGTAGTTTGAGACTCGGTCATTGTTTGTTGTATAGGTGATTTGTTGAGTTGGCATTTTGGAGCAATGTTCTTTTCTGCTATCACTTCAGACTATGAGGTGATTTTTCCTCACTGTACTTATGGGTCAAATGCACCAAGGTTGGCCTACTGGATTTTGTATCCTTATATATTATATTGATGTTATGTTGATTATGTGTTAGATTGGTATATTTGTATGATTACATGTGTTGTTGGTTATTTATTGTTACTGTATATGTTGATATGTTATGGTTTGTTGGGTTGAGGCGGTCCTGCTTTGTGCTAAAGGCCAAGATACCTGGGGCGGTCCGGATAAACTAAAGACCCGAGATGCGGTCTAGTCAGGCTGAAGGCCCAGAGAGCGGTTCGGATATGAGATTTGATTTTGGGACACTCTAATTTGGGACTTTGGGACTTTGTAAACTATGTTTGTAAACATTTATGGTTTTTGGTTGTTTTTGAAAAATATAAAATTTACCTTGATTTTTTGGATGTTACAAGTTGGTATCAGAGCCATGGTTTTAGCGAATTGGATGAGCATTCGTGTGAATCCAGACTCAAACTATAGATCTGCAAAAGAAAAAAAATCAAAATAATTTCCAAAATTATTATTAAGATTGTTTTCAAAATTGTTTTCAAGGATTATTGAGAAGTATGAGATGTGTACGATCAGTCGGAGCAAGAAAGCATGCTAGTTTATAGGCTAAGGATTTTCAGAAATTGCATGATAAAATTGTCTATTGTATGATGTCGGATAGCCTAGGAGAATTTCTTATATGATAGATGAAATTGACATCATTACTATAGTTGCTCAGTGTATGCATCATAGTTGTACATAACTAAGATTTTATAGCCTGAGAATGTTTGATTTAGATTTATTTCATGTTCCTAGTCTGGTTGTGGGCTTAGGGTAGAATCAAGTATTCGACTGTCTATATAATACAGGGTTATGTATGATTAGCATGCACGAGTGACTACAGGGTTAGTGGAAGTTCCATAAGTGAGCACAGTTTATAGCAGCCTAACGTGAGGAATGATTAGCCACTATTGAGAGAGTAGATACATGATGTATATGTATCCATGATGCTTAGGCCTAGTAGTCCAAAGTGTGCATGTAAAGATCTGCCAAATTTTCTTGGTGTCTTAGTGCCAAACGGTTTCACTACTCGAATGTTTCTTGCTTTGTGATTTATGGGACTCATATTGATGTGAGTTAACTATTAAATGAATATATTAAGTTACATGTTGCAATGGTTAAATAATTTTAAAATTATTCGTTCGACCCTATTGTGCGACTCTCGTTTGAGTCTAACCTTTGTAGGGTTGGGTCTTTTACTCTAAATATTAATTAAGTTTTGTTGCATATAACTGTATTCATCAAGTGGTTAGCTTACATTAATAAGGGTTTTTCAGTAGATGATAGAAGGGTGAGGTGGGGATCCTAGGAGAGCCTAGGAAGTGCTTTAGTGCGAATGCGAAACTGTTTAGCGGGTTGTGGGAGTGCCATTATGAGAAGGTGACTTTGAAGATTCAGTACGATTCATGAGGAAAGTATGGATAGGTGTGGAAGGTAGTATTGGAACCGTACTACTAGAAGCACAGGATACATCTAGGGATAAGCGTGGGATGGAACCGGTACCGACCCGTACCGTTCCCGATTTCCCGAAAACCGAATTCGATCAAAATTTAATCCCGAGTACCGAACCGAATTAAAATCACCGGTACCGATACCCGGAATGGTATCGGTTTTCGGTACTAGTACCGGTACCGGTGGTACCGAATCCCGAATTTTGTGTATTTGGAGTACCAAGTATTGTCCCATATTTTTAAAGTCGGTACCAGTTCCGGTACGGGATCGTGATTTGGGAAAAACTGCTCATCCTAGATCCATCTGTGTAATGCCCATAGATCCGGGCTAGTCAATTTAGAGACAATAAGCATCAAAAATGAGTTTTTTATGGAATATTATTTAGAATGATTAATCTTAACCAAGTTGTAGTGTATGTTACAAGGGTTCAGTACACATAAAGAACGCCGAAATCCGAGTTATAATGAAGAAGTTATGACCCGTCGAAGTTTTTTGGCAAAACTGGCACGGCACCGGGAGACGTAAATAGTGAATTTAAGATAGAGGACTTTTTAGCCTTAGTAATATAAACAAAAGTCGTAGAATATGTTAAACCGAGAGCGTCTATAAAAAGAACGCCCAAATCTGACTTCGTATGAGGAAGTTATGAATTTTCTTACATTTGGCATAGAAGTGCACGACCCGAAACTCGAATTTTAGTTCGAGCGGTTTTTGGCCTACGCGACCTAAATGAGAGTTGAAGATCTCATTAACAAGAACTCAACGGTAAAAAGACAAACGAAAACGGAGTCCGTATGTAGAAGTTATAAATTTTATGCAGACATTTAACAGTATAATCTCCTCCTACCATTAAATTTAAGATCAGACGAGAATTAGCCGACGGAGTCTAAATGAAAGTTTTAGATATTGTTTCTACCTACGCGCGGATATAAATAATGTCAATAGTAGAGCTCGTATGTTAAAGATATGGACGAAACTTGGTCCCTATTCTTCGAGCGCGATAAATTCGATACAATTTTGTAAATATGAGATAGAGTGAGAATTAGTTGACGGCGTCTAAATGAAAGTTGCAGTATTCGTAAATACCAACGCGTGGATATAAAGAACGTCAAAAATGGAGTTCGTATGAACGAGTTAAAAATTATAATAGCATATTTATGTATTAAAATAAAGTATAAATCATATATACGTACACATATATATACAAATGTATATATCATTAGAAAGGTATCGACGATGCGGTTATTATAAGACTGGTGTTGAGTACTTTCGATATAGTTTAGTATAAATATCGTTAAATCTATTTAAAATAGTATTATGAAGAGGTGTTTAGTCGTTTATATAACTATAAGGTCATTACGTAATTATGGAGGGTAGTTTTTGTAAATTCAATTACTATAATTAAGAGGCTTGGGCTCTCATATTTCTTGCACCATTCTCTTGATTCAAAAGTCTTTCTCTTCTTATCCCCGAGCATTTTGGTCACTCATGATTCGACTTCTCTTTCTGTAGTTTTAGTATAGTAAGGTGAGAAAGTATTGTTCCCAAAATGGTCCTGCCCTATGGTGTTTTATGTTTGGCCCCTGTCTGTACATAGCGGTTAGAAAGTATTGTTTAAACGCTTATATAATAATAATAAGACTAATAATTAGTCACGATAAATATTAGACTAAAATCTAGTAGTAATAATACTAGGTTTCGTCGAATGAAATTATTTTAAAGTAAACGAAGCACTATTCGAGTACCGAGTCACCACCTTATCAAGTGAGTGCATGGTCCCTTTCATCTTACACATAGATATGAAGTATTTTATATAAACTACGTGTTATATATGCATATTATCTGTATAATTGCTATCTATACTGGATGAACGATTTTATACAAGTTTTATATGATTTAAACTTTATATGTATTTATATTTACATAATATGTTGGGTAAAACATGGGTAGATGAAATATGATTTGGATGATGAGTTGAGAGGTCATATAAACCATGAGGTAAGGGTGAGAGGTGGACCATGTGAAAAGCCTTATTCCCAAATGTTGGCCCCATCATCTATTAGAGTATGGATGACAACCACAGACTATTCTAGACAGTCCAGTGAAACACTAGCAGACTCGCAACCTGTAGGTGTTGTGAACGATGTGTTCACCCGGTGTACTTTAAACCTTGGCGATCATGCAGACTTGATGCCTAAACCCTGGTGACTATGCAGACTTAGTGCCTAAACCTTGGCGATCATGCATACTTGATGCCTAAACCCTGGTGACTATGCAGACTTAGTGCATAAACCTTAGCGATCATGCAGACTTGATGCCAAAACCCTGGTGACTATGCAGACTTAGTGCTTAAACCTTGGTGATCATGCAGACTTGATGCCTAAACCCTTGTGACCATGCAGACTTGGTGCCTAATCCCTGACGACTATATAGACTTAGTGCCTATTGTGTAAACCATGACAACGATGGACTTCGTGTCGATTCCTTAGGATGATCCTTAGGAATAAATGAACAATAAATAGTTGATCTTAGGGTAGATCCTTAAGAGTAAAGAAGATAATGGGGATGGGTAATTGGGTTGATTGTTTGATGTTTAAACATAATAATTATATTATTGTGGGTTGAAAACCCTATGTACTCACCAGGTTTCCCAACCTGACTCACCCAGTTTATTTATATCACAGGTGTTGATATGAAGCCACATTACATTGAGAGATTAAGGAGATATAAATCACTAGTGATAATGAATGTAAGTTCTGTTTATGCTTATGTTTTTGTATTGACGATGACATCCCAAATGTTTTAAAATGAATAAAAATACTTTTCTTCGGAAATACTTTGATAACGTATTTATGATGTTTTACTGGGAACAAATTCCGCACAATTTTTATTAAAAGATGTACTCTGATTTTTATAAAGCATAAACAAAATCGGTATTTTATGTCCGTGAAAATGGGGATGTCACAATCTGCATTCCAAAATGTGACATACATATTACACATGATAAGTTTAATTACATGATTCATATAGCTACCAATAATAGTCGCCTTAACCTGTCCGATTGTCTATAACATCAACACCCTAACTATTTTCATTCCAAACCATTTGTTTCTACTGAAAATCTGGTACTTTGAACTAAGCATGCAGTGTAATTCAAAGATTGAAAGATAATCTGCAATATGAATTTGTTAACTTCCATATTTTTAGGTTTAGTTTTTAACATGCATAACAAATTTCATAATTCTTACTTAAAAGTCAAAGATTTTTTATCAAGGTAATTTTTGGTTTATATAGCAGAAAATAAGAAGTTTTAGGGCTAATAATTGCAAAATCACAGCACCATGGTCATTCCAACCCACCAGTAGTGTTGTTTCTTTCTGTTATGAACAACACCAACATCAACACAAAGACGCCTGCAACAATCTCTATCTGCCAATTGATAATCATTGAACCTTCTATCGTTCTTAATTGTTGTCGAATATGCCTGTACACAAGGAAAGAGAGAAAAAGCGACAATTTAAGTAGTAATAAACGCTAACTAAATTCAATAGTGGAGGAAAAGTAAATAATAGAGGAAAAACTAGGATGTATACCTGAATTGGGTAGTGTTAACAGCGTGATAGAAGGCGGAGGCGGAGGTGTCGTCGATAGCATCATCTGGAGACCGTACGCGGAGGCGATCAACGAGAAGATGTGCATGAGTAAAGTAGGTGCGGTTGCGGTAGAGAAGATGGGAAACCTCTCCCGATGAAGAGAGGTTTTGTGGAGGTTATTGGGAACGAAGACGAAGCGATGGGAAGCTAAACGAAAGTCGGTGAGTGGATCCATTGAAGTAGATGATGAGCAGAGGAGGTGGAAGAAAGTATTGGGTATGTCGGTGGAAAAGAGAAGAAATATATGTGAAGGATTATCGGTGCATGGAAAAAACGTATTAAGCTTTTGAGGCGGTGGAGGAAACGTGGAAGGAGACATGCACCATCAATTTAGGGTAGAAATTCGGAGTTCTTTGAAGAAGACGGTGGAGGAATGATTCTTTTTGGAAATCGATGCAAGAAATGGTGGTGGTCTAATGAAGAGTCTAGAGATGGTGGAAAAGATTGGATTTGAAGTGGTGTAACATCTAAATTTAACCTGGGTTGACGAAAAGCGGGTACACGCCAGAAAATGGTGAAGGAAATTCAAAACAACACGTATACACAAAGAATATACAAAATGACATAAAATGACCCCCTAAAAGAAAGAGGAGACAGATTTGCAACCCCATCCATAATCAAGGGACCCATTCTGCCAAAAACTTAAAAACTTTAATGTTCTTAAGATGTCCCTTCTTATATATATATATATATGTTCGGGTTCATTTGAGACCATTCTAATTTTGTGAGACCAAATCTAAAAATAATTTTTAAATGCAAAATAAATGGAAAAATCCAAAAATTCTTTTTTTAAATATTATTTTCGGAACTTGAATTAACTAAAAAAAATAAAAAAAATTCTGTTTTTTTTTTTAAATAAGTTAAATATTCTAAAAAGAATATTACACTGACATATTCTAAAAAATAATTGTAAAATGCAAAATAAATGGAAAAATCTAAAAATTCTTTTTTTAAATATTATTTTCGGAACTTGAATTAACTAAAAAAATAAATAAATAAATAAAAATAAATTCCATTTTTTTTTCAAAAATACGTGAAATATTCTAATAAAATATTACACTGACATATTCTAAAAAATAATTTTAAAATGCAAAATAAATGAAAAAATCAAAAAAAAAATTTAATATTATTTTCAGAACTTGAATTAACTAAAAAAAATTAAAAATAATAAAAAATAATAAAAAAATGCATCTCACGGTCTCACAAAATTAGGGCGTCTCACATGAACCTAACCCTATATATATATATATATATATATATATATATATATATATATATATATATATATATATATATATATATATATATATATATATATATATATATATATATATAGGTTTACAAGATATCTCAAGTTCTCAACTATGATCAACATATGATATTAATAATTTAATCACAAACTATGAAAATTAGTCAATTTTATATTTGAGTTCTCTTTTCAAAACGTCCAGTATTGGCAACATCTTCGTTATCGGCGGGCCTATTAGAAAATGAGGGGTGGTGATCACAAGACTATTAGCAACCTTTTATAAATATTTGCAAAAACTAGAAAAAAAGTATCTTAAAGATTGAGAAGGACACTACACCAACTATTATTAAAAATTCTTAAAAATCCTCAAGGATGTTTTTTTTTTTTTTTAAATTATTTTTTTTTTTTTTATTTTCTCTTTTGAACGGTTTCAAAATATTATCAGTTTCTTGATGTTTGGTTTGAAGCTGGTAAAAAAAATATAAATATGCTAGTTACCATCGTGTTATATGACCCATTATGCACCCAATCCCGAAAGTCAAACCACAACACAGATTTTGAGAGATCAAAACGATTAGTCTCTTTGTGTGTCCACAAAACAACTTTCTTCCTTTTTCCATTTCTTACGTGTCATGTGTTTTCTTTGATTCATTGATTGATAGCAATGACATAGGAAAGTCAATCTGATTAACAAGAGTACTAATACATGTTATGTGCTTTCAACTTTCAATAGATTAACAAACCCATAATAATTAGAGTTAGAACTATGTTCCTTGATGGAAGAGCATTTTGTATTTTATGTCAACTATAATGTATTGTATATTATAAAAGTCATAATAGGATAGTTAGTTTGTTAGACAGACTTATAGACATGGAAAAAACATATAAAATAATCAAATTTATATTTTTAACTTGGTGACTTCTTTAAACAAGTTATATAGGTAATTCATAAACTGAATGGAATTTAATTTTATTTAAATTAAAAATATAGTGCATTTAAATATTGGATAGTATTCGACACTTTGACTAAAGGTTTGTCCACTGAAATTCTTTTTATATTAGTAAGTGTTATAAAAAATTGTTAATTTAATAGGATATTCATGATGCAACCCTTCATTTATGTAGTAAGATGCAAAACTTGAAAACCTATAGGCCATAGGTTTTCAAAAGTACAAATCTTAATTGATGACTTTATTAGGAAGTTTGATAATATAGAGCAGATCGGGCAAACAATTAAGTGGTCCAATTTCAAACGAATATGTCCCAAGACGTAACTAAGTTAGTATGAGTTTGGATTTTGGTGTTAATAAAATCGACACACTTGGGTTTGAGTCCATGGCATCAGTATGAAACAACCCTCAAAATAGTACCTAAAACATGAATATGTGTGCAATTTAAAACTGATATGGGTCTATTTAAAACTAGTTATTTTGTGTCTTACTTGAGCAAACCAGTATTGTATGAAATCAGGTCGGATTCAAACCACTTTAAGGTTATAAATGTTTGATCATATGTAACTGATTTTTGGATTGGATTGGAAAAACTAGTTTAAAAACCAACTATAAAAACCTATAGACTAGCCATTTTGTTGCATCTCTATGAACTTGGGTGTCAAAACTTAACAAAATTCTCATGGGTGATAAAAAAACATATCTAATAATCAAAACATATTGTTTTTGTCATGTCTTATATGATTGCAATTATCAACGATATAAAATATAAACACATGGATATAAATATAACATTACCTTTCTATTAGATTGAGATTCACATCATTTATATTATTTATTATTTAATGATTAATAATTTATTCATTTAAATTTAATAAAGCCTCTTACTTTAAAAAATGTTTTGCTTTGACCAAATTTGGAAAAAAGATTCTAAAGGAGCACGCATAGCATATGAACTTCTGGGTGCTGACAGGACTGCCCCAAGCACACGTGTCTAACATCTACAGGCTCTGAAGCATTTATTAAACTCCAAGTCTAACAAATAGCCGACACGTGTAATCTTATAATGCAACTGATTGTAGCAGATTATTACTTTCTCTTATTCAAGTTTACAAGTAACGTAAAAACATTTACTCGTATTCGTCCCATTGAACGGAGAAAGTTCCAGAAGACCGACCTCATGTCACTACTTGATACTACCGGAGATGGTTTGACGGAGGAGCTGACTGGTGGCGCCGCGGCGTCTGACGGACCAATTCTACCTCCGCCAATGGAGATGCAACTGGAGGAAGGATTCACTCTGAGAGAATGGCGCCGGTGAGTTCGTGATATCTTAACTTTTTTTCCAGATTCTTACTTGTGGCTTCAATTGATAGCGAATTTAACAGTTTAAAGATCATATCAACTTCGGATTTGCAATAGTTGTTGAAAACTAAGAAAACATGTTTGGGATTAATTAGCAATTATATGTAATATGTTGAACCAAAATTAAAATTTACAGAAGGAATCGTATCCTTGAAGGAAGGGTTTGGATTTATCATAAATTTCTCACACTTTAGGCTGTGAATATCAGTAAGTAACAAGAAATCATAAAAGTATACAAGTAGAATTCTTGAATCCAATACAAAAAAACAGAGTTAGCTGTTTTCATATTTGTTATAGTAATTTTTTTAGCCAAATCTCAACATTCTCATGTCCTTTTATTCTTTGGTAAGAAGGAAATGAAGTGTTGTGGAATAAACTTGTGAATGTTGATATCTAGGAAAAATGCAATTAGGCTTGAGGAGAAAGAGATACAGGAGAAAGAATCCATGAAAGAAATAATTGCAGCTGCTGATAAATATAAAGCTGAGTTTCATAGAAATTGGAAAGCTAGATGCAACAACAATACCACTATCAATAGGGAAAAAGAGAAGGTGATGTTTGTTGTATTTTTAAAAATAGTTTAATCATTACTCAATACTTGCCATTATTATTATTATTATTATTATTGTCTTTATTATTATTATTATTATTATTATTATTATTATTGTCTCGTTAACATTAGTTACAATCACACATTAAAAGTCACATCAATGTCATTGTCATCATTGATGCTTGTGATGCAGTTGTATCTGGAAAGCCGAGAAAAGTTCCATGCAGAAGCTGGTAAGAATTATTTCAAAGCAATTGCCGAAATGATCCCAAAGGAAGTCCCAAAATTAGAGAAACGAGGGAAAAAAGCAAACGAGAAACCGACATCGGTTGTGGTGATTCAGGGTCCAAAGCCTGGTAAGCCTACTGACTTATCTAGAATGCGCCAAATTCTCGTTACCCTCAAATACAACCCACCTACCCATATGAAACTTGAAAAAGACACCAAACAACCCTAGTACGTCCTACCAAGCATGTTGCCATGACAAGCACATGATGCAGGATATGACATGTTATACTGTATTTGACATGTGTTGGACTGGACTAGAACTTATGTCAATATGAAAAAACTAGCTCTAGAATATTTGTTGATTCCTGGCCAATCCTTATAAGTTTGTTGAGTTTGTATATGATGGGTATTGAGGTGTGCTATAAAGGTTTTGTAATTTTAGGCAAGGTTCAAATGATTTAATGTATGTATGTGGAATGTATTTGTACATATAACTTAGAACATAATTTATTTTTATCGGGTTTTGGCAATTTATTATGTTATTGTTATTATATACAAAATAGAGACATTCTAACAAATTTCATTCCTTGATTAAGATTTGTATGTTTTAATTGTTGTGTTGTATTGCAAATTTATAGTCAATCATTGCAAATTTGCAATGATTCTAACTTAGCAAAAGTGGATAAAATATTAAAGTAGGTGAAAATCATGGTCATTTTACCTTAAAAAAACCATAGCACTTAAAAAGGGATCTCACCTAAGTTAGGGATGTCCACAATTTGGTTAACGAAAAACATGGGTTGATTATAAATAATATAATGTTCATAATCAACCATCTTACCTAAAGTAATTGGTATTATGTTTGAAACCATTACAAAAGTGTTTAGAGGATGAAGTGTTTATAAAATGTTTTAAATAAGTGAGGATATAAATATTTGATTATTGAAAAAAAAACTTTTAATAAAGTTTATGCATGAGAGATGATTTATAAATATATGTTTTTTTAATGGAAAATGAAAACATAATATGACAAAGTAAATAAACTCTTAAATAGTTAATTCTTATGATGCTCTTATATCATTACATCTATGACTTTTGTAACATATGATCAATATTTTAGATGAATACAAAGTTAAAAATACAGGTTATAATTATAGATGTTAACTTTAGTTAAGAATTAATACATATAAACTGTTATCATTTTATTAGTTTTTGTAAAGTCATTTATTATTTTATATGAATAAATATAAAAATAGCTCTGTTTTGTTGATATATGTATTTAGATAAATTATTAAAAATTATCTTTGAACTTATCGATTTATGACGACTACAACGGTGTAATTACTTTCGAAACTTAATGATATTTAGGGTATCACGTTCAATGAAAAATAACATACAATTTATTAAATTTTTGATGATTTGAACCTCCGTCGAGCTTCATGTTTCAGTTGTATAATCTACGGAAAACATATTTTATAACAATATAAAATGTACATTTTTAACGATATAAAAATGGATTTTACACCAAAAATATGTCATACTGAGACTAATTTGTATCGTTATGTAGATAAAACTGAGACCACCTCAATTTTATTTTTTATTTATTTATATCAAGTATTGTGTAATAAATGTAATAATAGAAAACCCGACTAAATTTCTTAAATTAATTATAAAGATAAAATAAATGCCTTTTAAAATATTAAAATTAGTGTAACTGTCACTTACAAAATACAATTGTAAGTTGTTACAGAATGTAAAATTTTCAAATGTTATATTTAATAAATAAAAACTATTTTATTGAAAAATGTTTATTAATGGTAGGGCTGAACATTTATACTAGACTGGATCGGACCGACTCTTGGATCGGACTGGCTTTACAGAAATTGGTGGACCTTGAACCGAACCTATTGAGGCTTACGAGGTCTAGGTCTAGGCGCGGTTCTTAATTGTAGGGGTGATCATTTGGACTGAACCAGACCGGACCGAATCTTGGACCAAACCGATTTCGTAGAAATTGATGAATCTTGGACCAAACCTATTGAGGCTTTCTAGGTCTCGTCCAGTCCGGTTCGAAGGTCCAAATGCTCATCTATAATTCATGGTAGGGATGTAAATCGGTCCGAAACCAGACCAACCTAGACTTGAATCGAAAGAACTGAAAACCGATTAAGAAGTGGACGAGAAACTGAGAACGAGACCGAATACCACTAATCGGTTTCCATTAGTTTCGGTTCTACTACTTATGCTATCTAAGAAGGTGTTCGGTATCGGAACTGGCTTGAACCGAAAGAACCAGAAACCAAAAATGATGAATTGGAGGAACTGGATTGAATACCACTAATCGGTTTCATTTTCAATTCGGTTTCATTTTTCGGTTAAAAAGCTCATCCCTAATTCATGGTATGTTTGGCAAGAGTAACTAATAGCTAGTAGTTTAGAAGTTGTAATTTTTATTTGTTTAGAAATATTTATAAAAAAATATTAGTAATCTTTTATTTTTGAAACGGTAAATCTAGCATACTCCTTAAATCCACCTATGTCCACAACTAGACTTGAACTCTTAACCTCAAAGAAGAAGAACACTGGATATCACTGGGCTTGAAGCCCTTTGGTATAAAATTAGCTAAAACTAAAAACCAACAAAAATTGAGTTAAAACAGTTTTTGAATTATGTGTTTGTTGTTTAAAATAAAGGTTTACAAATTTGTATGACATCTTTTTGTGACACTAACATTAAAATTTATATTATGAAAAAAGTATAAACAAATAAAAAGTTCGTATAAGAATAACTCAAATTAATTGTGATCTTAATAAATTAATTATTTTATTAAATAAATAATTTCATTAATAACATATTAAAATACCAATTATACACACTCGTTTATAGAAATGTTACACATATATTTGAATAAACATTATACATACATTTAAAGAAATATTACACATGGTACATACATTTGAAGAAATATAACGCATGCATTTAAAGAAATACTATATATTCATATGTTTATCGGTTATAAATGATTAAAAAGTATTAAAATTTTAAATACATTTAAAAAAGTTATCAAATTTATTTTATCTAAAAATAATTAAATATTCTTGGATACAAAATTACTACAAGTCAAATAAACTAGATATATATAAAAAACTAAACTAAAAGGAACAAGTATAATAATATAAAATTACCCCCAAAAAAAATAATAACACTCGAAATCTTATTAGAGTAAATTATACAAATGGTCCGTTTAGGATAATTTACATGGTCCTTAACTTATTTTTTAATTTGAAAGTTTTTACTGTTTGTTTTTCTTATGCGCTTGATCCTTGTCTTTACCTAAAAAGATTATTTTTGCAGTGAAATTTTAATTTATTTAAATAAACACACCCCAACCCCACCACTCACATTATCTTACCTACCGCATAATTTTTTCTATATTTAAATAATAGTTTTTTTAGGTAAAATAGTGACCAAACGCATAACAAAAACAAACAATATGGACTGAACATGTAACAAAAATAAATAATGAGACATTTCGAATTAAAAAAATAAGTTAGGGATCAAGTTCGCAAATTACCACAAACCATAGGGACTATTCGTGTTTATTAATAAATTATTTATTTATAAAATATAAAACATAATTATGCAAATGGCTCTTATGGTTTTGCGTAATTAGCGTGTTTGCTCTTTAAATTATTTTTTTTACTTTTGTTTTTTGTTTTTATTATGCGTTTGATTCATACTATTTGTTTTTGTTACGCGTTTGATTCATATCTTATCAAAAAAAATGATAGGGTATGTAAGTTAAGGTGAGAGGGATGAGGTTGGGGGTGTGTATATTTAAATAAAGAGTAAATTACATCAATGGTCCCTATGGTTTAGGATAATTTACGTGTTTGGTCCCTAACTAATTTTTTAAACTCGGAAAGTCCCTACTATTTGTTTTTGTTACGCCTTTGGTCCCTACTATTTGTTTTTCTTACGCACTTGATCCCTATCTTACCTAAAAAGACTATTATTTAAATAGGAAAAAATAGTAGGATAGATAAGGTAAGGTGGAGGGAATGGAGTTGGGGGTGTGTTTATTTTAATAAATTAAAAAATCAATAGAAAAATAGTCTTTTTAGGTAAGAAAGGGACCAAACGTGTAATAAAAACAAACTGTAGGGACTTTTCGAGTTAAAAAAATAAGTTAGGGATCAAACGTGCAAATTACCCTAAACCATAGGGACCATTCGTGTAATTTACTCTTAAATAAATTAAAAATCAAAGGCAAATAGTCTTTTTAAGTTTAAAAATGCGTAACAAAAACAAACAGTAAAACTTTAAAAGTTAAAAAAATAAATTAAAGATCAATATACAAATTACCTTAAACTATAGGGATTATTCGTTTAATTTACTCCAATAATAAAAATACAAAACCTTATTATGTAACGTTTTAGGGACTATTTATGTAAATTCAATGTTTATTTTTCTGGAAATAGATTTGGCAACTTAACGTTATCCGATACTTTCCTTTCTTCGTTGTCCCTCCCTAAAACCCTGTCGAGAAGAACAACTTGCAGGTCCAATTGAACCTTCCATAAACCCCTTATTGTTACCAGATTCATGCTACGATCTGCAGAGTTTTAGTGGCTCATTGTAACTTGTTTCGCTTTGTTGCATCTTAATCATCAATTAACTTTTGGGTATTGTTTTTTTCACCTTTCTCGTGTACTAAAATCTTTATCGCTGTTGTTTCAGATAGAATCGAGAACTATGATTTCTGGATGTGGCTGTGTAACCAACAAAACTCCGCTGTTATTTCAGGTTAGGTTAAACTATTTTATAGCTCTGTTTCGAATTATTAAGATTTGTTCGAGTTTTGAAGGGACTCTTAGCAAATCGACTGAAATAAACACTCTAATTGTATATCTGTTCAACTTCATTACACCAATTTGAAGTCCCAATAATCAGATTGGGTAAAAGTCACTTCGATTTATTGGATTCACACACCATAAGAAGTGGAGTTTCTTTCTTCATCAAACACTTGAGTGTTCTTTAAGTAGATTTACTTTGAATATTTATGTGTAAACCTACAAATAACACATTCTGAAAGACACCTGTTTCATTACAGTTAACATTCTACTAAACTCAAAGAAAGAAAACTCATTATAAATTTGCGAATTCTACAGACATCTCTTGCAGGTTCATTTCCATCTTCACTATGGCATTCAAAACTCAGATTGAACACCACTAAAAGGGCTCCATTATTTCCTTGTGTAAAGTGTGAAAAAACAGATGATGAGAAAGAGAAACCATCTTTTGAGAAACTATCTGTTGAGAGGGCCCCATATCATAGTTACAAAGACTCAATATCCGGGCAGGTTGAGCCAGCTTCAGGTGCCCGGGCAAGTATCCTCGGGCAGGATTATTTACCAGAGGGCACAGTCGGTCAAGCCCGGGCAGCCGGTGCCCCTGGGCCCACTGACACATCATCTGTAGCTCCATCTTATGGTCAAAATCCAGGAAGCAGAAGGAAAATGAAAATGTACAACAAGTCCTCCTCAACAACTCCTGCTTCCAATTCCACTGAAACAAATACAGTTTCAGATCAAGAAGACGATTTGAGTGAAGATTTAGATCTTGATTTGACTGAAGGATTTGAAGAATCAAAAGACGAGTTTTCTGACTTTGTGGTTTATCAAAAGGAATCTGAAATGGAGAAGTTAAGTGGATATGAACTCGACAAAAAGATTGGAAACCCTCACCCTTTTATTGATCCTCAAAAGAGAAAACCAATTAAGGAGCCTCTTACAAGTGAAGAGTTATGGTGGAATTGGAGAAAACCAGATAAAGAACAATGGTCCAGGTGGCAGAAGAAACGACCCGACGCTGAAACAGTTAGTTAAATTACTCATATACCCTTGAAAATTATTGTGAAATTACTTATACACCCTTATTGTTTGACTTCAGGTGTTTCTCAAGGCCATGGCAGAAACCGGTCAAATTAAGCTTTTTGGTGAAGAGCCAACTTTGACTGAAACTGCTCTTTACAGAGCTAGAAAGCATTTATATAAAGAAGAAAGGTATAAATCTTAATTGAATTCTTCTTGAATCATGGAATGTAATCACTGATTCCATTCCAATGAATGATGTAGGCTGCAGGCTGAACGTGAGAGATTGCAGAAAGAAGGTCCATTAGCATACTATTCAGAATGGGTGAAAGCATGGAAAAAGGACACATCACGTGAAGCTGTTGAAAAACATTTTGAAGAAACTGGAGAAGATGAAAACACACAGTTGATAGAAATGTTTTCATGTCAAACAGCTGCTGAATATCGCATAATGATGGGAACTGATCATCGGATTTCAAGAGATCCATTGGCTATGAGGATGAGAGAGGATCAAATTAAGCAAAGTAAGTTTTTTCAATTATTAAGTTAATGCATATAATTAATTTAACTTTTGACATATTTGCCCTTGGTTTTGTAGTATGGGGTGGAGATCCGGTTTATCCAACAGTGAATTATATCCAAGATCCAGATCAAGTGATTGATTTCAGAGGCCCTGATTTTCATGAACCTACACCTAATATTTTAGCTTATTTGCAAGAGGTTAGTATATTTTTGTTTTTAAAAAAAAAAAAAAAAAAAAAACTTCCGTGTATAATTTGTCATTTATTAAGCTAATAGTTACTTTTGTATTATTGATCAGAATGGGAATATAACATCGAAGGAGGAAATTGATAAAATATTGGCCTCAGAGAAGGTTGAAAAAGTAAAGGTAATAACTAACAAGTAAAAACTAATAAATAAGCTTCTGTTATTATTATTATTTTGTTGAATGAATTATTTTGAATGATTCATTTCACTTGTGTAAAAAGGTAAAATCACCGGTTTCTGATGATGAAGCTATGGCTAAAGCTGTTGATATTGGTGAAAAGGAGGTAGTTTATTGTGCTATGAGTGTTTTTACTTATTATTGTTATGATTGTAAATATAGTTATTATTATAATTTATAAGAATAATAATTATTATGTATTTCCTTTTAATAGGATAGTGATGATGAGGGAAAATTTGAGGATGATGAAAATATTACACGCAATTGGAGTGTATTGAAAACTACTCCCGAGCTTCGCAAATCAAAGGTAATCTTTTTAATTTATATTTTGAAATTTCTTTACAATTTTATATATTAAAAAAAAAAAACAATCTGATTTCCACATTTTATTGTGTAGCCAAAACCTACAAAAGGGAAAGGTAAGATGACATTGGAGGAAGCGATTGCTGATTCTGAAAACTTGACTGATTTCATGTTGGACTTTGATCAAGATAAGGATATTGGAACATAATTTTTGTGAGGTACATTATCCATTTCACATTAATTATAAAAATAAATAAAAGAAAAAAAAATTGAATTTGTTGATTATGAGCATTAAATGTGGTTGTAAATTGGATAATTTGTTGATTCTCTCAGATGTGGTGTGGATACTTTTGATAGATGAGTTGTCTGTGGGACCGGTTGGTGTGGATACTTTTGATATTCCATTATTTGATAATTGTACAAGATTCATTTTTATAATGGAAGATTTTGTTGTTGTAGATTTAGAATATCATCCATGTAGAATGCAACAATTTATTCATAAAAAGCATGTTAAATAAGTAGTTTTTGATAAATTGTATACATAATTTGTCAAACACAAAAAATGATTTATAGACTTATTGTATTTTGGTACCACAAACCAATCCAAACATTTTTTCCTAAACTTCATTTTGACATTTTTGTAGAAAAGTATAAGCCATTTCTAATAAGCAATCCTAAACACACCCTAAATGCCAAACATGAGACATGCTAACATTCAATTCCATTTAAGGATGCTTTTATTGTTAACTTGAGAGTGGAATTACAACTTCTGAAATGACAAAACATGGCCATAAATGTCTTATAGAGTTGGAGGAAAAACACCCACTAAACAAAGTCTAAGAAAATAAGTAACCACTACTACAAAACTTCGGGAAATAACTACCCACCCATACATGACTTCTATGAACAACATTAACGCAAAACTACGAAAGATAAAGTTTTAAGTAAATAAGTCGACAAAATATTGTTCATACTTCATACCAATGTTGTTGAATAAGTCGGCAAAATATTTCTTTGATGCGACATGATGTCCCCATTTTCATAACTTAGTTATAGGCCAAAAAAGTGTTTCAACCTTCCAAGATCTTTCATATGGAAACGAGTGTGTAAGGTCTCCTTTAACCGGATTCATCAACATACACTATAACTACTGCCATTTTATCTCCAACTTTCTTCACAAGCAGACTAGCGCCAATAATCGTTATTAAGTACCGGTTTCAAGAAATTCACATATCTTCCCGAACCGATAGTGCGTATTCGACTACTCGCCTATCTGCCATGGTTGTTGATTGTAAACTTCAACATCAATAGTGTTAAGTGCGATTTTAACTTCGTCGAGGTTGAGATTAACCTTAGACGAATCAAGTTCTTCTTTGATCTTTCTTTGAGTTTGAAAGCACTACACGATTACCAACCATAATGACGATATTTCATCAAATTAATATCATGTTTTTGGATACATAACACTTACCTATAGTCGGATCACAACACCTCCAATTATTTCTTTCTTGTTCAAACATATTAAAATCCTAGTCATGTGGTCATGAATGTCGCATGCAGTGACTAGTGACTCCTGAGAATTACTTAACCCATGTAGCCATGAAAGTTCGTCAACAATGACTCAAGGACATGAGTCATAGCCTCATGTTCGCAACGGAGATTAGTCGGTGTGCGAAAGCTGGCTCAGAAAGCCTCGTTAGGGAAGTGAAGTTCCCTTGAAAAAAATTCCAAATGTTTCTTTCTTGGTCATACCCCACAAAATGCAACAAACTACTTTCTTCTCCATCTTATGGTGAAGATGACTTGGTATGAACACAAAATTAGAACAAAGACATAAGAATGTGCCAATTAAAGTGGTGGCTTCGCTTTTGGAACTTTGATTTCTTCTAGGGTAATTGGTGAGCTTTTCCATATTGGCAACCTACACATACAAGCTCACCTATAGAACAGGTAATCCCTTGACCATCTTCTTTCTCATCACCGGTTCCAACTTATCATAGCTAACATGGCTCAACCACATGTGCCACAAATCCACATTTCGATTCTGTTTTATCTTTTCAACGTTTGTTGATTCAGCCGAGAGGACATATATACTCACTTCTTCGCCCTTGTAGAATTACCTTGATGGAGTTTCAAATTCCTTGTAAACTTTCACGTCATTCGGGTTAAACACAACATAATGTCACACTATAGTCATTTGCAACACTAAGAGTGTGTGTCCTTTTGTTTCTAGTATGTAATAAAATCCCCTAGAGTGTTAGTTCTTGTTTGTTGCTATTTGGAGAGAAACCAACATCATCAATATTGGCTATATTTAGTTTAGAATTGTCTTCAATTACCTTTATTGGCGGTACTTGCTTGGATATGTCACCATGTAGTTTGGGACCCGACTGAAGTTAGACTTGAACTTGCTCTTTCCGTTACTCGCATACATAGCTTCTTCTTCCAACTTCAAGGAGACCCTGCTCACTTGCTTAGCCGTGCTTCTTGGCCCTCTAGGCAGGTTCGCGATCTCAACAAGAGATGGCTAGGACTCAAGGTTTTCAAGATCACGATCTTACCCAAGCTCATTTTATGTTTGTAAGATCGGATCAGGATCGAAAGATCCTACCAAAATAAACTTATATTAAATTTTACTCGTAAGGTCATGGGTGCAAAGTATATGTTATAATTTGATGTCAAGATGATGTCAATATGGAGTCCACTTTATCTTTTTAAACACGAATCATAATTTTTATTGCCGCAAACCATAAAAATGAGGAAGAAAACAATGAGTGTAAATTGCTTGATTCGAGATGAAATGAAGATGCTCTATGAGGCTTCTTGCAACTTGCAATGCTTGATTTCTAGTTGAATAGATTACTTTTGAAGTTCAACTAGGGCCGACAAATATATATCACGTAACACCAACTAACATGTCACCAATCAAATTGCAAAATCATGGTATGGTAGTGGTATAAAGTTTTTGATACCATAGTAGTACCATACCAACCACTATATATATATATATATATATATATATATATATATATATATATATATATATATATATATATATATATATATATATATATATATATATATATATATAAACTTTTAGTATGTTTAGTGCTTATGATTTTACGATTTCGTTATTATCATTTACCGAATTAGTAAAGTTTAACTTTTTAAACTTATATTGGCATGTCCAATTTTTCTCCACAACTTTAATTTATGAACCCGTTATAGAAATAATATAATCATTTTTTATTGAATTTTCAATCTCTACATACAGACTTAACTCCGCATATGGAAACATTGGGGTATAATCATGTCACATTCGGCCACCAAAACAAGTCTATTTATGAGAAGTTGTAGCTTTGTATCGTTTTTCAAGCAACGTGTCTTATTCTTCCTTTGGAGCGACAACGTCTCTAATGTGTTCCAACACGTCTTCATCCATTGTCGTACTTAGACTGAACATTATCTTGTATGCTTGTGTCCTT